>NW_016107318.1:1721027-1826075 GCF_001604975.1 Cebus imitator
AAAAAAAAAAAAGACAGTCACTGCATCATTTTTTCATTTGGTAGAGAAATGCAAATATAAAATATTTCTCTATGATATAGTTTAGATAACACAAAATGTTATGCTTCGGACTTTATTCAGGAAGTAGCTCTTAAACGCAGAAAACTAATAAAGCAACAAGAAATTGGATGAGGAAAAGAGAACAATGTGAACAGAAAGAGAAGAAGGAGATGTTAGACTGATTGATATGTGAGAAATGTTGAAAAACCCCAAGCTTAAAATTGGTTTCAAAATATCGAGTACTGCCTGTTGCATTACCACTAAAGATTTTTGCTGAGTTTTCTTGATAAGGTATGATGTTTTAGACTTGAACTTAAATATGGACTGAAGTTAGCTACTCTGTCCAAATTCTCAGCTTTCTTAAGGAAAAAAGATTGAAGACTCTCAGATAAAAGGAAAATAATGAAAACATTTAAAAATTCCTTTATTTAACTGAGTTTCCTTTTTAGAGTAGATTTAATAATGAAATGACTATTTCTATACAGAAAATCTAATATTCAGTAGTCTGTTTTCATTGTGAATTAAAAATTGTGTTCTAGGAAGAAAAAGACATAATCTACAATATTACAAAAATTAGATGACAGATTATTAATATCACAATAACAGAATTTTAAGTTTTTAAATGATACTGAATTATATTTAGACAATATACTAAAGTGTTTACATTTAAAATTTTCAAAGGGGTAAAATGTCATTCTGAAAAAGAGATACCATTTATACTTTCAGCAACTCATCCAAATTTTAAAAATCTTATGGGAAGTCAAAACACTGGACTTTATGCTGCAGCTTGAGCTATTTTACAGTGCCTTTAGTAAAAATAATTTTTAAAAAGTCTGGTTACCCCTCTCAGTACAGTGAAGAAAGATTGAAATTCTCATTTTATAGACTCAATATTTTTGCTCATAGCATCTCATTTAATCCTTACCAAGTGGTCAATGTCATATGTACAACAAACCCATACATATATACATAAAGAATTAATGTTAGAGTTAGAATTAAGGTTGCTAATGAGCTGATCTTAAAATAGGGAGATTATTTTGGATTATCCAGCCAGGTCCAGTGAAATCACATCAGACTTTAAAAGTGAGACAGGAAAGCAGAAGAGCAGATCAGACAGATGAGAGAAAAGAAGAAAGAGCAATTTGAAGTGTGAGAGGTACTTACCTACTGGCTCCGCTGAAGGAATTGGACCATTAGCCAAGGATGGCAGGTGGCCTTTAGAACCCAGTAAAAGCCCTCAGGCAGCCAGAGAGAAAACAGGATCCCAGTCCTATTAGGAAAAAGAACTGAATTCTGCTAACCACCTGCAAGAACAAGGAGAGGAATCCTCCCACAGAACCTCCAGAATGGAACTCATTCCTGTCTACACTTGAATTAATATTAACAAATTAATTAACACATTAACATTTCATATGAAATTAAATATGCATGTACATATACATTATATACAATTATATTTAATTCCTCCTCATAGAAATTTATTTGGGAAATTAAGAATTGAATTAAGTATTAAGGAAGCTTTCACATGTTATCGTGGACATGAATACAAGCAGTTTTGTTTAGCCTCTGGTTGCCTTGTCCATGAAACGAAATGAATTGCATTTTGAACTAGTAGAGAAGTGATAGTGGCACATTTTTCTCTGTAATTGTCATTTTTTTTTCTAAATACAGAACATATAATTTGTGTTAAACTCAGAAAATAACAAACTTTATTTCTTCCCTTTTTAAATGGACTCTTCTGTCACATTACTTTGTAAGTTCACACTGTTTTCAGCTTGGCTGCTCGCTATACTGTACCTATCATTGAATGAACATAAAATGGACAATATAAGAGAAAAGTTCCTAAGCTGCAAGAAACATTATCTCTTCATTTCTGTTACATCTTCCTGTATTCTCTAGGATCTCTATGCTCATTGCTGGGCTTAAATATTTTCATATACCATAATCTTCTTTATTACCATCTTTACATCTACCATAGATCTAAGTTTTATTCAAATAGTGAGGTTGTAGTACTATAGTTTTGGCTGAATTGCTTTATTCTTCTATAATAAGTATTAATTTGGTGTGTTTAAATATTTCAGGTCTTTCTTTCTGGGCAGAGTAATAAAAATTTTATTTCATTACTTCTCCAATTATCTATCTTTACAAGAAGACACTAAAACTCAGTTTTGACAAGATATCAACATAAAATTATCATTTTCGTTTTCATACCTTTTCTGTTCAGCATCATTTGTGAATTCTTATGTTCTCATTCATTGGCATAAATTTGGGACTTGCAATAAAGTTCAATATCTGAAATGTCAACAAAAAAAGAGAACCCCCAAAATAAATGTGATCACAGCCATTTCTTGGGGTCCTATTTTGTTAGGTTCCAGCTCATCCCTATAAACCTAAGCTAGATACAACTCTCCTCTTTCTTACTGTTATCATGGAGGCATTCAAGGGCACTGCCCATCAAAACAACATTCTGATAGTTTGCATGGGATACGAGTTAGCTCCCCATCGGGGAGTGACAGTAATCCACAGTCTAACTGCTCCATCTAATTTACCTTTCAACCTAGTCCTCACTTTTGTATTCCACTACTTGAAAGAGTTCATTTCACATGCTAAGACATCTACACAAATAAGAGCTATAGACTTTGGAGATAGAAAACATGCCACAGATAGTATTAAGAACCAATAATCCCCTTTTTGGGGGCACCTTTATTTTCTATGTTACTTAGTTAATAGCAAATTTAATTGCAACATGGAAACTTTAAATTTTGTAAATGTTTTAAAAACTTTTAGATGCTTTTCTCTTGAAACAAGTCTATATACTATAACCAATAATTTGAAACCTCCTATAAGGAACATTTTTCTAGATCACAAACTCTTCTTTAATCAGAAAGTAACAAAAGCTCAATAAACAATATGATGTCTGAAGTAACTAAACAAACACAAACTCATATCAAAAGATCAGTTTTCAGATTGTATAACTATTACATATCCATCCAGATTTCAGGCTGTTTTGGATAAACAAGGATTTTACTGATGTTGCTTCAGTCAGACCATATTTGGAAGCTTCCCTTTAATATGAGATGCCATATTTTAAGTTACAATAATTGTTTATTACTCCATAGGGTTTTGTGAATCACACAATAAGGCCATATATATTATCCATTTACTTAATAAATACGTACTGATTATGTAGTAGGACTATGTTGATATTAAGGCCATGTGACAAGTAAACCATAGATACTGCCCTTAAGGAGCTTTGGGCATTGTTGTCAAACTGGAAATGGCTAGCCCTGCAACGGTGAGTTTTGTAAAAGGCAAAAATAGCTGAATTCAACGTTTGAAATGTTTTACAAGCAAAGTAATAGTAGTGGTTGGGTATACTGATAAGTCAAAAATAGTTATTAAATACGAAGTGAAATTACTACATAAAAGAAACCCGGAAAATTACCAATATTTTAAAAATATTTTTCCCCATTTATTTTATTGCATTTTAGGTTTTGGGGTACATGTGAAGAACATGCAAAATTGTTGCATAGGTACACACGTGGCAGTGTGATTTGCTGCCTTCCTCCCCATCACCTACATCTGGCATTTCTCCCCTTGCTATCTCTCCCCAGCTCCCCACCCCCGACTCCTCAGCAAATGCAAAAGAACGGAAATCGTAACAAACAGTCTCTCAGACCACAGTGCAATCAAGTTAGAACTCAGAATTCAAAAACTAACCCAGAACCGCACAGCTTCATGGAAACTGAACAACTTGCTCTTGAATGTTGACTGGATAAACAATGAAATGAAGACAGAAATAAAAATGTTCTTCGAAACCAACGAGAATGAAGACACAACATACCAGAATCTCTGGGACACATTTAAAGCAGTCTCTAGAGGAAAATATATAGCAATAAGTGCCCACATGCAAGCAAGGAGAAATCAAAAATTGAAACCCTATCGTCAAAACTGAAAGAGCTAGATGAGCAAGATCAAAAAACCTCAAAGTCTATCAGAAGACAAGAAATAGCTAAGATCAGAGCAGAACTGAAGGAGATAGAGACACAAAAAACCCTTCAAAAAATCAATAAATCCAGGAGCTGGTTTTTTGAAAAGATCAACAAAATAGACAGACCACTAGCCAGATTAATAAAAAAGAAAAGAGAGAATAACCAAATTGATGCAATAAAAAACGATCAAGGGGATATCACCACAGATTCCACAGAAATTCAAACCATCATCAGAGATTATTACAAACAACTCTATGCACATAAACTAATAAACCTGGAAGAAATGGATAAATTCCTGGACACTTGCCTCCTCCCAAGCCTAAACCAGGAAGAAGCTGAAACCCTGAACAGACCCATAACAAGGTCTGAAGTTGAGGCAGCAATTAAGAGCTTACCACCCAAAAAAAGCCCAGGTCCAGATGGGTTCACAGCCGAAATCTACCAGACATACAAAGAGGAGCTGGTACCATTCCTTCTGAAACTATTCCAAACAATACAAAAAGAGGAAATTCTTCCCAAATCATTTTATGAGACCAACATCATCCTGATTCCAAAACCCGGCAGAGACTCAACAAGAAAAGAAAACTTCAGGCCAATATCCATGATGAACATAGATGCAAAAATCTTCAGTAAAATACTGACAAGCCGATTGCAACAGCACATCAAAAAGCTTATCCACCATGATCAAGTAGGCTTCATCCCGGGGATGCAAGGCTGGTTCAACATACGCAAGTCTATAAACGTAATTCACCACATAAACAGAACCAAAGACAAAAACCATGTGATTATCTCAATTGATGCAGAGAAGGCCTTTGACAAAATTCAACAGCGCTTTATGCTAAAAACCCTCAATAAGCTAGGTATTGATGGAACGTATCTCAAAATAATAAAAGCTATTTATGACAAACCAACAGCCAATATCATACTGAATGGGCAAAAACTGGAAGCATTCCCCTTGAAATGTGTCACCAGACAAGAATGCCCTCTCTCACCACTGCTATTCAATATAGTATTAGAAGTTCTAGCCAGAGCAATCAGGCAAGAAAAAGAAATAAAGGGCATTCAAATAGGAAAGGAGGAAGTCAAATTGTCTCTATTTGCAGACGACATGATTGTATATCTAGAAGACCCCATAATCTCAGCCCCAAACCTCCTGAAACTGATAAGCAAGTTCAGCAAAGTCTCAGGATACAAAATCAATGTGCAAAAATCACATGCATTCCTATACATCAATAACAGACTTAAAGAGAGCCAAATCAAGAACAAACTTCCATTCACAATTGCCACAAAGAGAATAAAAATATTAAGTTAAACACATATTTAAGAATTTTTAAATGCATAATTTTTAGTATGCCATTTTTTTGATTTTCTGAAAACTAAAATAGAAATGACTATTCTAAGAAAAGCATACCTGCAGTGAAATGAGTATAAATCTAGATGTTGGTTGAACATCTTGTTTACAGAACAAATAGAATAAATGAGATTTGTTAAATTAAAGCAAAAATATATAAACAATTAGGATTTTATGATTATATTTTTAAATTTAATAACTTGATTACCATATAGTTGAAATTCAATAAAATATGTATTGTGTAAATTTGATGTTATGACATAGGTAGGTATATAACCATGAAATCAATTACATAACCAAGGCAAGATCCTAGTTTTCTTGTGTCTATCTAATCCTTTATCTAACTCCTTTCTCCTCCATCCCATCCCCAGGCAGCTACTAATATTATTTCTGCCAATATATATTTGTCTGCATTTTCTAAAATGTAATGAAATTGGAATCATTCAGTATGTACTCAATTTTGATAGCTTTTTTCACTCAGCCTAATTATTTTGAGACTCATCCATGTCCTCATACACATCATCTGTTCATTTCTTTCTATTGCTGAGAAGTGTTTTATTGCATAGAAACACCATTTGTATGGGAATAACATGGGAATAACTGATTTTGATGAAAATTTGGGTTGTTTCCAATTTTTGGCTATTACAAATAAAGCTATGAACATTCACTGGCATGTTGACACACATTTTCATTTCCCTGGGATAATTACTTAGATGTGGAACGGCTGGATATCTGATACTGTAGGTTTACAGTAAGAAACTACAAAACTGTTTTCCAAAGCAATTATACTATTTTCCAGTTGCACCAGCTTTAAGAGAATTGTGGTTCCTCTACATCCTTACCAATATTTGGCATGGCCAGTCTTTAATTTCAGCTATTCTAATGATTGTGTAGTACTTTCTAATTATGCATCTAATTTGCATTTCCATAATGATTAACAAGGTTGAACATCATCTCCTGAGCCTTTCATCTGTGTATCTTTGGTGAAGGGTCTATTCTAATATTTTGAGCATTTATATTGGGTCGTTTTCTTATTGCTGAATATAGAGAGTTTTGGATATATTCCAGAAATTAGTTCTTTATCAGATACATAATTTGGAAATGTTTTCTTTCAGTCTGTGGCTTGTCTTTTCCTTCACTTTATCGGTGACTTTTGAAGTAGTGATTTTTTTTATTTTGATGAACACTAATTTATCATTTTTTTCTGGAATGTTCTTTTGATATCATATCTAAGAAATAAGTGTACAATTCAAGGTAAAATTTTTTCTCTTTATTTTTTTCTGAAAGTTTTATAGTTTCAGATTTTATATTTACCTCTATGATCCATTTTGAATTGAGTTTTCTATATGCTATTACAAAGTAGTAATCAGAGTTCAATTTTTTTCTTTTTACATATGGACATACAATATTTGCAGCAATGTGTTTTGAAATGATCATCCTTTCTCTACTGAATTTCTTTTGCACATGTGTCCAAAATGGTTTTTCATATACACATGGGTCTATTTCTAGACACTCTTTTACAACATTGCTCTATTTATCTGTCTAAAGCCAGTACTACACTTATTTTAGCTTTATAATGAGTCTTCAAATCAGGGCGTATTAGTTCCCCTGTTTTATTTGTTCCTTTTTCAAAGTTGTTTGGATTTTTCTAGCTCATTTGAATTTCCACATAAACTTTAACATAAAGTGATGTCAAGTTTGACAAAAACAACAACAAGGAAAAGAACAACTGCCGGCGTTTTTACTGGTATCACACATAATTACATTAGAGGACATTAACATCTTAACAATAGAGTCTTTTTAACCCATAAAACAGTATTCACTTCACTTGTTTAGGCCTTCCTTAATTTCTCAGGATTGTTCTGAAAGTTTTATTGTTCAGATCTTGCACATAGTTTGTCACATTTATGTTTAATTATTTTATATTAGTGCAAATGTCATTTAAACATTCTTTGATTCTTTATTCCTAAGATATAAAAATACAATTAGTTTTTATATTGATTTTGTACCCTGAAGTCTTGCTAAACTGATCTATTAATTCTGTTAGCTTTTTTTGTAGTCTTTTAAATTTTCTGTTTAGATGATCATGTTATTTTTGAATAAAGAAACTTTTTTTTTTTCTAAACTGGATGTATTTTATTTCTTTATTTCTTGCCATAATGCACAGGGTAAAATAGGACTCATTTCCAGAATGTTTAAAGAACCCCCAATACTCAACGATATGAAAACAGTCTCTTACTATTAAGTATAATGTAACCAGGTTTTTTCATAGATGCCTTTTTTCAGGCTTAAGAAGTTCCCCTATGTTCCTAGTTTTTAAGAGTTTGTATAAGGCATATAATTAGATTTTGTCAGATGTTTCTCTGCTGCTTTTGAGATGATCATATGGTATAAAATTTTGGTTTGTGGGTATGGTGATTTCTGAATGTTAAATAAAACTTTCATTCTTGGGATAAATTCCACTTTGTTATGATGAATTATCCTTTTAATATATTGCATTTGCTTTGCTAATATTTTGTTTTAATTTTTCAATTCTCTGTTGGTTCAATGCATTGTTATAATGTGTTTCCCAGGTTTTGGTATTAGGATAATGCTGGCCTCATAGAATAAACTGGAAAGTGCTATATACATGCAGTTTTCTGGAAGAGTTTTTAGATAACTGATAAAATTTGTTTATTCTGTATATTGCAGAATTTTCCAATTAAACCACTGGGGTCTATATTTTTCTTCGTAGAAAGATCATAACTGTGTATTCAGATTCTTTAGTAGCTAGGGGGTTATTTAGACTGCCTGTTTTTCTAAGAATAAGTTTGGAAACTGTGCCTTTCAAGAAATCTAGCCATTTTATCTAAGTTGTCAAATCTAGCATACAATTTTTACATAATATTCCACTAGTGACATTTTAATATCTGTAGAATCTGTAGTAGCATCACTTTCTTAGTCCACACATTAGCAATTTGTGTCTTCTTTCTATTTTTCTTGGTCAACCTAGCTGAAGGTTTGTTGACTTTTGATTTTCTCAAAGAAAAAGTTTGTTTTCATTGATTTTCTCAATTGTTTTCTGTTATATTTCTTTCATTTTTCTTCTTTCCTCTGCTTACTTTGATTTTTATTTGTTATTTCTTTATTTTTAAAGGTAGAATCAGGTTATTGATGTGGGACATCTATTTTCTCCTAATATAAAAATTGAAGGCTATGCATCCACCCCTCCCCACCAGCTACTGCTTTATTAGCACCATTCAGATTTTGGTACCTGGTATTTTCATTTCATTTAATTCTATTCAAAATATTTTAACTTTCTCTTTGATTTCTGTTTATGGGTTACATACTTCGTATACATACACTTTCTATTTGGAATCATTTTCTTCTCCTGATGGACTTTTTTTTACGTTTCTTGTTTTAGTTTTCTGGCCATGAATTCTTTCAGTTTTTGTATGTAAACAGTTCTCTATTTTGCCTTTATTTTGAAGAGGTTATTTTTGCGTATATAATTCTACATTGATATCATTTTCTTTTCATATTTGAAGGATGTTTTTCTACTATGTTCATATTTGCATCATGTCTACAAGACAACAAATCTTCTGTCATACTCTGTAGAGAGTATATCCTCTCTGCCTCTTTACTTTTAAGGTTTGCCTGTTATCACTGTTTTTGGTTTTTGACAAATTAGATTTCAGATATGTCTTAGTCCCCTTCATGGTGTGTGTATGTGTGTGTGTGTGTGTGTGTGTGTGTGTGTGTGTGTGTGTATTTGAGGTTCATTTGTCTTCTTGGATATGTGGGTTTTTTAATTTTTGAAATCAAAGTAATATTTTAGACCATTATTTCTTTAACCTCATTCCTTCAGAGTTTTCAATTACACATAATTAAGCTGTATGAAATTGTTCTATAGCTCACTGACACTCTTTTCATTGTTTTGGTTGTATTTTTTTTCTCCATGTGTTTCATTTGGATAGATTCTATTGTTACACCTAGTTTATTACTCTTTCTCTAGTCAATGTTTAATCTGAAATTACCTTAATCTATTTAGTGTTGCTATAATAGAATAACAGAGACTGGGAAATTATAAAGAAAACTAATTTATTTCTTATGATTCTGGAGGATGGGAAGTCTAACATCGAGGTGCCAGCATCTGATGATGGCTTTCTTGATGCATCATCCCATGGCTCCATGGCAGATGGTGAAAAAGCAAGAGAGGGTGCATAAAACAGGGGTAAGGGGGGCCAAACTCATTCTTATTATCAGAAGCCCATTCCTGCAATAATGACATTAATCTATTCATTAAAAAGTGATCTAGCCACCTCTTAAAATTCCCCCCTCTCCACATTTTTGCATTGGGAATTAAGTTTCTAGCACATGAATTTGAGGGATACATTCAAACCATAGCAGTCATTAATCTCATCTGGCTTATTTTTTCTCTCATTCATTTTGATTATTATTTGTAGAAGTTTGATTTGGATCTCTTAAAATATTTTTTATTCTCTACTTAAATTTTTTAACACCCAGAATATAGTATAGTGACTTTCTTAATTTCCCTGTCTACTAATTCTAACAATTGTGTCTGTTCTGAATTGCTTGATTGACTGATTATCTCTTCATCGTAGAATGTTATGTTTTCTTGCTTTGCATGCCTGGTAACATTTCTCTGGATTCTAGTCATTGTACGATGTTGAGTGCTGAATATTTTTGAATTCCTATATATATTCTTGAGTATTGTTTTAGGATACAGATAAATTATTTGGAAACTGTTCAATACTCTAGGGTTTCACTTTCAAAGTTTGTTAGATTGTACCAGAGCTATGTCCCACCTAATACTTACGGCTAAATATGTCCACTACTGAGTATTCTATGTGCATATTCCTGACTATCCTATATGATGCCGTGTGAATTATGAGGTTTTCTAGCTTGCCTGACAGACAGGCTATTTTCAATGCCCTCTGTGAGCATTGGATATTCTATTTAATCCTTTTGGATTGTTTTTCTCCAACATTGGATAATTTCCTCACATACATGAGCTAATCAGTAGTCTGGTGAATACACAGGGGAAATCTGTAATTCTCTGGCTTTCTTCCTCTCTGCAGCAGTCTCTCCCCTCAGTAGTTTGTCCTGTGATCTCTTGCTATCTTGTCCTTTCCAGATTCTCAACTGCATCAATAGAACCCAGACAGCCTGCCAGGTTCTGCCTGAGTTTTTCTCCCTGCACCATGATATGGACATTCTCTTGAAGCAATACAATGGGAAATCATAGGTTCACCTGACTGTCTCCCATTTTTTCTGGGATCACCATCTTGTATTGCCTGTCAAACCATTGTTTGATACATTTTCCTTGATTTTTGTTTTTTTCAGGCAGGAGACTCTTTATTACTGTGTCCTGGATAGAAGTATAAGTCTGCATTAATTTTATAAACTCTACTGTGGATGATTTAATTCTGTCTCATCATAGAATACACCTATGTGATGAATTATGTTTTCAATTTTCAATTCAAGGGAGAGAATTTTCATAGCTTTCACCTTTGTAACAAGTCATTATCATTGAAGATGGATTTCTTAAGGATTCATGACTTGCTTTTTTTGTTTTTGTCCCTAGGAGCTAGCAAAATGCCTAGAATATGGTAGATTGATTGATGGCCTAGATGAATAGAAGGCTGAATGAAAGCATGCTCAAAAGAAAATAAAAAGTAGAGTGTGGTGTTGAATATATATTTGTTATGAACCGAATGTTTATCTTCTGTCCAAATTTACATGTTGAAACTAGCTCACAGTGACTGTATTTAGGAATCTGGTCTCTAAGAAATAATTCAGGTTAAATGAGGTCATAAACATGAATCCTTGATCTGATAGGATCAGTATCTTTGTAGAAGAGACACCAAGAGCATATTTTTTCTCTCTCTCATTGTGTGCACATAAAAGAAATCATGTGAGCACACAGGGATAAGGTTACTACCTATAAAGACAGAAAGAGAGCCCTCTCCAGAAATCAACCATGTTGACATTCTGATCTTGGAGTTTCAGCCTCCAATACAATGAGAAAATAAATTTCTGTTGTTTAGGTGACCCAATCTATAATATTTCATTATGGGAGCTGGAGCAGACAAATATTCTATCTAAATTGGATAGATAAATCAGAAAAAAAAATATCAGTGGGAATCACCTAAGTTGTTGAAAATCTTTACAAGTCTTTAGAGACTGCAACTAATGAAAATACAATTCTCCCAAACTATTTTTCATGATATCCTTCTAATAGTCAACTTTTCTTATTTAAGTTAAATCACCTTGGAGAAAAATATATTTTAGATTTTTTTCAAAAGAAGTTTTTCATAGAATGACAAAAGCTGTCCAGATTAATAGCATTTTACATAGTTCTCACTTCCAGTTGATATTCACAAATTTCTGGAGCCCTATATCAGAAACTATAGGAAAGAGACTAATAATGGATGATATCCAGCAGATGGAATTTTTTGTGGTTTTAACTTAAGGTGAAGATAGTTTGCTACATGCTTCTCAATTCTATGAAGATTGCGATGTTTATAACTTTTAACATTAACAAGACATATATTCTAAGAAAATGCATGCAAATTATCAAATTGATAATGTTTGAACTTTCCTATTGCTTTTGTTTATTTTAAGAAAATCTAGGATGTATTTTCTTTTTATAGATCATATGAAGTCTTCTGCTGGAGCTGTGTTAGAGCCCTTGGGACTAAACTTTATAAAGTCCTCTGCTACTTCCTACTATTGTTATTTTTAAAAAGTTGTTATTTGAAGAAAGATGACCATTCATTATAGCCAATACCTTTGTGTAAACTTTTGAGTTAACAAAGCACTGAGAGTTCACAAAGCCCTATCAAATCAACCTTCACATCAACTCTCAGATATATATGGCAAGTAACAGCCTCATTTTTGAAGTAAGAGAACAGAAACTGACAGACAATAAATGACTGTCTCTGGCAACCCCATTAAAAAGTGGTGATGTCAGGTTATAACTGAGATCATGCTCAGATCTTAGGAGGAGCCCATCAACTTCTTAATTAGTGCTTATCTTCGGGTTAAAGTGGCCAGTTGATGGTTTGTATAGTTACAAATCTAGGCTTAAGATTTAATACTTAATGTGAAAGAAGCCTATTACTCTTCATCTGACATTAAGAATGTCACCCAAAGTAAACTCAGTAATATTTAGCATATTAATTTAAAATCTGAAAGGCAGAATGTTTTCCAGAACTGTGGTCTCACATAGATAGATGTTTGCCAGAAAGGAGACTTCAGCCCCTTATGACTGATGTGGTAAAGTTTCAAAAAACTTTAAAATAGCTGAAAATAATAAAAATTGTAGCATTTTGGAACAACTCTACTTCAGAAAATTTTCTGAAAGAAATCCCATTAGCAAATATAACAAATGGTTAGTGATGCAAATAGAAGATGGAAGGAATAATGAGATATCCTAGAGGAATCTTCTTTTAGTTATTAGTTCAAGATGGTTGTAGGCTTCAAAGGGAGTTCTTGGCAGGGAGAAAAAGAGATAAATCCTCTTTCATTCCCATAATGCTATTGTGACACTGGGTACTGTTTCTCTCAAAATAAAATACAATATATCAAGGCTACATAGTATGTGGTTTGAAGTAAATGAAAGAACTATCTAATGCAGAAAAAAAAATTGGTTTAAAAATATCACTTTTTCTCCTCACCCCCAATCATTATATCTTCAAACAGTGGTGGGTACTGAATTACTTAGTATTTTTAATCTTAATAAAGGTAAGATTATTATTCTGAAGAGCGAGTTACAAATAAGGGCCATGGTATGAAGTAAATACGGTATTGCACTTTATCAATATCAACCCAAATCAAAGTTTCTCACTTTTTCCTTGACTAGTACCTGGTTGGAACACAGTCTAGCACATGGATAACACTAAGCAAATGGTAGCAATTATTGTTATTATGTACTTTTCCTGAAAAAGATTTTTGTCAGTTTAGCACTTCACACAACTGCTAATCTGCAGTTTCTCAATTTTGTGAAAACTTCAATTTCATGTTTCCTGAAAAACACTCCTTTCAGAACTAGACAAGACACATGGCCAGTAGAAAAATGTCATTCTTCTAGTAGCCAAGTGGAAAGATTTGTGACACTGTCTACCCATAAAGCTTAGGGACAAATGACATAAGACTTGCCAACGTATTCTAGAAAGGATTACTAGTCACGTCTTCAATCTCTACCATGATTTCTCTAAATAGCATTGAGATTTTATTAGCCAAATTTATTTACTATGTACCATAGTCCTCTATATCACACTGTTATAACAAATTTGAGATTATTTTCTGGAAAACACCCCATCATGTTGTTTAAAACAATTCCTCTGAAAATTAGGCCTCTCTAAGTCATGTAGCATGTGTGAAGGAAATGAGGTATTCGGGCTCTCAGTACACTGTGTCTGATGGCCTGTTAGTTCACCATATTGGCATGGTGGAGTATAAAAACAGTGTTCTATGTTCAAATTAAATGAGATTGGTGTGTTCAACAAAGCAAAACAAGTTTCTATACTCTAGAATGTCTTAGAGCCTTGGCTGTCCAAATACATGTTATAAATTTCCTAGGGGGAGCTACAGAACAGGCAGCATTTGCCAAACATATTTGCCTGTGGGACCTATTTTTCAAGCACATTGGTAGAATCTCCCTAAGGAAAAGCGGGTAAGGATTTGTTTTTGTAGCAGTCAATTTGAGTGAATTTTTGTGATTAAATAATAGCTCAGATATAGAAATATTTTAACCAGTCAGTCAATACTAATAGGGATATAGCTTAGAGGAAAATGAATTTTATTAATTTTTAGTAAATCCCATCATTAGATCTAAAAGGACCTAATAAAATAAATAGCTTTATTAAATTTTAATTTTTCATAGAAAGGCCATAAAATTGAAGGTAAATATTTTACATACTCTATTTGATTTATAAAATATAAATCATATTTTTATAATTAAATGAGTTTTGATATATTTCAAGTATATTTTAGTTTAGAAAGAAAATCTGAATTATGGGTGAGATCCACAAGAAAGTAATGAAAATGATAAATTATGAGGGCATAGTCAACATTCACCATGTTTCTTACTCTCTTGTGGAAGTTGTCAAAATGAACAATAGGACTTCAATAAGTATACTGTTCTCCTGAAAAAAAAATTTGAATAAAATATTATAAAATATAATTTTAGACTTGTGATCTAAAAGTGAACATGTATAAATGTGAGCTGGAGTTTTTTGTATTCAGGGTAAAATACAATTGTCTTGATAAATTTTCCATTGGAAAGATTAGACTTAAGGGATTGGTTTTAGTTAGGTATTTCAAAGTTTAAAAATATATGGAGATGTTGGTACTAAATAATTCATAGCTTAAAGGTTTGAAAATAAGACCTAACAACAAAAGATTAAGAAATCATAGTTAATTAACTTTGGGAACAGAAGAATCAAGGCAGGCTTTCTGCAGGATGAGTTTAACAACTATTGTAGGAACTAGAAATATAACCATTACCAACATTGGTAAAGAATAAGAATACAGCTTGGGAAATTTTTTTTTTGATAGAAAAGAACACTGTGAACTGTTACATAATATAAAGTTTAAGACGAAGAAAGCAATGATATATTACATTGATATTATATACTATTTTGTTTATAAATATGAAGAAATTATGTATATATATTTCCTTTGAGATAGATACATATATATTTTATGTACATAAAATATATATATATATATATTTTATATATATATTTAAAATAGCCCTTTGTGTAAGGAACTATCTCAAAGGAAAGTAGGATTTCCTTACACAAAGGAAATATCTTCCTTTGAGATAGATACATATATATTATATGTACATAAAATATATATGTATCTATCTCAAAGGAAGATATTTCCTTTGTGTAAGGAAATCCTAATTTCCTTTGAGATAGTTCCTTACACAAAGGGCTATTTTAAAGTTACGGAAGATCCTGCCCAAGTGAGAATGCTTGATAATGTAACGTATGGACAACTCAACCAACCAGTCTTTAGTGATCTGTTTTACAGTGGAAAATTAGATGAACCAGATAAGCAAAGTTGTTAAGAAGGTGATATAGCCTACTGTCTCTTCATATATATGCAAAATGTGGATGGTAATGTATACATTTTTGATAGGGTTATTAAATATATTGTAAATAAAATATCTGGCCAATAAAGATAACACTGCCTATTGATAACTTACAGATTTTTAAATTAATTTTATAGATATGTTAAGGGAGACTCAGAAAAAAATATAAATAGCAAGAGAAAATTCCTGAGATCTGAATCTGTCTCCCTGATTTATAACTCAGTTCCCTCTCTATCCCACCGTAGGAGCTTCTCTCTACTTTCTGTAGTTCATCACAATTTCACATTTCCTTTATTGAGGATTTATATTTTTATCTATTATGTTTATTAATATAAGGTTTTAAAGATCATGCATATTTAATATCCTTCAATTTATTTCAAAACTTCTTAATATATCATAGATGTTTTCAAATGCTTATGGAATGAATAAATTAATGAATTAGGAATAGCTGCAATAATTAAATTCCCTTACAATGGATCCAAGAACTGGCCTAATTCTGGATTCTTCTTTGGTGAATACATTGGTATGAGGATGCAGCATTTAAAAGTCATTAAGAATAATCCAACTTTACCTTCTGGCAAAACACTATGCAGGTGTAACACCATAATGTTGATTTGAGCTTACAGTTAATGTTTCTCAGTAATTGTATTGCCATGATACTGCCCTAGATTTTTGATACTACTTGACTGCCTAAAACTTTTGTGATTACTTAAAAAAATTAATAGAAGTACTTCAATTTTACCTTTTTAGCATGATTTCATACAGTTAATAAAATGCTGAAAACTATACTAAATTACATTTTGATACAAAAATTAAAGGAATTCCTGTATGGAGATAAATTGCATATTTTGAAACCTAATGGAGATATTAAAAGTTAATCCTTAAATGCAATGGAAAGTCATCTCTGTTTAATAATAAGTAGATTAGTTTTTAAAAGGTGTTTGATATTATAATGTACTCTTATGCTAGAAATAATAAATTACAAATTTCAAATGATATCATTTAAGAAATAAATGTAAGAATTTTGGAGAACTATTTTAAAGATGAGACAGAAAACAAAGTTTGCTTCTGATTTGTCAAAATTGCAAAATCTATAAATAGGAATCAGACTAAGTGATGTCTCTAACTTGCAATCTAAGGCTTGATGAGAGGCAGCTGAGTGAAGATTACCAGGAAGAGATGACACCAAATGAAATGGAGACATATGAAAATACTCAAACTCACACTGCAAAATGGTAGCATATGTAAATTCTACTGGAATCTTTGAAAATTTATGATTAAGTGCTCAACCAGCACAGTAGCAAATGTTTTTCTCTCCTATAGTCCATGTTGAAATCCTCATGCTAATTATTATTATGGGCAAATGTCACTTATGGATTTAAGTGGAAATTTCTGAAAGCTATAAAATACAGATTCTGTATTTGATTGAAAATAGTGGAAGAAAAGCATGAGGAAAGAAATTACTGTATATGGAGATTAAGGCAAAGTCAGTGGCCCCTTGGGACACATTAATTTTATTTTATCCACGCTCATCTATAACACCTGGCGTTTTTGTGAAACTGTAGTCCTAACAATATATTAATTGAACCAATAAGAACTTATGGGTGAAATATCAAATTTGATAGGCCAGGCAGTGTCAAAAGAAATTGTTAAAACCAAACTCTCACTAAGGGAGCCAACCAATATACACACAATCAGTTTTTCCTTTAGATATCTTTGTTATATCTCTCTAGTTACTTTTTAATTCTTTCCATCACAAAAAAATGCATTAGTAATTGTTCTGTTTTTAGCTACTACTTTTTATTTTGAGGGTAGAAATGTTAGCTCACAGAAGCTCAGAGAAGGTATTTTTTTAAACCCAGGACTATCAGAATAAATGAGATATATTTAATCCAATCCAAAGTATTGTTATATAACTAACAATTCTATACTAGGAATTGTGTGACTTTGAAGGATGTATAATACAAAGCTTGCAACTACAAAGTACTTGCAATTCTGTTGAGTATGTGAGATACACTTCATCTAACAGTTCTAGCCAAGAATTTTATATATTCGTTCTGCTCATCCACTCTATAGGTAAGGTCTCTTGGCATGACCTCCAAAATCCATTTCAAATCTTTTAATATCTTTGCCAATACTTCACTCTGAGTTTCCATTACTTTCTCCAGGACTAACGTAATAGCTTTCTAAAGAATCTCTACATCGACTGTCTCCCTTCTCCTTGCATCCCTCTCTACACAATGTATCCTCTAAAAACTGCAAGAGTAAAATTTTTAAGACATATTTCTTGACTGCAGATAATCTATCATTGACTTTCCACCAAACTTGGAATAAATCCAAATATGTGGCCATGGCCTTTGCAACTTTAAATAAATTTTCCTCTCCCTACTTATTCAATATCACTTTATACCCCTTTTACTTTCTTCCACTGTGTATAAACCCTATAGACCTTCTTTCTGTTTCTTCATACCATGTGCTATGAGTACTTGAGTATATTTACATCAGCCATAAGCACTGTCTAGAATGCTCTTCACTTGGTGTGTGCTTAGATGTCTCCTTATAATGTGTGTCTCAGCTTAAACATTTTCTCAGGTAAGCTGCATTATTGATATATTGCTGTGCAACAAATTATTCTATAACTTAGTGATTTAAAACCACAAACATTTATTATATCAAAAGTTCTGTGGGTCAGGAATAAGTTAGAATGGCTTAGCCGATACCTCTGACTTACAATCAAAGTATCAGTCAATGCCACAGTGATCTCAAAGCTCCTCTTGGGGAGGATTCACATCCTAGCTCACTTACATGTCTGTTGACAGCCTTTAGGCACTGATTAATATTGTTTTTTGATATGTGGCCCTCTTCATAGGGCTGCTTACGACATGGCAATTGGTTTTCTTCAGAGGGAGCCAGCTAGAGAGGGAGAAAGGCTGGCCAGAGATAGAAATCATGTTCTTTTCATAAACAAATTTCAGAAGTTACAACTCAGCACTTCTGTTGTGTTTTATTCATTAGAAACTGGTCAATAAGTTTAAGAAACACACAAGAAGGAATTACACAAGGATGGGAACACCAGAAAGTGGGGATCAACCATCTTAAAGGCTGCCAATATCAGTCTATCCTAAGGTCTCCAGTGATTCATGTCCCCTCCCTGTGCAAAATACACATCATCCCAAAGTTTTCAAAGTCTAATTCTACCATAACAGGAGTTGAAAATCTAGAATTTCATAATTTAAATCATGTCTAGATATGGATGGGGACCCTGGAGCATAGTTTGTTAATAACAGCTAAGTAAGTATGCTTCTCCTTGGTCCATAGAACTATGAAACTATGGAGGCAAGATCTTTCCCCACCCACACGCATTTAAAATGTGATGGTGAGACAGGCATAGGATAATCACTACAGACTCTCTTTAAAACAAGACATAGAGAAGTCACTAGTATAGTACTTCTGAAATCCAGCTAGATATAAATGTTGGAAGTTTCTTGATTTCTTGGCCTGAAAAATAATTCTTCAGGTTCCTAGCTCTATCCTGTGAGTGTTCTTCCTTTTTCATGGAAGGTGGAATATGTTTTCAGATGAATAGCTTTCTCAGTCCACTTCTTGCCAGTAGAGTTGTGAAATTCTAACTGCCTCTTTTCCTTTTGTACTAACTCTGTCTCTTTCCTCCATGCTGGTAATTTTTCTGCTGCTGTTGTCTCTTTCCTCCATGCTGGTAATTTTTCTGCTGCTGTAATTCTTTGAAAAACTTTCTGGGCCACTTGTGTATTTCACTGGAGTTTACTAAAAAAATCACTCCTGCAGATTTCTTCTAAGTAAGCCCTCTTCTATTTTGGTCTCCTAAGATTGAAGGAATGTGTTCTCTTTCCGGGTCCACAAGGAGGCATAGTTTTATGGGCAAGAACTTCCCAGTGCCATGTCCCCCTCCCATCTCTCTCCATCCGGGAGATTTAACAGTTTATGTTTAAATTTTCTAGGCGCAGGAATAAACTAAGAGTCGATCACTCCAGCAGAAGTTCTAAGGAACTCCTTTCATTGGCCTGGGGTCTTAGAGAAGGTGGGGCTTCCTCCCAGGTTAAAAGCCCCCTTCTTCCACACTCCTTCGGACTCCATATTTGCATCTCCTTCTATGAACACTCTTGTCCAAGCTGTTTTCCCTCTATCCTGGATTTTCCCTCTGGGGTCCCCTTCCACACTCTCATGGAAGCCTGTCTTCCCCTCCTAAACACCATCTCTCTCTCTATTCCTTTCCACTCAGTGTGGAAGCTGCTTTCCTCTCTTGGATTCCATCTTTCTGGATTCTCTCACTCAGTGTGAGAGGAGCTTTCCTTCTCTGGATTTCCACCTCTGGGAACCCTTCTCACTCAGTGTGAGAGTGGCTTTTCTTTCTCTCACTCAGTATGAGAGTTAGCTGTTTCCCTCTCCTTCTTTTTCTCTCTCTAAATAAATCAGTTTCTACACTTTTGAGTCCAACATTTACTGTGCACCGTGGTCCCCACTCTCATTCTTAAGAGAGCAGGAGACCAAGAACTTGGAGAAAAGTCCTCTCAGGGGAGCTGAGGGCACCCTGAACCCCAGTATTACAAGATGACTGAAGGACAATGCCCTTAAACTTAGTTCAACCATTGTGGAAGACAGTGTGGTGATTCTTCAAGGATCTAGAAACAAATTCCATTTGACCCGGCAATCCCATTAATGAGTATATACCCAAAGGACTGTAAATCATTCTACTATAAAGACACATGCACATGTATGTTTATTGCCACACTATTTGCAATAGCAAAGACTTAAAACCAATACAAATTCCCATCAATGACAGACTGGATAAAGAAAATGTGGTTCATATACACCATGGAATACTACCCAGCCATAAAAATAAGTACGTTCATGTCCTTTGCAGAGACATGGATGAAGCTGGAAACCATCATCCTCAGCAAACTACCACAGGAATCGAAAACCAAACACTGTATGTTCTCACTCATAAGTGGGAGTTGAACAATAAAAACACAGGAAAGGAAACATAACACACTGAGTCCTGTTGCGGGGTGGGGGTAAATCAAGGGAGGGCATTAGGGCAATACCTAATGTATGCCGGGCTTAAAGCCTAGATGATAGGTTGACAGGTGCAGCAAACCACCATGGCACATGCATACCTATGTAACAAACCTGCACGCTCAGCACACGTATCCCAGAAGTTAAAGTAAAAATTAAAAAAAATTCTAGTGACCCTATTCCTTAATTGAAAGAATCTGTGAGGCACATATTTAGTCCCTCTAATGGCCTTTTGTGTGACTGAGTAGCACACTGAGCAAAACTTTTGATCTTTCTGAGGTCTTAACAAGTTTCAGAGTCACAGCATCAGCATCATCATTACATCATCATTTTCTGTCAGTACCATGGATTTCATGTTAGCTCAGAAGCCATTTCTTCATTTTTAGAATAATTTGCTGTGTAGAGAGGCTAAGAATCTTCAGAACCGTCAAGTCCTGGCTCTTTTTTGTTTACTAGTCCTCCCGTCTAGCTCTCACATCTTGCATATTACTAGAAGTAGCAAGAAGAAATCAGGTGGCATCTTCAACATGTATTTTGAAAATGTCCTTAACCACATCATTCATCACAGTTCTTTAGGTATACTTTCTACATTATGTATAACTTCTCACAGTGATGTTGCTACATATTTTGCCAACACATACCAAGTATCTGCCTTCCTTAAGTGTTCAATAAGATTTACCTCAATTTTATGCAAGCCTTCGCCTGCAGCATTCTCAATGTCTAAAATTCTATGAACAGTGTGTTCAAGGCATTTTACCCTTTTATTAAAACTTTCCTCAATACCCACTGCCCAGTCTAAAGGTGCTCTCACATTTTCGATATTTGTTATGTTAGCATTCCAATATCAGGTACCCAAATATGAATTAGTTATCTATTGTTGTGTAACAAACACTCAAAAACAAAGCAGCCTAAAATAACAAAAACTATCTGTATTTTCTATGAATCAATAATCCAGGCACAGCTAACTGAATGCCCCTGGGTCAGTGTCTCTCAAAACTACAACCACGCTGTTGGTCAGGACCACAGTCATCTCAGTATTTGGCTGGAGAAGAATCCTCTTACAAGCTCCCTCATGTGACTATTGTTAGGTTTCAGGTCTTCACTGTTGGCCAGAGACCTTGCCATGTATGCCTCTTCATAGCTGGCTTCCCTAAAAGTGATCATAGCAAAAGAACAAAAGGGGGAGCCCAAGGCAGAGCCACAGTCTTTTTACAACCTAATCTCAGAAGTGGAATCCCATTACTTTTGCTGTACCCTGCCCAGTTTATTAGAACTGAGTCAGTCAGTCCAGCTCACATTCAAAGATGGGCATTGTATAAGGATATGAATACTAGGAGGTGGGGATCATTGGGAGACATCTTAGAGCTACTCACTCACTGCTTATATCATCCTATATTAATTCTACATGTAGTAATTTTATCTGATGTTTCATTTATGTCTGCTCCCATTGTCGCAAATTAGAAATACAAGACACAGCTTCTAAAACCACCGAGCAAGTTAATGGAAAACATATAAAGTATGTCAGGGGGAATGACATGATCAGATCTGCATTTTGGACTCAGAAAAGGAGGGCTAAGATACACACTAATTTAGACTGGTGCCAAAGGGAGCTCATCAAAGATAAGGGTGGTTTGGCATAAAAGATAGAAATTAGGTCATGCTTTATAAATGTGGATATCTAGATTTTAGAAGACATAGAGGTAGGAGAAAATTTTAGGTGAAGGAAATAGGACAGAGGTTTAAAACGAGTATGTCTCTTCCAGGATTTGTAAAGAGTTTGGCAGAAGGAAGAATATTGAGAGACAAGATTTCAAATACAAAATTGATACATTAAGTTTTAATAAGCAATTGCTATGAATATTTGGAAAACTGCTGATCAGCCTGCCTGTTCTCTTCAAAGCCATCCCACCAAATTGTCTCAAAAAGTGATTTGAAACATTATGATCTTGATTGGAAGTCTTTTTAATATTCTGAAGGGCAAAAGTCCAACGCAAATCCAGATAATTAAGCACTCTGTAAGGTTTATTCCATTGTCTACCTTTAATAAGTGTATCACGGAGAGTGTTGAGGGGATTAGAAAAGACTCTTCGAACAAAATAAGAAGAGAAGAAAATAGGGTATTTTCAGTAATTTTTAGAGCTGGCAATCCAGCACCTTGAGAATACTGAAGAATATGGTCAGATAATCACCTTGGAAACCACAGTAAAGGCATAAACTTTTTTCTCTTTGTCCCACCTAAGTGGAAGCCAAGCTGTCTACAACTTATTCTCAACAGTGCAACAATTCCCTTAATTTGTTCATATTAAAATCTCAGCACACGTTTGTTAAATGGAATTAAGTTGTGCCTCTAGTTCTGTAATGAATTCTTCAGTGTGACTGAAAGAGTTCGGCTGGGTACTATGATGTGACATGTAATGTGACATGGAGGATCGACTCTAGTATTTTCTGAGTTGCAAAGTCATTTCTCTGTGCTCAATGAATAAGGAAAAGCAGGCCACTTAAAAAATTAACCCATAGGCTGCTGTTTAGTCAAAACCACTGACATACATGATAGTTCTTTACCTTTTTGTCTAGCTCACAACACTTTGACATTATTACAATTCTGCGTGAACAATTGAGAATATTATAATATTTATGCCTTATAATGATATCTTAAATTGATTCAGACTCAATTGATAATATGTATATAGAAGAAAACAAAGATTGCTTTGGCAATACTTGTCACCCCACTTTTATCACCATGTATCATTTGTAACATGGTGAAATTAAAAATTCATTCAATCATGTAAGTTGAGTGAGCAATATGTGCAATGAATGAAGGATGTATCTACTTTTAGCGGTGACTTTTTTGGACGGAAAATAAAATCAATATTTAATTCAAGCGTTAAATGTGTTTGTATTTTAAGTACTCATTAAAATTTATATGTATACATTTATAACAAGTATTCCATTGAGGAAGAATGTTCTACTCTCAGGTTTAGTATTTGTAGAACTTAAAAAAATGTTCATATATGCAGCATTAAAAATGTGATTTAAGCAGGCTGAAAGAAGCTAACAAATAAGATCAAGATTCCATAGAAAGTAGATTTGACTATAATTTAAAAAAAAACACACGCAAAAATACCCTAAGATATATGTGTGAAGAATTTGAAAAACAAACAAAAGATTCATAAAACAGATACTTTTTAGACATAGGTGTTTTATAGCAATGAGAGACTTTTTAGTGAAACTGGAGAAGAGAATTTGTTCTATATATGTATTTTATAAATATTATTAAAAATGAATAAAGAAAATTTTAATGTGACAATCATCTATATATTACTTTAGAATAGTTTTAGGGATAACAGAAGGCCAGTATGTTCTTCAGTAAAGCTCAGTCTTACAGATCTGGTTGTAACTATATCCGCATTAGGAGATGCTATGCAACTGGAGTTGTCAAAATAATCTTTAGTATTATATCTTTGCTTAAAGGTAATTTTTTAAAAAAGCACAGTACATTTGGTCAAGGACATGTCATATGAACTCATGTGATTACTTTCCCTCCACTGTATTCTGAAATGTGTTACCATCATATTGTTCACAGTTTTCTTATATATAGGTGTACAAACTCAGACTTATAATGAATCTAAAGAAACAATGTCAACCAAAACCACTTTGTGCTGCTTTTCTGTGTAATTTATCTTTTCAGTTTCAAATAAAACTCTCTAACATTGTCAATATCACTCAGTAGATTTGGACAAAGACCCTGATGGGTACCATTACCTCATAGCTAAAGAAATCATCAGCAATCTTTGTTGACACTTCACTATTCTGGCCTTCTTCCCTCCTAACCACCTGTAAATCCCACTTGAGTTGAAGCACCGCCCTGCCTTTTGAGTCTTCAGCTAGGGCTCTATCTATTTCTGTAATGAATTTATAAAGGATATATTGATGTGATCTTAACAAAAACTCTGTTGTAGCAAGGGAGAAATTAGGAAGGAAAAAATGAGTTTCTTTGTTCAAAACAGATCAAGCCAGATGGTTTTACAAACTACAGTAGTGAAATAGTATATCAATGATTTCAATGTGAATGATAAAGGGGTTCAGGGTCTGATCCTCTCATACATGAGGTTTTGGTTTCCAATATCTAGCAATCTGGATACTTGCCATGGTAATAATTACTTCATGTGGGTCACAAACCCCACTTCTAAGTAAAGAAACAGTATAATGGAAAAGATTTTGAAGAACAGATGATGAAAGTGAGTAAAACTGAGTAAATAAAATATAAATTCTTATTTTATAACTTTGAAGTTCATGATTATTTACAATTTCAGTGGGCTGAACACTTCTGTTTTAAACATATCTTATCAAATTTATAGTGAGTAGGACTATTTTACATTAGCTTCCACCATAATCACTTGTTGGACTGTCACTCAAGGAATGTAGAAGGGTTTGAAATTACCCACGAAACACATTTTGATAGTTTATATAAAGGTGTATTTATTATTTGTTATTGAATGTTAAGCTGAAAGCTTTAAAGCATTAATTTAATAATTTTTCTTCTGGAAATCATTTTTCAGTTTAGAGTCTATCCTTATTGGAAGTACTCCAAAAAAATGCAATGTTATTATTTTCTTTAAAAATCTCAGGCCAGGCATGGTGGCTTATGCCTGTAATCCCAACACTTTGGAAAGCCAAGATGGGAGGATCACTTGAGCTCAGGCATTCAAGACCAACCTGGGCAACATAGTGATACCTCGTCTCTAAAATTTTGTTTTAAAAAAAGCTTTTTCAATTCTTATATTGTCAATAATAAAGTCTTCCTAATCTCTAACCAAAATTGTTTTAATTTAATCATGCATTCCAAACTCAATGATGGCATGGCCATACAGGTTATTTAAATGAGCAGAGCAGACTAGACAGCTTGGGAAGTATAGGAATCCAAAAACCACATCTTACCCAAAAGAAATTGAATTGTTTCTTAAGAAAACAAACAAACAAAAGAAACCCTAGGTGGCCAAACAGAATCCATCTAGGAGTTGAGTTGTGACTGGGGTGGGGCGGGGTCACCATATTTTTACCCCTTATGTCTATGACAACTGTTTATGCTAGATTTAAAAGCCGACAAAGCTGTGAATAGCTTGAACAGCTACTTCTTATTATTCATTCACTTGAAGAAATGTTATATTTTCTATTATAATGCTTTAATGAAAATATGAGATGTGTTGTTAATACAATATTTCTCAGCTCTCTTTTTTTTTTCTCAACTCTTACCTAGAATTTATCATATTTCTGGCTATAAATGGGAGATTTGTGAAGATAACCTCTATTCTATCCATTTATAATTTATAGGTAAGAAAAACAACCCCTACAGAGGTTAAATACTTTACTCAATATCCCCTAGCCAGTTACACAAGATTCAAAGGCTTTAATTCAGACATAGTTCATGAATATATGTGAAGAATAAGGAGAAAAGGCACAGAGCATATGTTCATGTGTCACGTTAATTACTCTAAATTTCTCTCAGTATCATGCCTTACTCGATGTCTTATCTCTACATTCTATACTGAGTCTGACTAGTATTTATCAGGTGTATTCCAAATAAGTTTTGATTGCATTTTAATTTTGTTTGAGTAAATGACATTTTCAAATAAATCAGAAGCGCTATTGGCAAAAATGAATTTTTGGGGATTGAAATTATACTGCCTGAGTTGTATAGTGATCTCTATAATCTCGCTCAGGGTAATGTTTTTTAACTTTTCTTCCTTTTTAATAACAGGCTTTGTTTAAATATGCAGAAGATAAAAGTTATTCTAAAAACATCTATAAATGCTTATAGTTTTATCAAACAAGCAGGATGGTCTAAGAGTTGATTCTATCTTTGGTGTTTAGAAAGCAGAAAGATGTTAAAGAGGAAATTAACACATTTATCCTAGGTAACAAGGGCTGTTCACTTCAACAGATGTTCCAGAGACCTTTGTAATGATCTAGGGAAGCTTGTAAGTAGAGGGAAATATAAGGCAATATTTACAGAAGTAGAGCTTAAACAGTAAAATTAAAGCATGATTTAATTGAAACAGCACAAAACAGTATTTAAAGAAGTGTTCAAGCTCTGGCTCTGTCTTGTGTCTAAGTTTCCTTACCTGAAAAATGGCAATAATGATGTACATTGGACAAAACTCTAAGAATGATCCCTAATGACTCTCACTCTTGTACGTCTTCACTGCATGTGACTAGACCTGTGAATATAATGAGATATCACTCTTTCAATTATGTTAATTTATATGGCAAAAGGAAGATTATTTGGTTGGGCTTAATCTATTCACATGAGATTATAAATGCAGTTTTCTCCAGCTGATAACAGAAAAAGAAATCAGAGATTCTAAGCATGGAGGGATTTCATGTACCATTGCTGGTTTTGAAGATGGATGAAGCCATATGTAAAGGAATGTGAGAGGTGGGAGTAGCACTCAGCTGATAGCCAGTAAGAAAAGGTAATCAACCACAAGAAGCTGACTTTGTTCAGACTGGAATGATCTCAGAAGTGAATTCTTCCCCAGAGCCCCAGGTAAGAGCCTAAACTGGGTAATACTTGATTTTGGCCTTGTGAGGCCATAAAAGAAGTTTCTAGGTGAGCCAGCCAAGACTTGTGAGCCTCCAAACTATAAGATGATAAATGAGTACTATTAAACACCAAATATGTTGTGCAGCAATAAAAAATTAACATACTATCTCACAGGGTTGATATGTGGATTAAATAGTATAACATCTGCAGATTTCTTAATATATGCAACTTCTTGTCAAGTTGTAAACTCTATAAATGATAGCTATTTTGTTGTTGTTGTTAGATATGTTATTCTGAGCAAACCTCAGAAACCCATAGACTCTGGAAACCTCAGACTTCTATCTTTAAGAAGATAATTGTTCTAGTACACAAAATTCTTAAATGATAATGCATATTCACACACTTATATAAATTAATATGCTAATGTCCTAAAAATGTCATTTCATTAATTTCGTAAGAGAGAAAGATTACAATATTATAACCAGTGAAGATTGAACTTAAAAGCCAAGACCTGAACCTGAAAAATGAGTTGGATTTATATGAGTGAGAAAGGCAAAGAAAGGACTTAAGAGGGAGTTGATAGGGTTTGGCTCTGTGTCCCTACTCAGATCTCATGTTGAATTGTAATCCCCACGTGTCAGGGAAGGAAGCTGAAATGAGGTGATTGTATCATAGGATCAGAGTTTCCTTGTGCTGTTCTTATCATAGTGAGTGAGTTATGAGATCTGATAGTTTAAAAGTCTGGCACTTTCCCCTTTGCCCTCTCTCCCTTGCTGCTGTGTAAGACATGCCTTTCTTCCCCTTTTTCTTCCACCACAATTGTAAGTTTCCTGAGGCCATGTGAAACTGTGAGTCAATTAAACTTCTTTTTTAAAATAAATTACCCGGTTTCAAGTAGTTCTTTATAGCAGTGTGAAAAAAGACTAAAACAGAAAATTGGTATTCATAATGGGGCACTGCTATAAAGATACCTGAAAATGTGGAAATAACATTGGAAATGGGTAACAGGCAGAGTTTGGAACCGTTTGGAGGGCCCAGAAGAAGGAAGGAAGATGTGGGAAAGTGTGGAACTTCCTAGACACTTGTTGAGTTGTTTTGACCAAAATGCTAACAGTGATACGAAGGATGAAGTCCAGGCAGAGGTGATCACAGATGGAGATGAGGAACTTATTGGAAAGTGGAGTAAAGGCTACTTTTGCTATGTTTTAGCAAAGGAACTAGTAGCATTTTCCCCTACCCTATAGATCTGTGGGACTTTGAACTTGAGAGGGATAATTTAAAGTATCTGGCAGAAGAAATTTCTAAGCAGCAAAGCATCAAGAAGTGACATGGGTTTTTCTAAAAGTGTAGGCTCATATGTGTGAAGAAAGAGATGATCCAAAATTGAAACTAACGTTTAAAAGAGAAGCAGAGCATAAAAGTTTGGAAAATTTGCAGCCTAACCTTGTGGTAGGAGAAAAAAAAAACCATTTTCTGGGAGAACTTCAAGCCATTTGCAGAGATTTGCATAAGTAACAAGAAGCTGAATGGTAATCAGCAAGACAATGGGGAAAATGTCTCCAGGGCATGTCATAGATATTCATAGCAGCCAGTCCCATCACAGGCCTGGAGGCCTAAGGGGGGAAAATTATTTCATGGGCCAGATGCAGCCTCAGGATTTGGTGCTCTGCATCCCAGCTACTCCAGCTCCAGATATGGCTAAAAAGGGCCAAGGTGTAACATGAGTTGTTGCTTCAGAGGATGCAATCCCCAAACCTGGCAGCTTCCACATATTCCTGGTCCTATAGGTGCACAGAAGGCAAGAATTGTGGCTTGAGAACCATCACCAAGATCTCAGAGGATGCCTGGATGTCCTGGCAGAAGTCAGCTTCAGGGGTGGAGCACTCATGGAGAACCTCTGCTACAGTAGAGCAGAGAGGAAATGTGGATTTGGAGCTACCACACAGTGCCCCCATTGGGGCACTGCCTAGGGGAGCTGTGAAAAGATGGCTGCTATCCTCCTGACCCAGAATGGTAGATCCACTGACAGCTTGCACTGTGCACCTGGAAAAGTTGCAGGCACACAACACCAACTAGGGAAAGTAGCTATAGGGGTTGTACCCTGCAGAGCCACAGGTGCAGAGCTGCCCAAGCCCATGGGAGCCCACCCCTTGCATCAATGTTCCCTGGATGTGAGACATGTAGTCTAAGGAGATTTTGGAGCTTTAAGATTTAATGGCTGCCCTGTTAGGTTTTGGACCTGCATGGGGTCTGTAGCTTTCTTGTTTTGGCCAATTTCTCCCTTTTTGAATGGAAGCTATTACCCAATGCCTATACCCCCATTGTATCTTGGAAGTAATTAACTTGTTTTTGATTTTACAGGCTTATAGGCAGAAGGGAATTGTCTCAGATGAGACTTTGGACATGGACTTTTCAGTTAATATTGCAATTAGTTAAGACTTTGGGGGGATGTTGGGAAGACATGTTTGATTTTTCAATGTGAAAAGGTTATAAGATTTGGGAGACACCAGGGAAAATTGATATCATTTGGCTCTGTGTTACCCAAATGTCATGCCAAATTGTAATCCCCATGTGTCAGGGGAGGGACCTGGAGGGAGGTGATTGGATCATGGGGGCAGACTTCCCCCATGCTATTCTTGTGATTGTAAGTTCTCATGAGGTCTGATGGTTTAAAAGTGTAGCACCTCCCACATCACTCTCTTTCTCCTGCTGCCATCTTAGATATGCCTTACTTTCCCTTTGCCTTCCATCATTATTTTAAGTTTCCTGAGACCTCCCAAGCCATGTGGAAGTATGAGTCAATTAAACCTCTTTTCTTTCTAAATTACCCCATCTCAGGTAATTCTTTATAGCATTATGAAAATGAGCTAATACAGTGGGGAGACCAGCTGAATCAAGGCCTGAAAGCAATATGGGCATTATTTAATTTTTTATTGCCAGAAAAGAATGGCTGGACTCAACCAAATGTTTTCTTTACTATTATCATTACTTGCCAGAGGACATCTAGGAGATTGTAATATGCTAAGTAGGGTTAATGTCCAATTGGGAGTAGAGGTGTTTTGTGAAACATATTTGATTATGAACCCCTCTGTTTCCCTCTCTTCTTCTAATATCATCTCATTAGTTTTGTTTGTTCATTTAGCTTTTTGTTTTCTTTTAAATCCATAAGGCTCTAGACACTATGCCAGGGCTGAGGATAAAAAGGCATGCGAGATCTGTATAATTCTAATCCAAATGAAGAAAGATATATTTTTGGCTCTGAGGAGAAAAAGTGGACGGGAGATCTCACTAGTTCTTCTGAGCTCTTCAAGTCCAAATTAGTTTTCTTATTTTAAGTCTGTGTGTTAAACCTGGTCTCTATCTAAAGCTTTTAGCAAAATTAGGCTGTTTAATGAACCTGATATGTCTTCTAATAGCTGTGCCACTTACTGGCAGCTGTGGGAGATATGGACTATTATTTCCGGCTTCAGCAAAGTTTCGTCAATAATTACATCCATGTACAATACCTCCATATTCTGAATATAAATAGTTTTCTAGTCAACATTGTAGATTTTCTAGTAACACAACTAAAAGTGGATATCTTTCATTGTTTAAAACATAAATCTCTGCTATGAGTTTCAGTATCTAGAAGCAATACCAATCAAAAAGAAATGTGGATATTTCCCTCCTGTCTAGCTTAAAGTTTATCAGTTCTGAGATTTATCAACAAAAGAGTTCATTGGAGGAAAATTACTTTTCTTGAAAGGTAAGCATACATTGTGAACTAAGAATTGTTTATAAGTGTTCCTTGAAGAAATTAACTGTTTATTTTGACTTTTTGATCAGTCGTTTTACAGTTCCCATTTAACAATATTTGTGCTATAAAATAGAGTAAAATTTGAAGTCTTCGTTTCAGAAAAGTATTGAAAACATTTAAAAAATTATTTTACCAAGAATGACAACGATGGACTCTAGCTTTATTTCTATTTTGATGTGACTATTCATTATCTCTTACACCCAAAAAGGTATATGGCTGGTAGGGTGTCTAAATTGTGTATATATTTTTTCATTTCAATGATATTTTACCATAAAAACGTGTAATAGTTTGAATTTCAGTTGGAAATAGCTTTTCTTTGAAAATTTTGGAAGGACATTATTAAACATGTTAATAGGACGTTTTTAAGATTAAACAAGTTGAAAGAATAAACACCTCAACTCTAGTAAATTCCTTATGGGCACTCTTTTATTTAAAACCAAATTAATAATTTTGATTTAAACAGTATGTATTAAAGAATTTTTTCATGACTTTATAAACAAATTTATGATGCACATGAGCTCTCTGGTATCTTTTCTTGTAAGGATACTAATCCTATCATATCAGGGACCTACTCTTTTGACCTAATTTAAAAGTTAATTTCCTCCTGTATATGGATAGGAACTATCCATATACAGTTTTTAAGTAATAAATTTTGCAAATAACCAAAGATTTTTATTATCTTCTGTGATTCATATCAACATTCATCAAGTACTCAATAAGAAAAACACTTATTGAGATTCAATGGAAAGTAGATGAATAAGATTCTAACTACCTAACTAGAAAAGAACATCTTCTAAACATTAAAATACCAACTAAATAAATCCAGCGGTGATAGGTGCTTACTGATATCGAACAAAGGATAAAGTCAGGGTAGATATTTTTTTAAAAAGTCACATTTTTTAGATGAATCCTAAAGAAATCAGGATATCTATCATATAAAATGTGGCTTTATAATTTCATTTGAAAAAGCATACTACTTGATATATTCGACAGAAATCAAGTAAATACACACTTGTAATTTCTTACGAAGTTGAAATTTTCATTAAATTGTGGTAGACCATGTTATATTCCATGACTTAAAACGTATCTCCAGACCCAGTTGATTTTTGCCCGTGATGTGTCTTTGGGTTTTTTTCACTAATATTTATTCCCTCTACCAACTGGGATATTGCAATAGTCTTCTATTGAGTTTTCCCATCCCTTGCACAGAAAGTCAAGAGAAACTATATGCAATTAGTGCTTAAACTGGGATCTTTGGATTAGAAAAGCCTGAGTTTATATTCTGCATCTATCATTAGTTAGCTCTGTGATATCAGGTAAATTATGGAATATCTACAAATGTAGGGTTAACTATATTGCATATGTCATATAATTGTGAATATTAAATGCCATGATGCAAGTTGAGTGCTTCATGCATGGCATGTAATAATCAATGATTTATTCACTATCATTACTATATCATATGAAAATGAGACTATAATAAGCACATTTCAGTAAAAGAGTAACATAGTCACTTCTGTGCCTTGGAATATCTGATCGCAGTATCCTAAATAGATTGGTCTAAAGAGGCCTAGTTATAATCCCAGTAATTAAGCTTTATGCAAAAGATAATTATCTTATCTAGGGCAGCGGTAACAAAGCACCCCAGGCTGGGTGGCCTAAGTGGCAGACATTGATTTTCTCATAATTCTGGAGCCCGGGAGTCTGAGATCAAAATGCCAACATGGTTAGTTTCCAGTGTGGTCGTTCTCCATGGTTTGCAGGCAGCCACAATCTCCCTGTGTGTTCACATGGTCTCTTTTTTTGTGTGCACACAGGTGGAGGAAGAAAGAGGTAAGCTTGATTACCTCCTATAGGCCCCATCTCCCAATATAATTACACTGGGGTGTTAGAGTTCCAACATATGAATTTTGGGGGAACACAGTTCAGTTCACAGCATTAACGAAGGCCTAGTATAGGATACCGACCATGGGAATGTCATGAAAGGATGAATGGAATTTGTGAGTCAATTCTGTTAAAGATGGAGAGAGCTTGACATCTATTTGGCAAAGATAAAGACAGCCATAGAATCTAGAAAGTGACTTCAAGATTCTCACAAAGGTGACTAGAGGAAAGCAACACAGTAACAAACAGTAACAAATATTAAAAAGGGAAAGAAGCAAATGAAAAATGAAGAGATGTAAAAAGGTGATGATTACAGTTGTAGTTTTCCAGAAGTCAGTTGAAAATTCAGTCATTAATTCTTGTATGCATTGATCCCTAACCATAAGCATTCTACTGGGGCCTTCCAAATGAATTGTGAATAAGAGAGAGTTCTGTCCTTCAGGACATCCTAGTCTGGTGAAATGTTAGACTAGAACTCAGTGAGAAGACCAGTGCTAGAGCTTGGGGGCTCACACACATGAATAGGTTAGTAGAAATTATATGCCTGGCAATGAACAAAGTATCAGGATGAAATATGGGAGAATACTTTAACTATTTTAAATGTAACTGATCCACAGTAAGTTTTGCTGCATAAAAAGTGCATGTGCGTATACCTTACTTTAAAAATCAACTATTTTTGTCTAAGAAAAGGATTCCAAACAACTGTATTTAGAGGTCAATGTAGATATTTCACCCTTAACAAAATAAAACAAAAATCCACAGTTCTCATTAACATTTATTCATAAAGGGTGTTGCTAAGTGTCACACACTACAGGAATGTTGTATGTTGTGTGACTATTAAATATCTGGTTAAACAATAATAAAATAAATTTTCTGCCACCGCTTCTTACACACAGCTTATATGTTCTTTGTCTTTTACCCATTAAGATGAAATTCACCAAACTATTGCCACATACATGAAACAAAATAAAGCTCCCCAGTGTGATCTCAGAAAATCTTGATTAGTACATTGTGCAAAGTGGCGTTCAAAGCAGTTAATAGGCACTTTTGGTTTTACTTAGCTTTCCAATAAAAATTCTTTGTGACCCTGGGTTTAAAAGGGAGGTAAACTGGAATTTTACAGCAAAGGGCAGAGAGAGCTCAGGGAGAGCAGGTCATAACTTTGTTTAAAATGAACTTGTCAATGGGAAGAGGAGGGGGCCAGTTTATACAGCTGCAATAGACACTGTGAGAAAGTCTCTAGCAACTTAATAAATGTACTGTCTTCATACACAGTTTAGTGAAAATTGGAATATAGTTTAAAAACATTCCTTTCCTCTTTCTCTTCTTCCCAAAATGAATCAATTTATGGAAGAAAATAGTAACAGATCTCTTCTATTCACATATCTGTGAGAATTTTCTCTTTTGGTCGTGATGGAAAAACATAGACAATCTTTCTTGCCATCCGCTTCATACACACAATAAAAAGAGAAGATATTAGACATATGTTGTTTTGCTCAATGCTTTATAACTGAGGAGTTTTGACAGTTTAATGATTTTATTAATGATGTCATTTTGTACCAACTTAAAAATTTATGATTTTCATTTCAATAGATTCTATGAAAACCAAAGAATATTGTTAACAGGAAATTTAAGCAAATCCTTTGGGAAAATTAAAATTTTTTCCAATTACAAAGGATCTCAATGTGTGTGTGTGTGTGTGTGTGTGTGTGTGTATTTCAAATAAAAGTGTTTAGTGATAATTTAAAATACATACATTCTACACTAAAAGATACACGATTATATTACTTTGAATACTATAGATCTGTGCTGACCAGTACCGTAAATCACTAGTCATATGTGGCTATTTAAGTTGAAACACCATTTTTTAAAATTAAAAATTTAGGCCCTCCATTGCACTAGCTACATTTCATGCTCACACTAGCCATACATATCTGGTGACTACTATACAGGACAACAGAATTTATAAAATATTTATATCATCACAAAGGCTTATATTAAATAGTGCTATTGATTGTGTAAACTTTATCTTAGACAAAGCCCTAGCTTCCATCTGCTGACTGCCTAATAGGGAGGGCTGAGATTAACCAATTAACTAAAATATTTATGAAAAACTTTAAGACAGAGTAGGTGCTAGATTTCTAGTAGAAAATGAGAAAGGTAAGTTTTCTGTTCTGTGTTCACAATTCTCAAAATTAAGTTTTACTAAACATCTGAGTCTTTTAGGAATGTTTCTTCCTTAGAACTCATTATGACATGTTAATTTTAATCTTGTTAAACTATGGGTTTGTGGATAGGATTCTACATAGCCACATTAGTCTGTTAAGGGTATTCCTCTAAACATAAAAAAGCCCCACAAGTATCCAGATAATTATCAAGCTACAATTATTGAATAGATCTTGTTCTCTGTTTCCAAACTGTTACACAAAATTTATTTATAAGCCATATATAAAACTAAGAAGGAAGATAAAATGATTCACACCTTGTGATGAACAGAGCACTCTATACTCCATATACTATTTGTTTTAACACTGAGAATTGGATGACTATAGAATTCCAAATAATTGAGGATAGAGGAGTTGCTGTGAAGACTCCAACTGAGTAGACAGAAGAAATGTTAACACGTTGCAACATAACTATCCACAGTCCCAAATTTGACAGCAGTAGACAGATTCACCTGGCATGTAACAAGACAACATCAGGTGGCTCTGTTTGAGGTAAGCTTCCATGCAGTCAGAGAGATGAAGAGACTAAGCCACAAAATGTGACGAGTCTTAAATATGAGTGTCTGGCTAAGCTTCTATTTGTTGGCACAAGGATTATCTGAAACACCCGAGGATTTTAGTTCCACCTTTATATATGCATCACGATACTGTCAATGACATTTAGAGACAACTTATGAACACTTGAAAGAGAGCACTTAATTAATGGTTTGATAGAATCATTTTTCTTGTCCTGTAATTATGGTTATTTTATAGATTGTGGAAATAATGTGGAACTTTATAAAGGGTCACAATCAAGTTTTCATTCTACTCAGTTGCTTCTTTTTAGTTGATCCAGAGTCCATGTATAAATAAAATTTGCATGATTATCTGAATCTCTGTGATGATTCCAGAAATGCTAAACCCACTGAGACCTATTAACCATTCATGAATGCTCTGTGCTGTTTGCCCCTCCAGGCACTTACTTACAGGGCATTTCTGGAATGTCATTCACCCACTCAATATTTTCTATTCCTCCTTCATAATAAACTCAGAAATCAACTCCTCTTTCATTTGTTTGTTCCAAAAATGCTTAGTGGGTGCTCACTGTATTCCAAGCACGCTTCTAGGCTTGGGGAAACAGCAGTGAAAAAAAGAAAGAACCAAATCCTTACCTTTATGAATCTTAATGTCTCTGAAAGAGGCAATAAAATACAAAATAAATATATGCTATTAAAGCCAAGGCTCTGTTAGTTACATGAAGAAAAGTAATACAGGCTATAGAATGTGAGTGGGTTATCTTAGATAGGCAGTCAGAGATGCATGTCTGTCTGTGGAGGAAATTTCTCAGTGGAATGAGAGAGTGAGCTATAGGACAGCCATGAGCAGAGCATGCCTGGCGGATGGAACAGCAAAAGTTAAGACTCCAAGTTAGCACAAGAACACAAAAGTAGTACTGTAAAAGGTAGATGTGGTGAAGAGGACAGAAATGAGAGCGGAGTTTAGAGTGGCCCAGAAGCCAGAGGAAAAGGGCACTGGAGGGCCATAGTGTTGAGTTTAACTTTACGTGACCAGAAAGGATTGCAAAGGTTGAAATGTGAAGTCACAAGATCTGTTTTAAGATTACTTGACTGCCAAGGTGGTGCTAGATTAAAGGACTGGGAAGAGAAGCCCAACATCGGTTGGAAGGTTATTGAAGTGGGTAGGTGAAAAATGATGAAAGCTTAAACTAAAGTGAGAGCAGTAGATATTCTAAAAACTGGACAAATTCAAGACAAATTTTAAAGATCTAGGCTATAGTATTTGCTGATATATTGAACATGAGCATGTGAGAAAAAAAAGCAAAAAAAAAAAAAAAATCTCTTAAATTTTTGGCCTGAGAAACCAGGTGAATGCAGCCAGTTAAGATAGGAGCTGGTTGCATGGGTGTGGTAATGGGAGTGAGGGGTCATATATTAAAGGTTGTTTTAGTTATGAAAAGTTTCAGACACCTACTAAGCATCCAGGAGGAAATGTCAAGTTGATAGTTGAACACACACATTTGGAGGTTGAGAGTCATCAATGTACTGATGGCCTTGAGAAGCCAAGGAGTCAATTGAGGACCTAGAAAGAGAATATTGAAGAGAGGGGAAGTTCAAGGAGTAAATCACTGGGTCCTAAATCATATAGAAGTTGGCAAGAAAAGGAGCTGGCACAGAAGTCATCACTTCCACCACTGATCTACCCCCAAAATAGGTCTATCATAGTAGCCAGCCACATTGCACTGTGTTTATTTTACTGTTATTACCCACAGCTACCTAATAGGTTTCTTAATTATTTATTTTTGTATCAAAAATGTCCCTCCCTGAGTTTAACACATAACAGCACTCAAACATATATGTGGAATTAATAATACTTGAATACATTTTTTGTAACTTGGCCTAGAAAATTTTGAAATATTATTATGGAAAAAATATAAATGGCACAAAGCATCACTTAAATTTACTAGTATTCTTGGAAAACAATGATAATGTATTCTTCTGTAAATCAGATATTTTGTTTCTTTTCTCTAAATTCCCTTTATTTGCTATAGACATCTCAACTATCTTTCGATTTGCTTTTACTTTAATTATTTATAATTTATTTATATCCTGTTACTAATAATTTTTTTGAGACCAAACTCCATTTTCATCATCAACTTTATTTCTGTTATTGAGTGTGATAGAAATTAATCCATTCCAAATAAAGGCCAGTTTCCATTAAGGACTTGCAATCACAGTCTGTTGGTTCAGTGAGTTATACTTTACGGTATACACCAAATATATGACTAAACACCGCAGATATAGAGTCTACGGGCTCTCTGGTATCATGCCTATTCCTGCAGGCAGGTATCTGCAGATGATTGGCTTCAGGTGTTTGCCTGCAGGAGCTTATTAAAAGTCAATGCAAATGAGGCCATTTTCCCTAACAGAAGACATTAACCTGCAGGAACCTTGTAGGCACAGGTGTATTTTGGAACCATAACAGTATGCTTCTTAAATGTATGTATAACATTATACATTAATCATGAATAGTAGGTCAACAAAGTGAAGAATACTCAATAAAATAGGTGAAAGAGGAGATAAGATGTAAATGGCATGGTACAATTGGAAATAATGCTTTTATATACCTCTCTGCATGGTATATTTCATGTCTGCCACCATTCTAACTCTCATTCTGCCATGATTTTAAGAAAAAAATAATTTTAAAATAATCTTAAGGCAGATTGATAAAAGGACAGTGAAAGAGGGTCAAAAGAAATTTATTTGGAATTATGCTGTGTTTTAAATACAGAAAATTTATAAAGTTTAAGCTAAACTGCATAAGGTTCCAAATATTTTTCTGTTTCTAAATGATACTAAGTATTCAATGCTACAGTTTAGTAATTCTGTAGGATCACATTGAGCTACGTAACTGGATAATAATTGAAAGGATATTCTAGATTTTCTGCTTTTGAAAATTGTTAACAGTTTTTGACACATTTAAAAAGTGAAAGCATAAAAGAAACTCACCACTTTCTCTAACTAACCACCTCCTGGTGATCTTTTCCTAACCAAGAATCTCTTTATTGTTTTCACAGTTTGCACTTCTTCATTAAACACATGCTGAAATGTTGCCCTAGGAGCCAATGATTTTACTTATGTAAGTTCTTTTCCCATCATCACTTACATTCTAACTTTCCTCAAACTCATATATGTATTCTCCATTTATTACTCATCTTCCCATCCTTGCCCCCACAAGATGCATTCTTAACTGAATTGAATTGTATAGCAAATTCTTAAAACTAAATGGTTTCTTTGAATGTATAATGGAGTTGAATTACTGGGATACAAGACAGTATTGGTGGGGGTGGAAGGGAAGTTTCAATGCTTTATGCGTATCACGCAACACTCAAATTAAAACATATATTTGACATTTGCAGGGGATTTAGTCCTGCTATAATTTCATATGCAGGTGGAAGCTTAATAAATAATTTTTGGTGACAAGCCAAGAATGTGCTGTATATAGGTTTTGAACATATGCTCTATGATATTAATGATAAAACATATGTTTAAAAACATTTTTATCCAAGCCTGGGACATACTGCCTCCATCCCTTACTGAACACCCCCTCCAAAGAGGCCTCCTCATCTTGAAATAGAAATGTTTTAAAATCTAGGAACATTCCCTTGCTCTAGTTCTTCTTCCTGCTTGTCAATAATGTAACCTTCAAACAGGTAAGTCTGAGATTGCCTGCCTTGCTTAAAAACTTTCAAAGTCTACAGCATGGCACCCAGGAACCTTCACACATTTACAGTCTGATCCCAATAGCGTTTCCTGCCTTGTTTTGACTATGTTTCCATCCACCCTATTAAACAGCAATATTGTTCATCATTCTCTGAACACAACATGAAGTTTCACACTTCCATGCCCTTTTTTAGTACAATGGAATCACCCTGGAATGTGTTTTCCAACCAACTCTGCATAGTAAGCTCAACTGAAACTCTAACTCCCTTCTAAAAAGTTTTCTCCTCTGAGAATTCTTCCCCTATTTCCTGACCCTCCTCTCACCTGTCCTGTTTCGCCTCTCAGCTAACTTTTCCAACTTGGTGACTCTCTTATTTGTATGTTCACACTCCCTGTGGCTTATCTTTAATGAGTATGGGTAATAGCTCAGGCAACAAGAATAACCATGGTTAAGTAATATTCTTTAGGAGATTCCTCATATCTATTTCACTCATTGTGAATACTTCATTTTACTGATGTTTTTGATAAATAGCTCTTAAATTTCAGAAACCAAATGTTTCTGTAGGAAGAATTTGAACATTAAAGTTGTACATGATAAAGATATGTAGAAAATATGTAAAGTAAAACTTATTCAATTCATCTAGTTTCTTGGTTAGGAAGTAAATATTTTAAACAGCTTGATATACATTCTGTCAGACCTCTTTTTGCTACACATAGTCTCAGATATAGAAAGCTAGTTGGAATTTTTTAGAAAAATCATATTTTTAATATGCAGCTTTATTTCACCCAGTTGTAATTCTTTTTGTACATCAGAACAGCCAGATCTGCCTTATATCTTTATAGTCTGTCCTATCCCTTATGTCTTAAACCTCTAATGTCTCCATAAGTGAGCTATAGATTACTTATTTGTTTTTATTAATCTTTAGGCTGTATTCAGTAGCCAAAAAATGCTTCAGTATACTTTCTTGGATATATGTCTTTCCCCTTTTGAGACACCAAAACCTAGAGTCTATCTTGTTCTGCTCCCTATTCTTAAGAATTATAAGAGTCATAAGTCAGGAAAAATTAAGTATAAAAGGAGATTGATTAATCACATAATATGAAACAAAAGTTGCATATATGACTTATTTAAGTATGAGTATATGTAGCAAACCATAAATATTAAACAGCAGAGTTCTCATTCAGTTTTCCAATTCCCCCTCACTTAATCTTTGAAACTCTTAGCCTATGTAACTGAAGAAACTGTCTTTGATCTAATTTGGAGTATTTCTTTTCCTTAGCAATCAACAATCAATAGTCTCCTCTACCCCTGGTATTTTATTATTATTTTTTTAAATTTCATGAGATACTTATTCCACACTTATCTAAACTGGGATACTCTTTTAAAAAGATTTAGGGTACTGCTAATTAAAGATTATTCCCAGTTCCTGCATCACTACTGCCAGGGGTTAAATGCATAGTTTCCAGTCACTGCATATAACGGGAGTTACCTCCCTATGCTGCATTACAAAATGCTAGTTTATTTTCATCAGATTATGAAGGTTATAACCATTTGCAGGACTCTGAGGCATTCTGCTTTAGTTTTTCGCTGTATTTATGTCTCTGAATACTTGTATTGTTGGGTGGACAGCTACTTTTGGTTTATGTTTTGCTGCTATTTGCCACTCTTCCGGCAGAGAAAATTGTGCTATTTTTCAGAGGAAGAAAAAACTCCCAGAGTGAGGATTCTCCATGAGGCAGATCCTTGTGGAGAAACACTATTTTACATCCCTCTGGCTACAGCAGCCTCTGCTTTTACTATTTAACTATTTCTTACTATCCTATACTAGGCTTTAATATGACATATATCAGATTGTATTGTCTCTATGTGAACATGTCCTTATCCCGGCAGAAATGTGAGCTACGTTTAGAAATGGTGAATTCATCATTGTTCCCCACTCCTGGGCAGAATACTTGACTCAAATTACTCAATCATTCTTTGATGAAAGAAAAAATATATATCCAAATGAATAAAGTTAATATTTATTAAGGATGGAATTTTAAACATTGCATTTTTATGTTAGAGGTATTGATAAGATTGATTCAGGTGGAATTGTTATTTGGCAAGAAAACAGTAACCATAGCTTAGAATTTTTAATCTAAAATACAGTGTTTTAAGTTTCTCATAAGCTCTGAACAACCTTTTTGGGGAGTGTGTCTTTTTTAATAATAAAGAAGAAAGAAAAGTAAGAAAAATAAGGAGGAGAAGAAAGGAGAAAAATTTCTTGCTACAATATACTGAAAATCCAAGGGCAGATTTTTTAAATCTCTTGCACAGAAGTAATATTTTATTTTTTAAAAGAAGAAAAAAGATGATGTGCATGAAGGAAAGCTACAGTCAAATTAATATTTGGAGCAAATAATGGATACTTGGAAAAAAAATGCTTTTTATGCTTATACTTCAAGTTGAGGAATAATTTTCCCTGATCATAATTAGAGCTTATTCTTTACAGTTATGTTCTTCATGTTTATCTCAGAAGACAAATTAGAAGGCAGCTAGAAGGGGCAATCTACAATTTTGTCAAAACCAACTGTTCAACCATGTTCTCTGTGAATATGTTGACCATCTGATGATAGAATGAACACATAATGGAGGCAGCAAACCATGAAGGCTGTTCAAACCCTTCATTTTCATTTTCATTTGTGCTAGTTTCCTCAGCCATCCTTCTGCAAATAATTATATCTCGCTGTAGGAACAATTTTGACTGTCATTGCTCCTAGATGCTTTCTTTAAATGTATTCTTTGAAAAAATATGACTGGAAATAATTTCTGAAGCTGTATATACAATGACTTAACCTCAGAACTTGAACATGCTGATGCCTCTCTTTAATGAGAATAGAAACTAGCAAATGAAGTTACCCCTGAATTCAGCCCCTGTATATGTTTGAGAAAAATCCGTGTTTAACTTTCCAAAATTTATTTCTGGTCACCAGTAGTAGTTTGTACCATAGACAAATTCTATACATATCCACTTACCTTTGTAAAATACTCTCTGATTAGCTTGTATATTTTAACATTTTCTATTAAATGCATAAATAGATATTTGTTTATCTACTTATATTGTTTTATACAGTCAAAAATTAATTGACTTTCATAATCATTTTTGTAGTATACTTTCTGCATCTAATTTTTTGAGTAAGTAAATTATAGAAATGGAAATAACAGCCTCCAAATGAATTAGTTCGAAAATATTATAGGTATGTTTCTTTTATGATTTCTTTGTCCAGAGGGCTACTAATGTTTTATTTTTTATTTTGAATTGTTTCCCCACTATGGTAATTTTGAGTAAAAGGCAGCCAGAATCCTCAGTGTCTGCTTAAAGACATATGTCCAGTGAAATTCGTAATACTCTATAAGGGGCATTTTATACTGATATATTTACAGTATTTCCCTTCCCCTGTCTCTTTCCATACTAGAAAATGAACAAATGTAGGAATAGAGTAGATTCACTACCTAATATTAGGTTGAAAAATATGTAAATAACACATTGGGATAACATCAAACTTTTTAGCCTTTATCATAAGCGTTTTATCAGTATGCAGGACTCTTTAAAATAGAAAGCAATTATACATCTTTAGTGACGCATTTTTTTTTTACTGACTAAAATGATTGACCTAGCAGTTCTAAAACCCCATGGAATTATATCAAACTGGCACAAGACATCCAATTGTCAATTTTAGTTGACATATTAATCCATGTCTCCCTTGGCTACGTTTTAGTAAGTCAACTGCATTGTATTAATCAGAAGGCTAGTGGGTGTAATTGGATAACAACTGTGTAAAAGGGGAAGAGCGTGGGAAAATTGCATAAATTCGTGTCTATCTTAGGACCGAAGTAGAAATGTATAAATAAATCTATGAGTAGGCCATTAATTAATATGGACTAATATCAGAAAGCTATAATCTCTGAAGATACTTACTAAATGAATTAAGTTAATATAATTTTCAGAAAATATGGAAATGTAGGAACTTATGAGCAGACATTTTGTATCTGTGAATTCTTACATAAAAATAATAAGGATTTCCTGCACCTTCATTAGCTAGGGTGGCCAATCTGAAACTGTCCAGTCATTCTAAGCTAAACTCAAACTCTACTTGTAATTTACTACTGAATGTCATTTGGAGATTTATTTCCTAGCATGTTATTATGTTCTGGTTTATGATATGTTTCCAGAGGGTTAACACGTTTCATGTCATTATTAATTCAAAACATATTTATTAATTCTAGTTAAGAATTTAGAAGTGCTTTCACTAGTTTTGCCTCTCTAGCTCCCAAAAGAGATGTATTGTGTGGATTTATCAAATTAGTACATGATTATGACTTATTCATTCTGAAGTGATAGAACATTCAAATTATGTTTAAGAAAATTATAACAGTGAGAAATTTTATATTTTTTTCTCTTTTTCTAGTCTTCTGATTTTCTTTCAAATCTTACCTCCAAGAAGCTTTAAAATATTAGCCAGGTTAAAATGATACATAAAAATTCAAACTTTTTTATCCCTGATAATAACTTGTGGTAAGAAATGAATTTGGGATGGATATGGAAAGATATGAGAAGAACTTGACACATCAGTATGGTCAAAACTTACATTATAATTGCTCTTCATAAGGTACTTTAAAATTACTTTTAAGGTTTGGGATCTGAGTTTTACCCAAGAGTATTGTTTACTCAGATGACAGAAAACAATTTAACTTATGATAACTGTACCTAATTAGAAGACATTTAGTCATTTTAATTTTACAAATGGATTTTCCAGAATGATATGTTTAGAATCTTTCTATATGTCTGTAAGGAAAGAAAGAAAATAGAAGTAGTCAGAGCTCAATTATAAGCTATGTTTGTCACCATGTAATCATAACCTTTCTCATTTATGTTTCAATCACAAATGTCATTTTCACTCTTTAAGGATTTTTATAAAGTTGTTAGTAATATAACATCTAGAATTTAGGCCTGGAAAGCAGAGGAGCATACTGAGTAAATGGAATGGAATATCTCTGCAAACCACGTCCACTAAAATGCACATATATTGCTCAAATTCTAAGAATGCCATCTTGAATTAAATTTTATGGTACAACAATATTATTGATAAATTCTAGAATAAAGTTTAAATAATAGCAGCCTTATACTTGTAGCATCTGAAATTTCTGTGTTTGCAGATATAGAGTTTATGGATTTTTATGTGACAGGGAAAGCTCTTCAGCAATAAAGTAATGGTGGATGGAAATAGCCTAGTTCATTAAGAGGTTTCAAGACTCTGAGGAGGGTGTGGTTAGAGCCAATTCTAAATGGGCAGTAGAGTATCTCTTAAAGACAAAGCTCTAAAATTGATGTGAACTTAGAAGTGGATGCCTTAGGCTGTGTTATCATCTTGCAAATATTTATCTTTGAGGACACTATTATTTTACAGTGAGCAAATAATCCGCAATTTAGATAGATAAAATGAGAGATGCATATTAGTCTCTGATGTTTGAAGGGAAATTCAAAACAAGCTTGTTGGTAAATTTTTTGTGTCTATGTGCAGAACTACAACATTCCTTTGCTTTAGATAAAGCATTAACATCAGTCCAAATCAGTAAGGAAAGTCAAATTTTCAACAGGAATTTTTGATAGTTTTAGATCAAAGGATTAGCCCATATTCAACGATATAACTAAAGTGTCTGCAGGGATTGCTTTGGATGCTTACATAGTAGCTGTGTCTTCACTTTTCAAGGTAATACTTCACAGTACATTGATTTAAAAAATATGTGTAATCCAAAATAGAATTGAATTCAGCTTTTTTGTTCTTTCCGCCATGTTAACTTTAAATAGTTTATTAGAAATGATTGGCAGCTAGATTTCAAATTTCATATATTTCATTTCAGAGGGAAATAAAATTCCTTCTTGTTGAACCATGCATTTTGCATGAACTTTTGCATTTAATTTGTTAGATCATTTTCCTTCTGCTGGGACATACACTCAGTAAGATTTTGTTTTCTTTTCTTGATTGCTGTTAATGTTGCTCTGATTTTTTTTTTTCCTCTTAACTACTGATACTTTTTAATAGGACAACCAACACCATTATCAAGATAGGTAAGATGTGTTATAATCACAGACAATGCTTTTATAATGATAAAATCAGTAAAAAGAATGCCAGAGTGGGAGAGGAGTGACCAAAAATATCACACAGAAGTCAAATAAAGTAAGTGCTATTGGACACTTATTGCACACAATATACAAAATTTAAGATACTGATTTTCAAATATCCATACTTTATTCCTTAGAAAGGAAATGAAACAAATATAATGTAGTTAGGAAGGCAAGTTACATGATTACAAAAGTGAGTCCATTTAAACATTTTTCAGGCTATTCAGTGGTTGTCATACTTGAATTACCAATGCAGCCAGACAAATGACCAACCACCAAGGTTTTGCTTCCTATGCTTCTTGTCTCAGAGTCCTTTATGATTTCATTTGGGTTTTCTTTGCATATTTTACCCATGCTCCTCTCAGAATATAAGTTATCTAAGCTGTATTCAGTTATAATTACATAAAGTCAAAATCAGTGCTAACTAAGGATTTTTAATAATTACTGGTGAGCTTAATCCCAGCCATGTGAAAATAGTGTATAAAACCTGAGTTTAAATGAAATCATACAGTTTCATAAAGGATATTCTATGAGGTTTTTGTCTTTCAGCCACTTCAGCATAACAATTAAATTAGATTGCACAAAAAATTAAAAGAAGCATTTTCCATAAAGCCATTGATCAAATTTAAAAAACTAGTTCTCATTATGTTTTTAAAATCAAATTGTATTAAGCTAATTTTCTTTATTCTTATTTATTCAATGACTATGTAATTAAATCCATCCTTCTCTATTATGCCATTAATTATTCATGTATAAATAATATCACAGTAAGGTTTTTGCAACATCCAACTAAAATGTCTAAGAAAAGATGTATTCTGAGACTAAAGTGACGAAGAGATTGTAAAGCTATTGCTGAATCAGCTAAACTTGCCATACTGATTAAAGCAAGCATTTAGGTTGTACACACACAAGAAACTAGTTTTATTTTCCTGAGTTACTGTCAATTATTAAAATGACATGTTTAACTGCTGCTTCTGCTCTTTCAAAAATGTTTATATGAGAATGATTGGGTATTGCCAATTAAAATTATGCAGGAAAAAGTTTACCTATGAAAAAGACTATGCTGTTATATTAATTTGTTCTACATTTTAACATCTTACATTATCATATATGTTAGAAGATTTGCTGCTGATAGATCATTGTAATGAATGCATGTGGGACTGTAGAGACTTTTGGAAAGTGAATTCACTATGGTCATAAAAATGGACTTTGCTTTCTGACTGTTTTGGCCTCTTTCACTTAGATAACCACTAGATAGGGCTAACCTGGAATTTATTTATCATAGTGGGTTCCAAGCCACCTCCAAAGCACGTTCTATTTCCTACTGATTTCCACTGACTTCCTTTCCAACTTTTCTTTTTCCAATATCTTTCTGTCTCAGTTCTGATTCCAAGGCCTATCCTAAACATGCTCCTTTGCCTGACTCTTTTCATCTCTGGTATTTCCATCTCTTCTCTGTTCCTCCAAACTGTCCAAAGTATATTCTGCATGTTAAGTCATCCAGTAGACGAGATACACATGCAGGGAACTACCCTGCTCTTCATTGTTTCTGGCTCTTCAAAGGATCCAATTTAGTAATAAATATGAAAATTTCCAAGTTTTCTGTTAGGACTCTTACTGCTATGCTTAACATTTTAATATTTTATATAAAGTTTCTGACATTTTAGTTCCATTTATTTCAAAAAGTCTAAATTAATTTGACTTTACTTTAAATACATTTGACTACTCTCTTACATCTATAGCAATATAGGATTATAACAATCTTTAGAGACACCATGAATGTTTGAGGTATGTCAATCTGTAGTCCACAGCAATAGGTGTCCAGATGAGATTTTTTTAATATATCAGATTTATACTTTTTTTATAATTTTGAAGTTTAGATGGGCTTTCTAAAGAACTAAAAATTATTCACATGAGAGTGATTAAAAACTTGAGTAAAGCTATAAGGAATCAGAAAAAGGATCATTGTAATATATTAGTACCTATTCATATAATTCTTTTTAGTCTTTCTTTTATGTATTTTTTTATATCATAAGGTAATGCTGAATATGCAAGCTAGTATCTTGCCTTTAAAACATTTATTTTTCTTTATGTAGTTTTATATCACAGGCATTTCTTTACCTTCTATATAGATACTTCTGGTAATATTTATAATTTAAATTCTGGAGGCTACCAACCTAATCTTTATTCCTGGCTTTGCTCCTTTTAGCTGCATAACATTGCATAAACTCAAGTTCCGTGAGCCTCTGTTCTAAGATACATGCCATGGAGATAATCATAAGGCTGTGATGGCTAATTTTATGTGTCCACTTGAAGGGCATTTTGGATGAGATTAACATTTATATCAGTGAACTTTGAGAAAGCAGATTGCCCTCCAAGATGTGAATGGGCCTTATATAATCAGCTGTAGAACTGAAAAGAATTAAAAAATAGGCCACCCCAAGCGAGAGGGAATTCCCCCCACAGAGTGTCTTTGGGCTGAATCTGCAGTATTGGCTTTCCTGGGTCTTCAGCCTACTGGCTCTCACTGCAGATTTTAGAGTTGTCAGCCTTCATAATTGTGCAAGTTAAGCTTTTATGGTCAATCTCCGTGTGTGTGTGTGTGAGTGTATGTGTATATCTTAATGATTTTGTTTTTCTGGAGAACCCTGAATAATATAAATGCCTACTTCTTTGAGTTGTAAAAATTAAATGAAATAATAAATGTAAAGTACTCAGTTCTTGTCATATAATTAATGCTGTATAAGAATAAGCTAGTCTTCCTTATAATGCTTTTCATAATATTTAAAAGGCTATATATTTTTAAACTACAAATAATGCTGTAATGAACATCTGAAGGCAACTTTTTAAATTTTTCTTAATTTCTGGTTGTTTCCATAAGAAAAGATTCATAGACATAGTATTATTGGGTTAATAGAAGCAGATATTTAAATTCCCCTGCAACAGTTTGGCAAATTAATTTCCAGAGAAGTCACCACATTATTCTCAAGCCATATATGAAGGAGCCACACTAACTGCACCCATGTCACATGCTGTCATTCTGAAGTGATGCTCTTTCCTTTTTCTGTACTGATATAAATTGTGCTTCTCAGATTTAGACAGGGTTTTCAGGAAATGACTATGTGTTACAGCATGCAGTGTGCTGGTCCTGCATCTGGAAATCCTCTGGTATACTTGTGTTGCTTTCCATATTAAAAACAAACAAACAAACAAACAAACAAACAAAACCTCTTGTTAGTATGCATGGCTACTCACAAGAATAAATATAGCATAATTCTACATCAGGAATATGTGGAGGTATTCTGGCCAATAGTTCTGTCCCATATACCATTTTACAATTATAAAGGTAACCTGAACAGTTCTTCATGCTTACCAAACTTCTGCTTCTCATTGATTTATCTTCCTCATAAATCATTAGTTGAGTTTACTAAACACTTTGCTCAGGATTTTCTTATTGCTGTGTGTGTGTGAACATGTTTTATGGTAAGTCAGCTTCTTGTGATCTAACCTCCAGCTTCTACTGGCAAGTAAGCTCCTCAAAGGCAGACATGAGATCACATTTATTTTACATTAAAACATGACTAAAAAAATACAAGTGTTTACAAGTAAATATAGGCTAAAATTGTCAATACTTTAAAAATTCTCAGCATGCACTGAAACGTGCTGATGGGTGAATTGATTGTTTCAAGGATTATGTTATGAATTGGCAGGCATTTGAAAACAAAGATTAAGGTCTCTAAAGGAATGTCCTGACCACAGGAAAGAATGGCTGAAGAGATATTTTTCTTAATTTACTACCCTTAATTTTATCTTCCATGGTTTTAGAGACTATTACTTCACTGAACATTAAAACAAAGCAATAGCAAAAGCCAGAAAGAAAAAAATAGCAAGAAGTATAGACAAGTAGAATTGAGAGTTCTAAAAATTATCTTGATGCTCATTTCTTTAGTTTTAGCTTACAAAGCATCTTTCTAGATATAAGTTGCAGGTAATGGAGCTCCATATTCCCCAAGTTTTTGTTGCTTTCTGTGATGTAGCCTTATAGTCAGAAGCTAGATGATTTGGCTTTAGGAATTTTTAATGTTCAGTAGAATTTTCTAAACAGATTACAAAACAAAAATTCCAAAGGAGAATTCATTCTTTTAAATGACAACAAACAGCTTTGAAAACAACAAAAAAATGGAGAAAGTTGCTGTAGGGGATGTTTCTGGATAACTGTGGCCGTATAATGAATGGAGCCAGGACGAGACAACAAAATGTTACAGGATTCAGGTAATGGAAGAATGGCAGTTGGCTGTGTGTATCTTGCAGCTTATTCATGACAAACAATATTGCTTTTATTGGTCCATCTCCCTTTATGCCACAAACAGTACCAGGATTTCTGACTTGTTAGTACATTTTAATTAAATCACAGTAAGATGAAACAAATTTAACTGAGTAAAGAATCTTTGTAGTTTCTTCTTCTATATTGTTTATAAGGTACATCATTGTCTCGGTTAAGAAACGTGTCACTGTGAATAATAAAGTAGCAACTAACAATATTTTAGTGTTTTCTAGGTGTCATGCACAATATTCAGCATTTTATGTAGATTATTTTTTAATCATCTCTTTCAATTATTCCATGAAGTAGGCTGTTATGACATAAATGAGACAATTGTGGTTAACTTGCACATGGCAGAACTGGGTTGCAAAAATATACAATAAAAGCTAGCAAAAGTTATTTTAAATTATCTTGTGAAAGATATGTGTTTAGGATAAAAGTTCACTTTTAGTGTTAAGAAGCATTTATTCTTTCTCTGTATTTCTTCACAGAACACTGTTTTTATGTCAAATTTTCTCCATCTTCACTTGCAGGTGGTCACTTGATCTGTCCAAATTAGAAAAGAATGGCACCTATGTGGTCCCTAGATTTTCTAGGTTGATGGTACTCTTGATGTTTCAATAACTGTTTCATGCACCCTGAAGCAAAATAGATACCTGTTTCATTTATTAAGTAATTAAGTTAGAACAACTTAATAAGCATTTGAAAAAATTCACAGAAATTAAAAGAAAAACACTTATTTTGTTTTAGATAACTACAATTACAAACAAATGGGATGCCTATGCCTACTGAGTACTACATACTCAAACAGTATAATTTGATCAAATACCACCATCTTAATTTTCTGGGACACATTGTTTTTTGCATGAGCCTTGTTTTTTTTATCACAGCAATTGCCAAAATCCTAGATTTGTAAATACACGACACCACTATAAATAATGTTAACAATCTAATGTTGAAAGTTCTAACTACCTTTAACTAGCAGTTTGCATGGTATTTGACAGAGATTGAATAGAAGAATATTTCAACATTTAAAAATTCCTTACAGTGGTTCTTTGAATTTCTTGTAGCACCCAAGGCACCTAACACAAAGTTTGGAAACCATGGGACTATACATTTTGTGCTGGTCTCCAAAGCACATTATTTATATGGAAACCATCTTCCGTATTGGCAGAGAATGTTCAGGAAGTGACACTTTTATATATAGATATTTCCAATTATGGCTGAGGGAAATAAAGTCATTAAATTTTGACTCTATCACAAGTTTCTAACTCTCAGTTGGTTTTTTTTTTGAAATTAAGAGAGAAAAGCAGGCAATAAATACTGACCTGTATAGATTATTATAAGTTCTCAATTAAGTAGTAGATCCACTCTTATTTCTTCCATTTGACACTATGAGCCATAAAACCATAGGCAATCACTTTGCCTGTCTAGCGTTAAGCTTCCTCATGGATGAAATGAGGGGTTTGAGCTATGTTGCCTCTGAAAAAAGTTCCTGCTCTAAACATCTTTGTTTTCAGGACACTAAATATATTTCTTTGACTTTGTTCGTCTAACACAAAGTACTTTGCTAATATTCTGTACATACTGGCATTTACTACATATTGACATTTAATTAAATCTATACCCACAACACTGATTTGTATTATCATATTTTTTATAACACTCATTAATTATTTTTCTTTCTTTGCAATTTCTTTTGATTCGAATTATATCACAGGCAGCAGTTGCATATGTGTGTTTGTCTTTTGAACTGCTACACACATTTAAAAAACTATCAAAATCTTCAATAATGGAAAAGTCAACAGTTTGGAATTACACTTTTTCTTTTCAGAGTAAGTTATGTAGATCAAATTTCATTTTGAATAGAAATTTCAATATTTATTTTTAACTCATGTGAGTATCCCATCAGACATAATTTTGTCTTCAAAATTTCGGTTCTTTTTTGACTGTATTTTCTTTGGAATGCATATAAAGGAGCCACTGAGAAAGAGAATCTCAGTCTATTTTATCAAGAAATGAAGGGGAAGAGAAAAAAGAGCAGATGTAACTTAGAGAAGAGAAAAAAAGGTGGGAATCTCTAAAGAGGATGGGTTGTAACAAGATTTACTCTCTAGCATAACCAAATTGGAAGAAGTGATTTAAACGCATATGGCAAAGTGAGTCTATTACCACTTCAAAAATCCTACCAATTTTGTAAGTTTGCTGAAATCCATTGACTCATTAAGAATGAGGAACATGTTTGGGAGAAAAAGTTGCTCATAAAAATTTTTAATTAAGACTTTTTGATACTTAATATTTTGAGTTTTCCAAACCTCATCAAGTTTTAAGTAAAAAGAGGTTTATATTAACAGAAATAACTAAATGTTTTCTAATTTCCCCAAAAGTTTCAACCAATATAGAGTAGGAGTCCCCAAGAGCAACTCAGTGAGCTAAAGAAAAAATACTTTGTTCATACTTATTAGCTTCTCTTCATTAATTTTTAACATTTTAGAAGCTACGTGGATATCATGCCTAACTAAAGCAAAAATTGCTGGTACAGTATGAAGCCCACTGTGACAAACAGCAATGGTAGTGGGGACTGGCATTACTTAATACCACCTCGAGTTCCTAAATATGGTTCTGAAATCTGCTTCTATAATCTTGGCTTAAATTTTAAGCTGTAGACTTTAACAATCTGCAGGGCATCTCTGGCTAGATTTTATAAACTAGAAGAATTTCTAGTGCAACAAATCAGAACAGAACGCTATAAATTTCCAGTCAGCCCCGCATGGCCCTGCCCCTGTGCTACCCATTGCAGCCACCAGCATCACCATGCCTCCAAAGATTCAAAAAGCCATTTTCAAGTCCAAATATGTCATCAACTTTCACATTCAATAGGAAACCAATCCCTGTTCATTTTTGTTCCATGGTATTTATATAGTCTATCTGCTAGTCTTCATTCCCACATTACTGCCTTGGTTATATCCCTTCCTATTGTGAGAATGTCCTAATTAGTCTCCTCATACTCCTTTTCACGTTTAATTTAATCTATATGCTAACTCCATAATTATCTTTCTGCAGCTGAGCTTTGTAATTTTTGTTGTCTACAAAATAAACAAACAAACAAAAAACCTTCCACCCCCACAAAACAAAATGTGAACTTTCATCGCATTTAAGTCTCAATGCAATCTGATCTCCTGCTTATGTTTCTAGATTTATTCTCCTAGACCTCCCATTCACGCTCACACTTCAGGTTTCCCAGTAATAGAAAAACTCACTATTCATCTATATTTGTCTGACAGTTGCTTAGCCCAACCACTGAATTCCAATACCTCAGCCTGAAACACTGAGGAACCACTCTTCTACCAGCTAAATTCTTTGTTAAAATTCTGCTCAGTTTAATTAGGGCCCAAAAAGTATGGAACCTTATCCAATAACAAATAGAATTACTTGATTCCCCTGCAATGTTCCTATAGCATGTAATTTTTAATTCTATTATATTGCAGTCTGATTTGCATCATTAAGACTATCTCTTCCTATGAGAGTATGAGTTCCTTGAACAAAGGAATCACATCGTCTTGATGTTTGTACTAATATCAATTTCATGGGGCAGATGCAGAATAGTTATTATGATGAAGTTAGTTAAATTATAGATTGACCAGATAGAATTATTATAAGATTGAGTTGATCAAGCTCAGAGAGGACAAATATTCCCCCCAGACCCTTTGATCACAGTGCCTCTGATATCAGCAGGAAAACTGCTCCCACGATTATAAGAAGCTACTGAATCTGGAAGGAGTAGAACATAGAGCACCCCGTCTTTGCCCCATTGGGGAATTCTTCCCACACAATGGCAGAGAGTCATCTAGTTAGGATCCTTGATGTTTCTGCTACAAACTTTATCATCAAAAACGGTTGCATAAGGTTCTGCATCTCTTGCCATAACTCCGTTTCAAATCTAAAACTTACAAAATGTGCTTGGCACAAACGAAATGCAGCAGAACTCCTGCGATGAGAAGATTGGGAAATATAGTTTGGATTTTCTAGCCTCTTCAGTACAAGATGGCACACCAACAAGTGTTTGGAATAGAGGTTATGTGGGAGCTAATGCACAGTACCTACAAATTCTCTGCTGAAAATATTTGTCATCTATACATACCCTTCATCCCAAATTTAAGCTTTCAAACAAGAGCATTTGGAACCACAACATGATGCTAGCTAACATGATGCAATATCCCACTAGAAATTAAAATGAGTTCTATCAAGCACTGTTTTCATCTCTGTGTGATCATTTATCTTCTAATTCTGTCACAACCCTGAACCAAGGATAAAATTATAAAGTTAACCACCACCCACATTGAAGATAAAATTATAGGCGAAAGGATAAGATGAAGGAAAAATAGTGAAGTTAGCTGATAAAAATATACACATAACAGAACAAGGAACAATACGTTAGCTACTGAAGACCTCATTTGTACAGCTGGTAGCGATATCTTAGTTGGTATTTATGATTTTGGCTCTTTCAGATCCATTTTCTACTTGCTTCTCATCCAATGCCTAACAGGACTTTTTATTTGGATGAGTGATTGAAACATTCATATCTGAATGGTCTGAGTTCTTAGAAGACCTATTTATATTGAAGTGCTATATTTTGCCATTATTATTATTATTTACAATGAATATGGCAGTTCTATCAGGCACGCAATGGAATGCACTGGGTTCCAGATCTTTCCTATGTCCCATTATGGTCACCTTATTTCCCCTGATTAATGAGGATCAATCACACTCATCCACCCTGTAAAATTCTTTGTAAATATTGAATAAATATCATGAGAAGGCTGGAATGGCCAGGTGGCAGGCTCAAGTCTGACTCCAATTGAGCTATCATTGTGTTCCCTGATGGAAGAATTTCTTCTTGAGTACTAAGATCTCCAAGCCAGGAGAGGTTAAGGTCACAGGGATTGAAAGCAGCATTTTGTAAATGACTCATAAAGTGGAATAGTGAGAGGTGAACTTCCTATCCCCATTCTTACCTCCCAGACTCATGTATTTCAGCTGTGACAAAAAACAAAACAAAAACCACCATTATGCTTATTGGTTAAGAAGTTAATCCGTATGTACACATCAGGCTATTTTTTAGTTAGCAACATTACTGAGCAGCACATATAGTCTTCCACTCTCTTAAAAGCCTCCCAAACTCTGGATGATGGAGTACATCATATGATCCTTCAGTGCTGAGACAGTTATCCCCTTGCTCCAATTCTTTTGCCCTAAAGCAAGATTCTTGGTCAGAAGGAATGTAGATATATTAATGTAAAGAATGAATGTAGTAAACTCAGGAATGTTGTTTGTAGAATCACTGTGGGCAAAGAAAACACATCTGTATGCAGAATAAGTGTGTATTTCACTATGGGCAAATTGTTACTTATTCTATTATTGAAAGAATACACATAAGCAATATTTTGCCAGGAGGTAGGTGTTTTTCCAAGTTATGATGTTGTATTAGAGGTTCAACATTACTTTCTCTGCTAGTAAACAGGGTACTTAGGCTATGAAATATAATGTTTATTCCAGATGTCCATGTGGCTAGCTAAAAATCAGAAATTCTAGTACTGAGAAAGGGAGAAACAGATGTCAGGAAGCAACTCATAGGTTCTGCCAGAACACCAAATCCAATGGTGCTGATGTAATCTAATCTGGGTTTAAATTCAGGTTATTTTAAATGTATTTACTATAGTTTAAAAATAACCTGAGTTTAAACTGAGACTAGATATAATATTGATAAAGCATTACAAATTAAAATTTAGATAACTTTATTGAGAAATGGTGCTAGGTCATTTCAAATGCCATCTCATATTTTCATAATAGTTCAAAGAATCTATTTTAATATAAGCATTTAATATATTTGCTTTAATATAGGCTTTTAAAAGACTACGATATTTTAGGATTTTACCTGGAATCAGAGGGACAGAACAAAAAGATAAGCCCACACTTTTCAAACTCTACAGCCATTTCTTAGGCTGAGATACTGCTTGACTTGTTACATGATTGGATGGAGTAGCTAAAATTTTGGAAATGTTTGCAACGTACTCATTACTGTTGTGCCAGGCACTTTGTTAGCATATCGTATATTTTCTTATTTAATCATATTGACCAAGTGAAACAGATATTGTTGTCATCATCTCCATTTTGTAGTTGAAATAAAATTTTACCCAAGATCACATAGCTAATATGCAGGACTCATTCCAAGGCTTTAGGATATCCAGGTACGTATTGCTAAATATAACCCAACTCTGCTTTTGTAGGTAAGATTAGATGGCACCAGTGACAAATGAAATACTGGAATAATTTGTTTTAAGAGTTAGGAACACATAAATCTGGACTATCATAAAAAATACCTGTTTCTATACAAAGAATTAGTGGAATAGTATAAAAATAGTCTAAACAAAAATTTAATGTAATTTATATTCTACAGAAATATTGAAGCATGGATTTCAATAAATTCTTTTAAAACCAAATTATAGTGAAAGTGAGTACTAGGCATCATGTGTACTGTCAGCCTAAAGAGGAAAGGCATTCGGTTTTATACAAATATATCTTTTAAAATTATTTTTAATAGCCAATTTGTGACCTAGATTTGTACTTGGCAAACAATTGAGAATTAGCATTTAAATCAAGCATTTGTGTTTAGAATTACAATTTTTAAAAAGAATTCAACATCATTTATGTGGAGTGAAAGTCTAAATAAATATTCTGACATATTTCAGGAGTTTTTAAAAGAATAAGGAAATCTTATTGTACTCTAAATGTAGAATAGACTCATGTACAACACAGAGCAAGTATTTTATCAAAAAAAAAGTAAGTGAAGCAGCACTCTAAGAATAGTAAAATGCTTAGTTTCCCTGGAATGTGTTTGACAGTAAGATTTTTAAAAGATCTAAGAGGCTGACCTTTCTCCCCCACAAAATAAGTAGACTTTTAAAAATGAGCACATCTGGTTTATGTTCCTAAACTTCTGGCCTTTAAAAGCTTTGTTCCTGATTCACACAAAATACCATTCAGGATTGCTTGACATAGTGACCCTTCCCTGTAGGTGGTTAGGTGAATAAAGTGATTAAGTAGATTCAGGAATTTAGCATATACCTAACAAGTTAACATTTGCATCCTGAAGTGATTAGTAAACAGTACTGTTCATTGGTATACTTTAAGCAGTTTTTTCTGTTGAAGTTCTAATTATAAAATAGTATTCTTTTTCAAAAAGCAGATTTATCTTTCTTGTAAATAATTATACTGGTGCTATTATCTGGTAATTTAGAACAAAGCACATAGTGTTGCAAACTAAAGGTGTTTTGTTGTATTTCAAAGCTCCAATGCTGTTACTAGAAAAAAAAAATACTGAAAGGGAGGTTAGGTTGCATCCATAAATCTAGATGGCCATTCAACATTTAACCAATTCTTTGGTACTCAATTGAGTTAAACATTAAATGGTGCATTGGCAAGGAAGATTTTATTTCTATGAGGACCACTAATAAAATACTCTGAGTTATTTGTGTAGAATGTAATTCCTTCTGACTTTGCCTTCCATTTGCCTTGAGGATACACCAGTTTAAAAGTGTTCAGCACACTACACCATGCATAACAGGTAATCTGCCTAATTAAATCCTGTAAGGATGTTCTCAGTAAAATGCTGAAGAGCTCCCATAACCTCTGCTTCACCCTCCCCATGCACCAGAGCTTCTGAGATTGAGAAACCCCAGCCATTAACTCAAGTGTTTACACTTGAAGCTCAAATTCTACTTTGCCAGAATGGCTCATTTCACATTTTACAAGCCTGTTTTCTCATTTATAAGCAGAAAGTAATTTGTCAATTTTTTATATATTATAATTCTCAACTTGTTCTGAGAGAAAATGATCTAACATACAACTGCAATTCATACTGCAAAACTCACACTGTGACTGGGACTGCTATATTCAGAGATCTAATAAGATTTACATCCATATTTTGAGTGCATTCATTTGGTATATTTCAATGAATTATTAATTATGACCAACAATAAAATATTTTTTTTTGCTCAGATGCACAGCAATAGGAAAGATGCCCAAGAGAAATTTATCTGACAGCTCAAAACAAAATGGCCAAAATTCACTCATAGGTTACTCGTCCAACGCAGCATGATGCATATTTGCCCATCAAAAGCACTCAGTGTGTGTTTTTCTCAGCTTGTCAATGTTTTGTCAAGAGAATAAAAGACAAACTTCAGCCTTCAGATTAAAAAAAAAAAAACCTTTAATGATTAAAAATAAAATATGATAGAGGAATAATTTCTGGAAAGCTCTTTAATTATACTGGGAACTGATAACAGTGATTTAACAATGATTCAACTAGCATCAATATGGGCAGAATCTTCACCATATAACAAAAGTACATATCGTATCTTTTATTGACCTATTTCTGTTGACGCAAAATACTAGTTCTTATCATATTCCCTTCTAATCATTCTCTCTATTCTACTCAGTAAAATCCTAAGAGAGAAACCTCATGCAAAATACAGCCTCATCTTTTTTCTTTTATTGCACCCATTGGACTGACTGCCAAACCAATCTTACATATTTACTCAATGTACATCTTTCAAGTTTGCTCCTTCTTTTTAATCCTGAGATAGGCTGTTTCAGGCTGGGCTTTTGATAGTATCTTTTTTCTCAACTGTACAAACAGCACAGTAATAAACCCTCTAGTCTGTTGCCTGGCAGGTGTCTTAGGGATATTTCAGAGATGGCAACTAGGGCACTGGCTAGTTCCTGGTAAGCTTCTTCAAACCACTTCAGTTGAGTTGCCAGCATCTAGCTACTAGTCACTAGATTCTCTGTCCCAGAAATAAGTTAATAATAAACCCCCAGAGATAATGAGTCCTGTGAAGGGCAGATGGTAGCTAAGCATACATATACCTGATTTTAGATGCAAATAATTGGAGATCGATTAGTGTGTTTACTAGGAACACTAACATTCTAATACAGAAGAGCTGGGTTTAATTTCCTGCTATGGAAAGATCTCAGAGAAGTTGCTTAATTCTGTGTCTCAGTTTCTTCATCTGAAATAACAATACAATTAAGCTTTATTCAGAAGACTGAGAAAATGTTTGCAATGTTTGCAAAGCTAACAAAGATCAACTCTCAAAAGTTATAATTGGACCAACTCTCAAAAGTCAGAAATCCACATTTCATGTCAATATAGTTATCTCATGTCATTGCTTAGACTATATCTGCATTTTCGCAAATCACTCATGATCTTCAACCTGTACTGCAAAATCAGTATACTAGATTTTCCACTTCTCTCCAACTGCTACATTTAATTTTGCTTGTCTCTCTCATTCTAACCTTTTATAGGAGCTTTTGAACAGAAGTCACAGACTGCCAATTAATTATGAGATTCTTTTAATCTTTAGATTGTTTCAAGAGAAAGTAAAAACCCAGAGTTTTATGTGAAAGATCATATTAAAAATTGACAAATAATGCAAAATATAAGATTAAGTTGGTACTATTGGCCTATATTAGTTCATGGCAAAACTCAATTTATTCCCTTTGTTAGCAGGTTACCTATCATAACTCAAATTGCATATCAAATCTCTGTCACCTACGTACCTCTTAGAGGCATTTAACTTTGTGTTGTTTACCTCAGAACCTTGTCCTAAGACTAAATTATAGTCTAAAATGCCTGTATATTAGGTTCCTCTTCCTGTTTTTATGCTTACTTTGAAAATATATATTGACATAGCTTAGCATAGTCCTGTTTAGGCATGGAACACTTACAAATATCCTGTCTTAATTCCCTATTAAGGACTTTTGTTTAAACCTCAATATCTAACATATGCAAATTCTTGGTTTCTAAAAGTCAACACAAATCAACAGACTTGTTTTGACAGTGAATGATCTATGCAATATGAACTACAATTCATATTGTAAAAAATTACACTGCGACTGGGTCTGGGTCTGCTATATTCAGAGATCTAATAAAACATATATGTATATTGTGTATGCATTCATTTGGTATATTTCAATGAATTATTAATTTTGACCAACAATAAAATATTATTTTGCTTAGAAGCACAATAGAAAAGTTGCAATATGAAAGATAATACCATTTATAGAAAGATAAACACAACACAAGCCCTAATAATAATGGGAAGAAAGACAAGTTTGAAATAAAATTCTAATACAAGGCTAAATATACTGAGATATCATGGTAATGGGAACAAAGACACTGGAAGCACAGAGGGAAAAAAATCCCATGAGAAAACGTAGGAAGGCACCTGGAGACAGTGACATTTGAGCCAGGCTTTGGTAAGTGGTGTTAATTTGGAGAAGACAGTAAAGATGGGGAATGGGAGTAGCTGGTAATGTGGTTTGGCTGTGCCTCCACCCAAATCTCATCTTTAATTATAGCTCCCATAATCCCCACATTTTGTGGAGATACCCAGTGGGAGGTAATTGAATCCTGGAGGCGTGTTTTTCCCATGCTGTTCTCATGATAGTGAATAGTCTTATGGGATCTGATGGTTTCATAAAGAGCAGTTCCCCTGCACATGCTCTCTTGCCTGCTGCCCTGTAAGAACTGACTTTGTTCCTCCTTTGCCTTCCACCAGGAGTGTGAGGCCTCCCCAGCCACGCGGAACAGTGAGTCCATTAAATCTATTTTTCTTTATAAATTACCCAGTCTCAGATATTTCTTTATTAGCAGCATGAGAACAGTCTAATACATGTGGAGAAAAGCATACATGCAAGATATGCTTGAAAGGAGAATTAGATGTTGATGAGGAGTGGGTGGAGGATAGTAGAAGGTATCTGTGTTAAGAAGATGGCCACTAGAAATACCATGTGCTTGACTTGATAGGCCAAAGTTAATGAACTTCATTTCAAAGGCAGGTAGATAATGACTGCAGGTTTCTGAACAAAATAGTCAAGTGACACGAGTTTTATTACAGAGTGGCACAGTAAAATTTCACAGGCATAAGGTAACAATGACCAGGGTGAAGGTATTTGAACCCTTTCCAGTACAAATGTCCACTGATTTAGAAACAAATATCTATTAGTCAACATTGACAAGATAGGCATTTTTCACCAGCTGTGAGAAATATAAAAAGGCAAAAACGTTGGAGTGTCAGGCCCTGGCATAATAATTGAATGTTGTTTTTCAGTTATGTTACATAATTTGAAAAATTTGTAATGAGAATCCATTCTCCTCAGTGTCTGTTAATGAATACAAGTGTCCCAAGGTACAGTACCAAATTAAACACTAGCCTTTCTGTGTGCTACAAAAATGGCAATGTTGTTCAACAAACCCTTTCCAAATCTGATCTTTTGTCGTCTATTTTTAATTGTAAATATGTGACTTTTAATTCATACTGTTTACAGAACTTTTTCAATGTTGTGATAATATATTAACATGTATCTCTATTATGTTAAAACCATTTCTTTTTTTCAAGATCACAGAAAATATTCATAAATTTTATCTCTTTGGCATTAACATTTGCAGGATCAACATAACTAATGAATATTCCATCAAAATTAAGTCAACTTTCTTACTTTCAATGTTACTATAAGAGGTGTTTTCCAACTTGCTATGAACAAGTAACACTAGCCAAAGGGTTTGATGCTTTTTTTATTACAAGTAAAAAAGACTAAAGAGAAAACGAAGGAAGTGAAATATTCTAAAATTGGCTCATATGTGTAGCTCCAAATGTCTATCTTTGGCATAGATCAGGCTTTAAAAAATTATCAGAATGTAAAATAAATTTTACTCTTGTTTTTTAATGGCTCTAAAACCAATTACATGATCTTGTTATCTTCATTTAATATCATCCTCATAATCCATGTGCTGATTCTTCTTTATATTCAAACTAATTGTATAATAAATCCTCATGGTTGGGATCTTAAAGATACACATTATATCAAGATCTAATGAAAAAATGTATTATGATTTTTCTATAGTTCAAAATGTTAAGATATTTCGTCCTGTTTATCCTTATTTCCCAACATTGACTAGACATGGTTAACATAAACATCATCCACAAGAAAATCTATGCCATAGTTAAATCTGTTAGAATTATGGGAAGAGCCGACTCATCTAAATTAACTGTAAATCAGAATATATCAGTCATTAGTATCACTCATTCATTGTTCATCTGCTCTGCATCTTTGAAAGGTGTGTTTTCTTTTGCCTTATGCTACGTATGAACTCCATCATCATATATGTTCCTAAGCATAATGAAATGAAATATTTTCTATATAGTCATCACTCCTTATTAAGACATATGGACACCTCATAGTCATCTAAGTTGTTTTAGTTTACAGTACTTGCCTCTTGCCTTGCTTCTTCATCTTAGCACATGAGACATTTTTTGTTCAGTTGTCTGTTCTTAGCTATAGGCACTACGTTTGGTTTATACATTTGTAGCAAGAGACACAGTCATTCTTTAGCATACATTAACCTAATATTACAAACATTTGGACCCAGATCTCCACTAGAATATTCACTTCAGGAAAGAAAAAAAGTAATAACCTATCTTGCTTATTGCTATATCTTTGGTATTTTAGCTGGCTTTCATTGACACCACCCCAACAGAAGAAGTGGGTGTATTCCCTTATTTCTTCCCTATGAGTGTGAAAGTCTAGGTTCCTCAGTTATCCTCCAGTAATACTTGAGACCTTTATATGACACCACATTGAAGAGGGTACTGGGGTACCTCATTATAGCCAGAAGAGTTTCGAAATCTCAGCTCACCATTCAGCCTTTGCTGTCATGGGTGATGGGGAAGCCATATTTTTTTCTATGGTGTTTGACTATAGTAGAATGGTCTAAAAGCTTTGTCATTCTGCCCATTTCCTAGTTATTTGGTTAGAGAGAGAGAGTGCATACTTTTGATGATGATGGTGGGCTCTGTGTGTGTGCGTGTGTGTGTGTGTGTGTGTGCGCATGCGTGTACGCGCGCACGTGCATGTGTGTGCTTTTGTTTGTTTTTGTTTTTTGTCTGCATGCATTGGTGCCAACTTCTGCTCTAAGGCTGGGATGTAGGAAGAGGAAAGAGGAAAACAGAGCAAAATCATCACTCTGTTGTTTCCTTGGTCCCAAGGTCCACAGCAAATCTGCCTTCTTATCTCCACTTTATATAACTTTCTTATGTTTGTTTTATATATACAATGTCTTGATTTTAAGTTAAACCTACAAGAGGAATAGGAAAAAGTGGGTCTACTCCATCTTCTACACACTTGGGAGCTAAACAACACGCTTCTAAACGATCCACGGTTCAAAGAGCAAATCTCAAGGATAATTTAAAAATATACATTAAGACATGAATAAACTTACCTGAGTAAATTGGCAGGGCAATGAGTAAGAATTGTTGTCTCCATGGCCTCTGAGGCTGCCGAGAGCTGACCAATAGCTAGACTACATATGGGACTTCAACCAAGAGATGTTGTTGCTAAAAAGACTATTGAAAGTAGCCTCTCTCAGTCATTGCCAAGATGTGCCCACTGATAGAAGTTGGAGTCAACAGAAAATACCATGGAGAATGACAAATTAAAAAATAATGGAAAAAATATAATAACTTATTTCTTAAAGAAAGTTCTCATTGGGTACTATAGCCACATTAGGGTAACTATTATGGATTTTTTTGGATGGGGTATGCTTTCACTGAAGAGAAAATATACTTTTGGCAGTGCTACAGTTTCAGTGTTAAAGATAACCCTTGGTAGTATCTAAAGCCCAGAAATTATTCAGTATACAAACTATACATATTAAAAGTTTAATATACAATTTCTACATAATTTGCACTTTGATCAATAATATGTAAAATAAAGTAGACATTATATACCTCCAAAAGAAATTTGTTATTAAAATTTAATTTTTTGTTTTATGCATTTTACACTTTAATTTTGTTTTAAAGTTTGTTCATAAATGCTAAAGTCACTTTGCAATGATTATTATATAATGAGATTTCTTTCTCAACTGATAAGGCTTTAAGATTTCTTTACTGTAGATTCACATACAGCAAAGGAATCCACTATGCTGCAGGTTCCAGAAATGTCCTGAACTGCTTCTGAGGAAAATGGTCTTGCCTAAAGTCACAGGATTGGAACAACTTCTCTAGTCAGCTCTTTACATTCTTTCTCTACCAAATCACCCTGTCTGCACTCATAGCTGTTTGGACCAAGAGTAGAGGCTGATTAACAAAAATAGGAAATTTGATGGTTCATGACTTCAAAACCAGCAGGAGATAAGGTTTAATTGCTTGAGAATGTAATTTTCTGGCTGATATACTAACAAAATTGTCAGTATATTAAGCTGCTATTGGATTTCCAGAACGATTGCTGTGTCCTGATGACACTGTTCACTACTAAACTTCTATCTGAGCAGGCCTAAACTCCAGGGCTTATGGCCAGGGAAGTGCTATGACTATTTGGATCACTGTAATTTCAGGAAATGAGAAAGAAAATGTGATGCTTATTTTCCCAGTCTATAGTTTCTTCTATGCAACTATGCAGATAGGTAAGGCAAAATGGAATTATAATGACATGAATTATAAACATATTGACCTGTCCAAATTCAGCCATCAAAGCAAGTCATTTATGGTATATCCGGAGTTGTCAAATGTATATATTTGGATTTAGATATTTATGTAAAACTCAAAACCATGCCTTTATGTCCACCTTTTAACTACATCTAGCTTTTGTCTTAATGTCTCTCCGTGTGCTTTCTCAGTATCATCTCTGTGTGGCCCACATTGCTAATTATTTCCATATCAAAATCAGGCCTCTACATATTATATACGTGGCGTCACAATGCAGAAGGTGAAGGAGTGTCCTGGGTCACCTTGTTTGGCATGGCTTGTATGGTACTTCCTTAAGGCTAACACTAAAGCTAATTGACTTTATTTTCAAATATATACAAAGCATAACATACTCTTTTTGTAAAGAAGCAGATTTTTACTTTCAATTTTATATTATGGAGAGCAACTGAAATTAAAATGAATGTTTTTTTTTTCTCTTATTGTCTTTGTGCTATTGATTCTGTTTCACTTTTACACCTGTTTTTCTTCAAAAAGTCATCTACTTGTTTCTCTTATTCTATTTGGATGTTGCATTAGTCCATATTCGTGCTGCTGATAAAGACATACCCAAGACTGGGAAGAAAAGAGGTTTAATTGAACTTACAGTTCCAGATGGCTGGGGAGGCCTCAGAATCATGGGAAGCAAAGGGAAGTTCTTACATTGTGGCAGCAAAAGAAAAATGAGACAGAAGCAAAAGCAGAAACCTCTGATAAACCCATCAGATTTCATGAGACTTATTCACTATCAGGAGAATAGCATGGGAAAGACCGGCCCCCATGATTCAATTACCTCCTCCTGGGTTTCTCCCACAACAGATGGGAATTCTGGAAGATACAATTCAAGGTGAGATTTGGGTGGCGACACAGCCAAACCATATCAGATGTCAACATACTAATATATGTTATTATTTTCTGCTCTATCAGTGGGATTAAAGAGTTCATACAATGTAAGAGCAATGTCTATGTTATAAAAGGCAAATACGAGACCACTTACTTAGCTCTTCTTTCCAACCGGATATTCCATCACAAGCTCCTGTAATATGGAAATTCTGGTGACCTTTAACATGGAGTATTAAGCCTCCAATACTTAAGTAACCTAAGGAAAGCTTTTATTTCTCGCACCCCCAAGCTCTTAACCAATGCAATATTTTACTCCATAAAGATACACTATACTTTCCTGCTAGAACTTTACTATTCTTTTTATGAAACTTGTAGATTTGCTGGGAAAGATTCTAGTAGTAAAATTCTTCCTTAAATCTTTAATAATACCTACACTTTATACGTATAAGATTAATGTTTGCCTTTAAAATTTCTACTACTTGGCTGATACTAGAAATAATTCATGTTGTTTTTAACATTTTCAAAATAATTATCAAAACATTTCAGATAACCTATGTCTTGACTTCTCAAAATGTTAATTATATAAATATGACTGGATAATACTTTGGGGTATTAACTTATATTTAATTCTTCTGCTTGTAAGTTTTTTTCCTTTTCTTTTCACTCCACTACGATAGTTGGTTAGCTCTGTGCTTTGGTGCCTCAAAAGAGCTATGTGGTGAATCTGAATGCAGTAGTAATCTATAAAATGTCCTGTAATTTGTCTTCTAATAATTTTAGTGTATTAAAAAGATAGACATCTTAGGTGAAACAGGAAGGAGAAAGGGTTCCCTCAGGCTCAAAAGACATTCTCTTGGCTGTCAAGAGGAGAGAGTTATATATGCTCTGGAGTGATAGGAGCTGGGGTCCAAGTTTCTGACAATTTTCTGGTGAAGGCAGTGAGATCCCAGAAATATACACTCCAAATGACATCTTATGATATAGTAACAGAAGCACCAATGATCCTGTCTCATGTAGCGTCCTACACTGTAGGACGCTACATGAAGTCAGCAAGTCTCCCAGACCTGATGAATAGGCACAAACAGGTGAATGGAAGATCTTCTCGGCCAAATTGGTAGACTGTTGACTGATGAACAGAGACTACAACACGTGGCCCAATTGTTTTGATACTTTGTAAGATCCAGAAATCTTGGACATGTTGTAAAGTGGAGGACTGGGTAGAAGCTCAAACAATTACTAAGGTCAAATATATTCTTAGGGATATAGACTATATATAGCAGAAGACAACTTGCTTTAAAAAAATGAAGGAATTACGTTTTCCATATATCTTAATTTGTGAACTGAGATTTTTACTTTGGAAATTTTCAGACACTAGTCACGTTCATACCATAAAACATGACTCTATTTGATATTATACTATTTAACAGTTTCAATTATTTAATAATATTTTAGGAGGATAGTAGGAGGTGTTTAAAATAGTATTCATATTTTATCTTGTGTCCAGGTTCACAGGGAGATCACCATTTTAAAGATGACAAATTTATATCTTATTAAAAATAAGAGTGTTATTTTGTTACACAGTATGTGTTGCTGCAAAGTCTAGGATTTAGACCTAAATCCACGAATTAATTGATAAAAATGAGATATTAAGAAATTTACAGTTAAAATGCCTAAGAATTTCAGGGAGAATCTTAGATTCTTTACTTGATTTCAAAGTGTCAACAGTTGATGGTCTCCCATATTCCTTTCCTCTCATGAGACCAAATGCTTCAGAGAAGTGACCTTCTAATGTGGTTAATTGAGATCTAACTAATTACTAATTGTTTTTGCAATTCTTGACCTGATCTCTAGAGCTGGAAATCAAATCCCTGTCTCTGGAGTGTAACTAGATCTAATAGGCAGCCTCTGAGTTGATACAGAGAGAGTGTATTAGCAATTGAGTGACTTTCAAAGTGTTACCTTAATGAACACTGTTGGATATAATGTTTTGAAGCTCAAACTAGGTGAATGTACTTTCCTTTTCTCTGACAGTAGTTAAGTATAAAATTTCTCTATTTCTTCATTTAGAGTGAAGAAGCACATCAGTGAAAAAAGTTTAAAAAATTTTCCATTGGTACATTTTTAATAACTTCAAGCCATTAACAGTTACATTGGCCCTAGGTGTGGGGTGGCACATGTTATAGTTAACTGATTAGTACAGAGCCTCTTGACATACAGACATTTTTCTGTTGCTGGTATCGGCCATGAAAATGTATTTCTAAGCAATTAAGCCTTAACTCCTGCTGGTTTGAAATCCATGAACCTTCAAATTCCCATTCAAATTATTCAACACCTACCATGGGTAGAAAAAAAAATACGACTTCACTAGTAAAAGCCACAAAGAAATCTATTGATGGGTTTTTAAAATTTCTTTAACATGAGAAAAATGCAAAAATGTTCAGATTGTAAATTAGCCAACTTTACAATGACCTCACACAACTTTAAAATGACCTCACTTTCTTTTTTCATAACTCTAAGGATTTACTTTATGAGGTCTTAGTTTTAACAACATACTTCAAAAAGAATGTGGATGGCAAAATAAATATGTGAAAGGTTACATGTAGGGGAGCAGGGAGAAAGACAGGGCAAAGACAGGATCATAACTGTGTGGTTTTTGCTTGTTTCTAATTGTTATCTGAAGTAGATATCAACTTGGCAATTCTAAAATTAGACAATTGGATTCTGGACAAGTAGATATAGTAATTGCCAAGTGGTCCCCATTATGTTTATGAACAATTCCTTCTTTCCTCCTTCCCTCTCCCAAAAATTTCATAAGCCCTAAGGAGACATTTTTGTAGAAGTCTATTTTCTTTTCTCTAAAAGGAATAGAGACCTAGGAGAGTAATATAAGATAGGAATGAAGAGTCATCCTCATCAGTAATAGTTTTGCATAATATTGGGGGATGTTTTGTATGTTTTATTCTAGAGGACTGGTTATCATTTTCTGTGCCTTGTGAATCAACTTGTTCCAATATCTCATAAGCAGAGTTGCCTCTACAAAGGTAGCATTATACTTTCAAAACATTTATGATAATTAGAGCTAGACTTCACAACATGTCAGTTAGTGGAAACTGTAGTATGTAACTTTACCAAACTATTTAAAGCGGAAGGCTCTGTTAATGATTCCCCTTGTGTTTTGTACACACTCTACTTCTTAATAGCAGTTTATTATTTTCGTTCCATATATAAATTCAAAAAGTTTCCTTTGTTAAAGGAAGTTAAATCTATCATTATAATGCAAAGCTCTACATAGCTCGGTGATCTCTTTTTTTTTTTAAAGCCTCTGAAGTGTATTACTAGGCAATCTAGGCATTCTGTTAAATATTCTCTCACCTGGTTTTAACTTTGGATTTTTAATTGTTAGGTTTTTGTTCTAACAAGAATTAGATGTTATGTTTTGAACTATTCAGATGGAAGTCATTACATATATACTACCAAATTATCTTGAGAGCGTTGTGGGATTTAATGAGTCCATCTTTCTAGGGTAAGAAGGGAGAATGAGCCAAGTAGAAGATCTATGATAAAATGAAGTACAACATTGGAATTACATCTGGAAAAGTAAATTTTATTTCAAGTGTATATTTTCAGTTTACTAACAGGAATTATATTATTACATCAGCATGAAGATAGTCCTCACTAGTGAGTTGATTGTTATTAGGGTTCATCATAGCAGATTCAGACAGTGGCCAAGGTTTGTCATCTCTTGCCACTTTTCTTGTTGCTTTAATCCATACTCTTTTATATGTTTTATAATAATGTTTATTAAAACCTACCAAAGGTCCTTTGTAGAATTTAATATACAAAAGAAAGGAGTATTTTTCTCCAGGATGTTAGAGTCTCCTCAGGGAGATTAAGAAGGTTTACTAAATTTTAAGTAACAGCCCACCAAATGGAAAATTTAAGTGCCAAATGAGTGGTAAGAATGGTGAAGACTTAAAAGAAGCTGAACTAACTTACAGATCGGTTGCTGGAGTGATACTTCACCAGGAAAATTGTGTATAAGTTGCGTGTTGAATGGTGGACCTGGAGAATGATTAAGTCTAAGGATGTAGGGGGATGTGGTAAAGAACACAGAAATGATTTGAGATACATTTTTTCTTCTAGTAATAAATGAATAGTTCCCTGAACCCTGATTGTGGCAGGAACTGCAAATCAGTCTAAAGTATTTGACTTCTCTTATAAGCAAAGGAGAACATTTAATTATTTTGAGCTTGGTCAAATATTGTACCTTACAAGATTAATTTTCCAAAGAACACATATGAAGTCAAGACTATGGTAGTAGGAAAGTCTATGAAAGTATTCTAGATACAAGTTAATGAGGCTCTGAACTAGAACAATGGCAGGGAGAATAGAAAAGATGAGATATCTAAAAGATGACTCACCTGAGAAAAGTGTACAATTCTTAGTAATGGATTTTATAGATTAGAGAAACTAGCCAACATGATTTTAAATTTATGATTTTTTGCAACTGAGGGAAAAGTAATGCCTTTAGAGATGTAGAGGCCAAGAGTAGTGGCTCACACTTGTAATCCCAGCACTTTGGGAGGCTGAGAGAGGTGAACCACTTGAGCTCATGAGTTTGAGACCAGCCTAGGCCACATGGTGAAACCCCATCTCTACAAAAAATACAAAAATTAACCTAACCTGGTGGTGCATGCCTGTAGTTCCAGCTACTAGGGAGGCTAAGGTAGGAAAATGACTTGAGCTGGAGAGGTGGAGGTTGCAGTGAGCAGAGATGGTGCCGCTGTACTCCAGCCTGGACAATAAGGTCAGAACTTGTCAAAAAAAAAAAAAAAAAAAAAAAAAAAAAAAAAGAAGGAGGAAAGAAAGAAAAGAAAAGAAAAGAAGGAAAGAAAGAAGAGAAAAAATAAAAAAAACCCTTCATTATTAAATGTGCATTGGCTCTAGCACACTTTAGAAAGATATAAAACCATCAGTCATTGGGTATGCTGTTTAAAACAGCATATTAATTTAAGAAAAATATCAAGTTAATGCTCCTGTAGGTCGTAGGTATATATCAAACCTACTGACAAATATTTCTATTTCATTATGGGAGGAACATTAGCCCTGTTCACTTGAGTGTTACCCAATGTGATGGCAAACAATGCTCCATTTCCTTCTCAAATTATGACAGTCATTTGCACTCTCCATCTCTCCATAGATATTTTGAATTAGTTTGGAACCATTGTTTTTAGGTGCTTGGAAGTATACATGCAGGAAAAGAAAGTTTTATGTTAGTGAGACTTTTTTTAACCTGTTTTATTATGTTTCTTTTAGAAAGCAATATACCACCATCATTACTATAACAATAAAAATAGTAAAGTACAAATAGGAACACTTTTATTCTATGAAGGTCATCATGAAGTTGCATTTGAAATCTCAGAAAGAAGTAATGTATGAGAAAATTTTTACAACTTCTTTCTGTAGGTCACATTTCTTTTAGGAGTGATGACAATATTACAAAGTGTCACATAGAAATAGCTTTGAAAAAAATTGAGCACAACAAAAAATATTGCACAAGTGATTTTGTATACCTTGCCCAGTTTTGCCCAGTTTTTATACATTCCTTGGAAGTACCTTATGGCCTCTATCATTCTTGACCCTCTTTGAAAAATTTTAAGCAAAAGGTTGGGCTAAGTAGTGGAGGAGGTATGACCTACATGTTCCTGACCCAAGTATCTAAAACTCTCTCAGGTTAGAGTTTGTGAAAATAAGTAATAGTCTAGTTTTTTTTTTTTTTTTTTTGAGACAGAGTTTCGCTCTTGTTCCCCAGGCTGGAGTGCAATGGCGCGATCTCGGCTCACCGCAACCTTCGCCTCCTGGGTTCAGGCAATTCTCCTGCCCCAGCCTCCTGAGTCGCTGGGATTACAGGCATGTGCCACCATGCCCAGCTAATTTTTTGTATCTCTAGTAGAGACAGGGTTTCACCATGTTGACCAGGATGGTCTCGATCTCTTGACCTTGTGATCCACCCGTCTCGGCCTCCCACAGTGCTGGGATTACAGGCTTGAGCCACCGCGCCCGGCCAATAGTCTAGTTTTTAAAATAGCTTTAGTCATAAAAAATTATGTGATTGGTAAAGCAGCAATTTCTTTCAATTTTAGAAATCCAAGACAAACCTGTATGTTATTTCAGAGCTGATGTCTTTTCAAAGTTCTACTATAACCTAGGTTTTATATTTATAGAGGGAGATAATAGTTTTACTACGTTCTAAGTAGTTTCCCAGAATAAATAAGTAAATAAAAACTCTCTGTTAGACTGTATGACATTAAATGAATATACACCCAATCACTCAATCATGGTTCTGGGAAGAAATAGAAAAAAAAAAAAAAGATGAAGAAAAAGGACAAGCATTTCCAATATTGATTCCTATAATCATTCCATTTAAACATTTCATTAACAAGAGTCAACTTTGATACTCAGAATTTGAGACATAAAATATTTTGTTATAGAATTTATTATATCTTGCTCTTTATATTTACCTATGGTGCTGAGAAGTTTCTGAGCTTCCTGGAATTTCTCTGAAGAATTTTAAATATTACAGTAAAATTTCAAGTTGCTAAAAATGTCTGATAATAAAGCAAGTTTGAATTACAAAGGTACCAGCCTAAACCATTTGAAAATTTCAATTTTGTTCATAATGCTTTGTTTTCAAGGGTCTGGTACATACTCTCTCTTTCCATGAATATTTAAATTTCCTTTCTTTTCTAAATGGCCTGAATAACCAAATTTCCTTAATAGGCTTTAGTGAGAAATAGCTAATGAAATCAGACAGTACACTGCTATGCAACTGCTTAAGAGAAACATTTTTCTTATTAAAACATCTATATTGAATTCTCTTTAATGTTTAAGATTCTTGCCTCATTCTGTCAAATATTCTCATTATTTCTCAGAGCAACCCTGTGAGATTTTAAAGTGGCCACCATTACAATTTTATTTCAGTAATCGGAGAAACTGAGGCAAAGAGAGTATAAGGGCATCACACAGCATGCCAGTGGCAGGCCTGGGAAGAAAACCAGTATCTTTAAAAATTTTCCTGCCAAAAGTGTACTCTAAAAAACTGAAGAAATTTCTCTGTCTCCAAAAAAAGGGGAGTGGAGGGGAGACGAAAAAAAAAAAAAAAAAAAAAAAAACATATATACACACACAAACAAACATAAAAAATAAAACAAAAAAAAAAAAAAAAAAGAAATTATGCAGTAGTAGAATATCACAATTGCTAGATGTTATTTTGCCTAATTAGTGTTTCTGAAAAATGTCTATGAGGTTTATTCATTGCTAATAAGACATTTACTATTTCACAACTTTGTAGAAAGTTCAAGTGCTTAGATGTAGAACTACAGAACAATAGATGAGAGCAAAGCAAATGTAGAATGAATACATTATCTTGAGCTACTTAATCTTTATGCCTCAATCTTTAAATTATCACTTTATATAGTGATCGCATTATTTTCCCCAACTCCTCTCAAATTCACACACACACACCCCTAATGACTTTGCTTAAAAAATATAGTAGTTGTCAACAATGAAGAGTTTTAAAATAAAAATTAAGTCATCAATTTTGCTTATTTATGGACAAACAGAAAGATGTCTTTGCAAATTGTTTAGCAGATAGTAATGAATAAACTTAGTATAGTTTCTATTTAAGTGAAAAATAAAGGTTTAATGCTATATATGATAATATTTCCAAAGATTGATCTTTAGTAAAGATATGTTAATAAAGCATTACTGGCTGGTCACTTAATAGAAGTTGCCTTGCCCTGCGAGGCATTAATAACATATGGATAATAAAAGAGTTCCTTTCTTCAGAGAGTAATTGCCTATATTTCTCATATTTTCCAGAGCCAAAAGCCAAAAATCCTAATTGATAAGCATATGGACTGCAGTAGCATATTGTAGAAACTCTCCAGCAATAAACATACACAATACTTTTCAATTTCATTCTACTTCCTTATTTATGCAAAACTCAACATTGTTTCTTCAAAACATCCTGGTTTCATTTCCTCCTCTCTGAAAAGCAGTTACACTTTAATCAGCATCACTGAACCATTTTACTCCCTCACTCTTATTATTTTGTTATGAGACTCTATTTTTGGCATATTAAATAATTATATTACTTATGAGCTTACTATTTTAATTTTTATCAAATATGTATGAAAATTGAAATATGATTGAATACATTATTAGTTGAACTTTTAATATTTTTTATACAAATGGTAGTTGCATTTTGTGAGTAATGGTATCATCAGATATGAATTCTTGTTGAGATTTCACATTCACTTTTAATTATTTTTGTTTACTTGTTTAACAATTAGAACTAATTTACACTTACATACTTCAGGTTATGAGAAAATTCAACATATAAATTAGAATTTAATTTATACTTTCATGAAGTTTTCTTTCTTATTTAATAGCAAAAACTTGTTTCCATAACCTTGTCTGTGATATTGTAAAGACTGTTCAAGCATCAGGCAGGTGGTTATCTTCAATTACTTTCAGAGTCACTTTCAACCCTGATATTCTCTGATATGATGCTACATATAGAATATTAATATAGGCATCTTTTATATATCCTCCTAGATAGTTTTATGAAACTAACATTACTCAAACTAGAACTCCTTGGAATACCTAAAATTTTATCAAGTATTATTTCCAGAAAGTTATTTTGAGATTTAACAAAAACCATAATATATCACATGCACAATCATCGTTAAACAGAGAGAATACCATAGGCACTGAACAATTCTGGGAAACCTCAGGCTGTGCATGTTTACACTGGTTTCTTTGATCAGTCACCCTTAATACATTAAACATCACTGCCCCAAACAAATATCTGTAGCTTTCTGATATCCAGGGTTTAGTTCCTTGTTTGCTGCAGGCAAACAATCTTTCAGCAAAGGAGCTAACTTAGCTTCTTTTACTAGTGATTTCCATCTTTTTTCCTAAGTTTTTATTTCTATTGTTTTGAAATGGTGTGTAAATAGCTGATCCAAATCTTTATTCCCCTGACCCTTTTTCATGTCACAGTGATTTTTTTTATTGTGGTTAAAAAACACACAGCATGAGAACTACCCTCTTAGCAAATTTTTAAGCATATAATAGAGTCTCCTCAACTATAAGCACCATATTGTACTGTAAATCTCTAGAACTGTTTTTATTTTGCATGACTGAGACTTTATGCCCATTAAACTGCATCTCTTCCTTTTCACTTCCCCACTATTGGTTTCATTTTTATGTCCTCTTATTTGTTTTTTTCTTATACCTTCATTTCCTGTTAGGTCTGAAGACTTTGTATGCTTGTATACCAAACGTCCTGAAACCTTCCAGAGGCTCCAACTCAGTGGGCAGGCTGGATGGAGTTTCTCTAGGGACCTCATCCCACCTGACTGTCTCATTCCCCCGTCTAAAGAAGTACATCTAACTGCCGTTAGGATAAGGATAAGGATGAAGACCAATCTTAACTGCTTCCTACTGAGGGAGTGTTGTTTTGGTAAAACACTAGTCAGAGCTTTTTGTTTGTTTAACATAATTAAGAAAATACAGTGTTATCATGCATTGTAAGATCCTTAGATATTAATGCACAGCATCTTCTCATGTAGCGGGTACTTCCTTTACCCTCCAAACCCAATCCCTACAATTGTCTCATTATTCTATGAAGGATTGGTCAAGTGCTGTTTCTTTTGGATATTATTATGAAGTTCAAGGTTAATATGTAAGAACAAAAACCAAAAGAGGTGAAAATCTATGATTTGCAACTGAAAAGAACAATTAGAAAACATAGATCTAGAAACATCGGAGAAATGGGCTAGAGTACCAAAAGGTAAAGTGGACTTAGTAAACAATAGAGTTTTTGAGATTTTTAGAGAGTCTTAAGACGGGAGTTGAAAATATTTTGTAACAATGCATCTATGAATTTTGTAAGAGGGACAAAAATAAAAATTCAAATTGCTTTCATTTAGTTTCGATTGGTAGACTGTTGTCTAATGACTTTGAATAGGTATCTAAATTTGGAGAACAATTATTTGGGATTTAACAAATAAGATAATTCCTATGCATCATATTTTATGTAACAAATGAGATAATTACTATACATCATATATACAAAAATGTACTTTCACAATGACCACCAAACTGCTAGTAAGCAGAGTGCAAGTTGATTTTAAAAAACAGCCATAATGTTTCTTGGAATATGGCAACATTATCAGAGGAAATTTTAGAAACTTCTTTGAATTTTACTTTTGGAGGACCAAGAGATAGTAAAATAATGGATGCTCCAAAAAGGACAAAACTTATGAAACTCACCATATCAGGAAAACTGAATGCAACCTCTCACAAAAGTATAAAATCAACATTAGTTTTTAAGCCATCCTCAGTAGACTCTCACTTTCCTAGAAGGTAGATACTACCAGATGTGTTTCATGACTTTTCCTTAGTTTAGCTGAAGACAGGATTCTTGTCCATCCCACGGCCATGAAAATTTAGGCTTGCAGACGGTTGTAGAGGATGAATAAATCAGGATTTTATGGGTGAAAAAGAAAAAATGGGGGAAACAGGGAATCTTTGCAAGGCTAGAGTTCCCATGCTGGAGTGCTTCCCACAGCTTGAATCCCAGGTTCCACACAGGAAGAGCCGGGGCCAGGATCCTCCCTGATACAAATGTCGTGGAACCTTCAGGAAGCTCCACATCAGTGGGCAGTCCATTTCTCCAGGGACCCCATCCCACCTGGCTGTCTCATTCCCTGCTCTAAGGAAGTACATCTAACTGCCATTAGCATAAGGACAAGGACGAAGACCAATCTTAACTGCTTCCTGCTGACGGGGGGTGTTGTTTTGGTAAAACTGGAGTCAGAGCTCTTTCAGGGGCCAATCTAAGGGTTCCCAGCAGACGGGGCTATTGTCAAAGGTTCCAGTTGCATGACGGGGATTTGATGACCTGTAGGCAAGAACAGACAGAGGGTTATTAGGAAACAAAATGAAACAAGGGGAGGGGTAAGGACAGCTCAAAATTTCTGAATCCTTATAGTAGTTTGCGCTGGGAGAGGGAGACCTAAAGCCCAGCTGGTTAAAAAAACTTTACCTTGTTGCTGGCTTGTCAGGCCTCTAGGTTCCTTTCCCCTCAGCCCTAGTCTAAGCCAACCAGTTTAAGATTTGGGAACTTAACTCTTTCCAGTTTGGAGGATGCATCTGAGGAGAGTGTCCCATAGTACTGAGTCATAGTTACCTATTAGTGAAGAGAGAACAGAGGAGGAGAAAGGGATAAAAACAAGGCATTTTTTCAAAGGAGTCCCATGGGTTCAGGATGCATTCAAAAGGGGTACAGACTGAAGACGAATGGCTACCCATCTAGGAAGAGGGGAGCAGGCATCCCTGGTTTCCTTCTCTTCCCAGCAGATACCCAGGGTTAACTGAGGGGGAGAGAGAAGAGCATCCTCTTTTTGTCCTTGCCTCCCAAGTTCCGGCGACCTTGGCAGGTGCTGCCATGGGTGTCAAAGTGACTTGCACCCAAGAAGTGAGAGAGCCTAGAGAATAGGAATTATCTGCTCTCACTTGTTTCTTTTTCCCACATACTGTCTGTCAGTAGCCTTAGAGTTCCGTAGACCTCACTTATGCCATCGATATTAATGTGGCCTTTATCCATGAAACAAGAGGCTTGGGGTTGGCTTAATCCACAGGAATCAGCCATATTCACCAGCCTGGGGCTTTGACCTGAAGCTTGGAATTGAGTTTGGGACACAAATGTGTCTTGAGGAATTACATGGACTCCTTATTAAAAGCCAAATGCTAAGGTGAAACTGTGGAACTAAGTCCTCCTCCAACAAGGAAGAGGAAAGAGTGTCTTGTGACACATCTAGCTAACTGTTAGCTACCGTTATGCTTGTTAGGATTTGGGTGCATGGTGCTTGGCTTTGGTTGGTTCCCTTGGTTTTACTTTCTCAAAAAGGAAACCTTCGGGTGATGGGTACTATTTATTCCCTATTTATTCTATCACTTGGCAGGATTTGCAGATAATTGCTCAGAATTGGAATATCGATCCAGATTTCTACATTACCCATCCCTTTTGTTCTTTCTGAGCTGCAGCCAGTGATTGCTGATTGGTTCACAGGAACAAGGAGGGTTAGTCTAAAATGTGGGTGAAAACTTAAAAACAACTAGTGACTTTAGGATTTAATGACAAATATATGTTTGGAAACATAATTTCTCTCTCTCCAGTCCTCATGTTTGTTAAAAAAAATAAATTATCATAGGACTGAGTGGTTTGCAAAATAGACTTTAGTTTTATGCTTGGCCTGATTATTTGCATAAAGTGCAGCAAGAATAATTATTTCTACATAGACCTTTGGGATTGGCTTTGATGGAATTCTGTTCCACGAGGAATCTCAAATAAGACCTTTTAAAGCTGACCCCAGCCATGGGTTATTATCCTCAAACACGTGTGAGTTGGGTTATCCTCTCCTCTGAAGGTCCCAAGAAAAACTTGGAGGTCCTGGACCTGTTAGAAAGTGACATTCTTTACTGAGTACAGATCAGGAACCCTCTACAGGGACTGTGTAGGCAAGGGACTGTGTAGGCAAGCCCTCACTGGGCTTTTATTGGCTTTGCAAGTCAAGATTGACTCCTTAAGGGAGAGTACACCCTCCTAGTCAAAGCCTTGATAAAATTACCAAATTCTCCAATTGTGTCCTGTAGCAAAGAAAAAATGGATTCTTCTTGCAGTGATATAAACAATTATATTGCCATAAGTTAAGAATAGTCACAGACAGTTTCGAAATTTTAGAAGAACCAGGCAGAGAAAAACAAACATGCTCCAAATTTTGATCCCAGGAGTATACCTTACTTAATTATTACAGGCCATAAATAGTTTAAGTAAATAGTTTAAAATAAGTTTCCTTGACTCTGAAAAACAAAAAAAAGGATCAGCAATATTCTAAGCAAAGATTAAAAGGATTGCTTCAGTTTTGTGAATTCAGTCCATTTACTTAACTCTTGTTTTGCTTGATATTCATGAACATTTTAGCTCTTCATGAGTCCTGTACATTTTCCTTCAATGTCACAATCTCCAAAGTTACCAGAAGTGTGTATTTGACAGCACCTATTTGAGTCCTACAGCTTATCATAAACCAGTTTTTTGAAAAGGATTAAAATAAGACAACAGTTTTCTGTGAATAGCAAAATATCCAGGGTAGTTATAGTTAGAAACACAATTGGTTATCTATGTGGTTTACAATAACTTAAACATAATAACCTTAATTATGATTGATAACGTACACTCAGACATTAGAATCTGAGAAATCCCATAAAGTTTGGAACATATATTAGCATTACTCACAAAGATGTGACCTAAAGAAGACTGAGCATCATTTTGCCAATGCTGTGTACCTAATAATGTCACATAATCCTCTTTACCACTCCTTTTTGGATACTTCAGGGGCCCTCTAAAATATTTGAAAAGTCAGGTGCCAGGGAAGACAATTTTGAAACTGAAGTTTGATTTGGGGAAGACAGTTAAATGTGTTCAATAAACACTCGATGTTATGAAATAGAATTCCAGATTACCATAGGTTATTTATTTTGCCAAAATGATGACTCAGGAATTTTAAAGAAGTGAAAACCTTTTATAACACTTTACAGATTTGGCCAAAGAGCAGACTAGCATCTTAAGGAAACTTTGTTGTTCTTTTATTTCAATGCTCAGTTTACAGAAAAACCATATAATACTCCTTTTTGAATTTAGTTTATATGTTCACATAGAGAACCTATTCTGCAAGATGAATTTCCACAATTCTTCCACTGCTTCTTTGAACCTTCGGCTTTTCCCTAATTTAAGTCAAGACAATCTTTTAACCCTAGGCAAAAGTTTACATTTCCCTGCCTTCTTGTAACCTTTTACTAAAAAACCCATTTTACTGTTCTTACCCACCTTGCAGGTACATCTATTTCTTGTAGTTTCAATTAACTCCTAGCAATTTTTAACTTTAAGGTAAAATTTGGTAAGTTGCTTTAATTATGTGCCAAGTGCTGGCAAGGTTTGCCTTCTTAATTAAGGGCATGGTTAGTTCCGTTTGGCCCCAGGCCCTACCAATTGTGAAGCCGGCAAATCAAATACTTCTCAAAACCCTAAAAGCAGTTTGCACCCTCAAAACACTTGGCAAACTTTGTATCTGACCAGCATTTTACCAGTAATCTTTCAGGCTGTTGTTATTTCTTTTTGTTGTTGTTTTTGTTTTTTGTAAAAAATATATACATATATTTTATTGCATTTTAGGTTTTGGGGTACATGTGAAGAACATGCAAGATTGTTGCATAGGTACATACATGGCAATGTGGTTTGCTGCCTTCCTCCCCATCACCTATATGTGGCATTTCTCCCCATGTTATCCCTCCCCAACTCCCCACCCCCTGCTGTCCTTACGCCAGAAAAAGTTTGAAAGAACTCCTCTCATTGGACAAGAACATGAATGAGGAAACAACTCAAGGGTTAAAACTCCCGCTGCTTCCTCCCTCCCATGGCAGCCTGGGAGCTTGCGCTCACACGCTCCCTCTCTCTCTCTCTCTCTCTCTCTCTCTCTCTCTCCCCCCATATCATTTGATTATTAATAGATTCTTCCTTGCTAACAAGATTCTGTTATTCTAAATAGCATTATGTCCATGCCTGGGTAAATAGTCTAAACTAAAATGACAGTCACATTGCCAATTTGTCAGCTTTGCTGTCTATTTTACCAAGTATCTCTAAAGAGGGGTAGGGGCATATTTTTCTGTGAAGTTTTTTACATAGAGCCCCATGCTCCCGTGCTTCCCACCCACAGCTTGAATCCAGGTCCCCCTTGAATCAGGTCCCCAAGTAAGAGGGGCCAGGCTCCTCCCTGCTGCAAGTGTCATGAACTTCCTGAAGCTCCACCACAGTGGGCAGGCTGGTTGAAGTTTCTCCAGGGACCCTCCCCCACCTTGTTGTCTCAGATGCACATAGTTAAAAGTTGGATGCTTTTTCCCACATTTCTTCAGAGAGCAGACACACTGAGCCCTTACCTGTTGTTGTAGGACGACTAATTTCAACCAGAAGACAGTAATAATGCAGTCACAAGATTAAGAAAGAAGTAACATTTGCAAATATTTTATTTTTCACACACACTCTCTCTCTCTTTCTCATACACACACACACACATTTAGCAGAATTCTTTAAATTGTCTAGTTATTTAATCGATATTGAAACTGGAAAGATTCCCTTGTCCGCTCAAAGGGAATGTGATGGGGGTGTGGCTTGCTTCTTCAGTGCTTCATTGCTCAAACCTCTAGGGGAGCATACAGACAGGCAGGCTGTGGGACTCTGACCCCAGCAGTGTTTAGGGGTGAATGTATACAGCTGAAAGCCCATGGGTGTGTGTTACAGGGTGCTTTTTTAGTTTATCCGTCTATAGGTGGCTTGTGTTAGCTCAGTTAGACCTGCTACCTTATTGCAAAGACAGAGGGCTTTCTGTATCTCAAGGTTCTTGCCTTGGTGTACCAGAAGAATCAAATCAATGTGGGCTTGGAGAATGAGTTGAAGATTTTATTGAGCGGGAGTAGCTCTCAGCAGATGGAGAGCTAGAAGGGAGATGGGTTTTACCCTGGAGTCAGGCTGCTAGGCAGCCCTGGGCTCTCCTCTGACTGCTCTGGCTAAACTCTGCCTCGTTCCACCAGTCGATGGCCTGCCAGTGTGCCGGCGTCTGTCATGTGCTCTTCAGTAGGCGTGGGCCCTGTAGTGTCTTTTCAACATCCAGCTGCTTGTGTCTTCTGTCGATGTGTTCTTCTCAGTGTCTAGCTGCTTGTGTGACTGCCTGCTAGGGTGTCGGGTTTTGTAGACATAGGATGGGGGTGTGGCGGGCCAGGGTGGCCTTGAGAAATGCAGCATTTGGGCATGAGAGCAGGAAGGCCTCTTCTCACCGAGGTCCATGGGCACAGGCCGGGGGTGGAGCATCACACCATTCCCTTCCCAGCACTTCCCTTCTCCCCTTCCGTATCAATATTACTCAACTCCACATCTAGTCTGTATCTTGCACCACAGTTCTTGAATTAACTTCATTGATATATGTGGCAGGCCTTGTAAACTACCTATCCTTTGATTATTAATAGCTTCTTCCTTGCTAACAAGATTCCATTATTGTTCTACATAACATGATGTCCATGCCTAAATAAAGTGGTCTAAACCAAAATGATCATCACATTATCAATTTGCCAACTTTGCTGTCTGTTTTACCAAGTATCTCTAAAGAGGTGTAATGGCATATTTTTCTGTGAGTCTTTTACTTTACTAATAAAAAGGGACAGCTGCAGCTGGCACTGTGCTTCCTGATATAATTCCATATTAAATATAGATATGACGGTGTGCCGTCTGATCCTAGAGCACTCATTTCACAACCACAAGGTGACAAGCATGAGAAAGCCGGTAAATTAATGACGGCCTAGCAGAAAAATAGAAAGGGCCTGGTTCCCTGATTGTATCTGTGATCAGTTGAAGTAGTGCTAAGACCTACCTACTTCTATAATTTTTACTATGTGAGAAACATAAACTCCAATTTATTTCATCTACCCTTTTGGGAGTTTGTGTAACATGCAGTTGAAAACACTATTAACTTACATATTATAGCTTGTAGAGTAACCGTCAAAGTATCAGATCTAAGATTAGATGAAATATGAAATTATAGTCTAGAGTACATTGTAATGGCTTTTAAAAAGTCATTTACATGGTGCAGCAGATATTTTAATTCTGAAATAATAGATAAGTATATTAAGACTTTAAGAAGTTAATTTTGTAACACTAGTATATAGCAAAAAAAAAAAAAAGACAAATCTAATTCTTTCTGTGCCATTTTAACACTACCATTATTTTCTATATCCAATTAGATACTGACTGCATGCTTGATTGATTGTTTTGTTTGCAAAGAAATTGTGTTGGATATAAAATTCTACAAGCTCTTAAACCTAAACAAGGATAAATATTAGACTGTGACCTCCTTGAAAGCAGTCACTGGATTATGCTTAGTTACTTGAAACAACACAGATTTATTATTTTACATTTCTGGAGGTCAGAAGTCCAAAAGAATTCTTACTGAATGAAAACCGAAGTGTCAATAGAGATATTTTCTTCTGTAGGCTCTGATGGATGGGAGAATCCATTTATTTGCCTTTTGTAGTTTCTTGAGGCTGTCTGTGTTCCTTGGTTTATGATCACTGTCTTGGTCACTTTAATCTCTTGATTTCATTATTATGTCTCCTACTACTAAATGTAATTCTCCTGCCTTCCTTTTATAAGAACATTGGTGATTACACTGAGCCCAAGCAAATAATCCAGGATAATCTCCTCATCTCAAAATTCTGAATTTGATAACATGTGAAAAGTCTCTTCCACCAAGTAAGGTAACATAGTCTAGGGATTAAGATTTTAATGTCTTTGGAGGATCTTTATTCAGCCTAACTTAAGTAGATAAGGGTACTATTGAATATAATGAATATAAGAGTAAATTAGTACTGTTAGAGAAAATGACTCTATTCACAGTACATTGACATAATAGCTCTCTTCTGCTTCTTAACATATGGCTTTAATTCAACTCTTGCTCTCCACTATGCTATATGATCTCACTGAGGTAGTGAGAGGCTGAGATACTGAAATGAAGATCTTGCTGACTTCAAGCTCATGCATGAACTGAAATGGATTTCTTCTACATGGCATATAGTCTGAGATTATCCAGTGTGACACTATCCAGTCTGAATACTCTACCCTTCAATTGAAATATTTAGATCATTTACATTATTGTAATCATTAATTTTAGGTGAGTTAAATCTATCATCTTTCTATTTATTCTGCTCTTTCTTTTCTCATCTTTTCCTGCTTTTCAAGCTTTATTATTGTGATAGTATATATATACACATATGTTATTATGTAGATACCCAGATATATATGATTTTATCCATAGTTCCTGGTTTATAACTCCCATAGCCCTTGTTACTTCCTAAGTGACTAAAACAATGAGCATATCTTTTGTTAAAGTTTTGTCCTTTTGACATTGGTACCTGAAGCAGATTTGGAACAGCTTCAGAGTGATAAAGATGAAAGACAGTATTTTGTTATAATGTCAGGATGCTTTAGACCTCAGAAGCAAATCTCCTGCCCTCCTTTCACCTGCTCCTTTTTCTCCCCAGGGCGGGCCATAGAAACTAAAAATGTTCTCTGATATTCTCCTGCCTTTTTGTCTTGGAGCTGGTCATAAAGAAATTCTCTGACCTATCTTGTCCAATTGTAGGTCATGAGATTTTAGATACAATTTCAGAAGGGGTTCTGCCCCATGCCCAGGAGGAAGGAATACTGCACAGAGAGACCGAGAAGAATCTGAACAGATAGGCCTTATTAAGTTTCTTCACTCAGTTCATCGGTATTAGATCATACTCTTTTTGTCCAATCACATTTCTACATGGTTGTCCATGATTCAATAATGCTTATCCAAAGAAGTCTCCATAAAAGGCTCAAGAGGACTGTTTGAGAGAGTTTATGAAAAGCTGAACATGTGGAGGTTTTCAGAGAGTGGCAGCTTTGGAGAGCACGTGGAAGTTTGGTGCCCCTCTTCACATACTTAGTCCTACATATCACTTCATCTATATCCTTTGATACATCATAATGATTTACGGTCCTAATGCCTCAAAATGGAGTCACTCCTGTCAAGTAGCATTGAACCCACAGTGAAGTTTTTTCTTCCCTCAAAGCAATAAATATATAGGTAATAGATTGAGGTGATAATGTAACTGGGTTTTGGGGCTGCTAGGGAGTCACAGCTCCCCAGAGAGAATGTTGTAGGTTCTTGGTCTCCACCATCTCAAGAAAGAGAGGGGACCACAGCAGGTGAGCTGTACACTTGTAAAAGTAAATACCAGACCTCAAACACAGTTTTTGCAGAAAGTGATTTTATTTAGGTAGAGAAAAAAGAAAAAAAGGAAAAGAGAGAAAACTTCCACGAGGAATGTGGAAGAGAATTCCAGAGGGGAAATCCAAGAAAGAGAAAGACGGCTTCCACGAAGGGAGTGTTCATGGAAGGGGACCCAAACATGGAGTCCAAAGGGGTGTGGAAGAAGGGGACTTTTAACCTGGGAGGAACCCCCACACCTTCTCTAAGACCCCTGGCCAATGAAAGGAGTTCCTTGGAACTTCCACTGGGGTGATTGACTTTTGCTTCTTCCCTGTGCCCATGAAATTTAAACATAAACCGTTAAATCTCCCAGATGGAGAGAGATGGGAGGGAGGCATGGCACTGGGAAGTTCTTGCCCTTAAAACTACGCCCCCTTGTGGACCCAGAAAGAGAACACATTCTCTCAATAAGATACACCTGTTATTGCGCAATATGACCCTAAACCTGAAACAAACTGACAGAAAGTGAAAGGTGGTTGAGGAATGAAAATGCACATAAGTGGAAGATTGCAAAAGCAGCAAGGACCTGGTCTTATCTGACGTTCCTTCATAGACTCTGCTGGTGAGAATTATAAGGCCTTCTTCTGACTTGGCAGCTGCTGCAGGAGACCCTTCCTGAGAGTAGTAAGCCCCCACCTCAAGATTATGTCCCAAGGTATGGACTCATCTTGTCAAAGATGTCTGAATAGATTTAAAATATTGTCTTTTTCTGAAATAGCAGAAGGATATCTGGGGCCTAGCAATCCCATTAATTTCTGTCCAGTATAATAAAAGACAGTATTTTCTTTCAGGTTAAAATTGGGGCAGGATTTCTTGCAACCTATTATGAAAGATTGACATTTCTTTACCTTTGCGTTGCCAGTTTTTAATACAGACACACTGGGTATGCAGCTTCCATGTAGTCCCTCCAGTATCGCTTCTGTGGGACTGGAGAGGCAGAGGAAATAGGTGTGAACATGAAACTCATGCTCTTGCTTCATCGTTATGAATAAATCCTTGTCTCTTACTGAGGAGTCTCATATTTTCTGCTTACAGGAAACTGTGGCAAACTAACCTGCTAATATGAAAATAAGGTAAAATGGCAAGCACTCACAGTGTGGTTTTCTTATGTTGTCATGTAGAAACCCAATTCATTATTTCCAGTCCTTGCATAATAGCTCATGGTGTACCTCCCCTACATTTTACTCCTTAAGTCTCTCAGTAATGGACACCCAGGTCTTTTTCAATTCCTTGAAAAAATCACACTGTATGAACAACTTTGTATATGTCTCTTTATGAATTTGTGAGAAAATAATTGCCTGTTTGATGAGGGGTGTAACATATCCAAGAGTAAAACTGCTATAAATATATGTGTAGTTAACTTGTGTACTGGTGCCAGATTGCTCTCCAGAAGGGCTGCAATAATCCATACACCCACCTGCAATTCATGTACATATCACCTTCAACCTTTGGCATTATTTTAAGTTTTTTGCCAATGTAACAACTGTAAAGCTATTTATTATTGTAGCTTCAATTTGCATTTCTTACTATTAATGAGAATGATGCCAATAAATTTAACTTTAACTTCATCTGTTTCTTAGGTTACCAAGTTAACTCTGTAAATTGCCTGGACACATCTTTTTTGATGTTCTTATAAATTTTTCTCTCTTCTGCTTTTAATTTTTAGAAATTTAAAGTATCATTTTGGTATTAATATTGTGTCTTTTAAAATTTTCAAATATCTTAGAATCAATAAATTGTCTGCTGATTTGTTCATATCCTTACTTTTAGATTTATGAATTGATTAAGATATAATTCATCAATAATTTTGTTTCCTGGACTTACCAACCAAAATCACTTTTGACTGAATATTTCTGTGGATATATCATAATTAATTACTCAATGAAAGCATTACAAAAGATCCTAAAGCTTTTCTGGAAATCTTCTCATGAATCCTGGGCTTTAGACTGTAAGTAAAATTCCTAAGGTCTTCCTTCAACCATGAGCAAGCACACTACGCCAAGTCTGGGACAATGCAGATAATATCAGTATTGGTTTATACATCTTTATTACAGGATAGCTACGTGCAATGGTTTGGTCTGCCTTTGTCTCTTGATGTTCTAAAATTTTTGTCTAAATGAAATCCAAAGTATCAAATTATAAACTCTCACAATAGGGAGGCATCCCATTTCTTTACAACCCTAACATGATGACATTTTCATATACTGCTAGAACACACACTAAAGATCTGTCTTCTCTGAATATGTCCCCTCATTTAATAACTCTGCCTAGAATGTACTTGGCCTGTGTTATCCTTTGGATCTAACTTAAATGTCACTTTTCACCTAAGCAGAATTTTTGTTGTGGGGGTTGGTGTTGCTGGAGGGCAGGGAGAGTACAGCAATCTTACTTATTAGATCGTATGAGCCTATATCTTAAAACAACTATTAGTCCCTAATAACAAGAACCATTCCTTAAAAGAAAAAACAAACATATTGGCTTGAAATAGATAAGGAGCAGTATTCTACAACAACTACTTGGGTTAGATCTCTGTTCTCCTTTAGTTTGATCAACTCCTTTAGTAGCAACCATTCCCTCTTGAAAGAAGAACTTGGGAACTAGAGAGAAAGGTGATTCCCTTAAGTCATTTCCATTTACTTGAATCGTAGCACTATCACCCATAGTAAAGACTGGCTATTTAATAGGAATGAGCTAATGATGGACATAAGGAACTTAACTGGCAACATATGTTGGACCAGTTTGGTTTGGGGAGCTTCTCAGGCTTTGTTCACTCTGAAGCCATATTCTTTAGCATCAGAATGAATGTGTATAAAAACCAAATAATCTATTGATATTGTTTAGGGAAAGTTTTAGGATTTTTACTTCTTAGGCGGAATCTTATAGCGGTACTCTCAAAAGCAGTGAAGTCTGAAGGCTGGACTGTGCTGCAAGCATACTGCTGGGTAGTTGCTAATTTATAATATTATAGAATACTATAGAGCTTACTGGAATTTTAGAGATAGGCAAGGTTAAATATTAAGGTCTAGCATTGTTTTCTATAAATCAGGATGTTTTACAAAAGAGCTAAGCCCCTCCTACCCACTTCTGATGAAACCTCCATATTCCACATTGAAAGCTGTTTTCCTACTTATCTGTTGGTGTGTTTGGCTAGGCAGTTGAATAGAAACCTGAAGAGAAGTAGAATATGCTGGTTATGGTGAATGGAAGAATGGAGGGGATAGGGTAGGTATAATAATTTACATAACTTGACCAGAGTTTAGGGTATGTTTAGAAGAGTGGTGGAATATAAATTTAGAATATTATCTCATAGAAGTACCACAGACATGTAAAAATGAAGTAGGACCTGAAGAATAACTGTAAGATTTTGAGAAGTCAAGTGATTTCAAAAGAGTTATACTTGAGAAGCTTAATTTGGCAGTTTTCTGTTGCACAAGTTGTCTAGAATAAAACAGGAAGCAAGAAGACCCTTTGGCAGGCAGAGTTCTCCAGCTGGATGGGCAGAAGTAGTGATGGTAGTGAAAATGGAAATTAAGGGATGACAGATGCTTTGGAATCTGGAAATTCTTAGATGAAGGCAAAAGGAGAGAAGAATTTCTGATGACTTTTAGTTTTTAAGACTGGGTTGCTGAGAATACAACCTATAAAAGAGAATAAAAGTCAAAACTATTTTCATAACTAAGCGGTTAAGACTGGTTTTAGTATCCACAGCCTTTATTGTTGTGGAAAATATCTGAATTTAAGTGTTTCATTAGACTCTAAAGATAAGAACAATAGGAAAACAGAATGTTTGGGCTAGATTTACAAGCAAAATAAACATTAGTTAAGAATAATTATTAATATAGGAACAAGGGTAAATTTATTAAGGAAAAGAATAGAAGGAAAAAATATAAGCTCTTTGGGAAAGGCCTTTATTTAGGGAGCAAAACATCTTTTTGTCCTGTAATATATGGATTGGCTGTGTCCCTACCCAAATCTCATCTTGAATTCCCACGTGTTGTGAGAGGGACCTGGTGAGAAGTAATTGAATCATGGGGGGTAAGTCTTTCCCATGCTGTTATTGTGATAGTGAGTAAGTCTCACTAGACCTGATGGTTTTAAAAAGAGGTGTTGCCCTGCACAAGCTCTCTTTTTAGTTGCTGATATCTATGTAAGACATGACTTGCTCTTCCTTGACTTCTGCCATGATTGTGAGGCTTCCCCAGCCACATGGAAACATAAGTCCAATTAAACCTCTTTCTTTGTAAATTGCCTAGTCTCGGGTATGTCTTTATCAGCAGCATGAAAATGAACTAATATATCCCATTTTTTGATAGAGATAGACTTATGAAATCCCTTGTAGCTAAACACAAGAGGAAAGTTATATTTACCAGTGACAATATGTTCTACTGGTCAAGTCCAGTGAGTTTTCTGTGGAGAACACTATCAGTCTTTAGCCATGGAAGCTAAATTTAATAGTACTATTGCTTTAGAGTGTGGGATATTCTGCATTTTTTAATGAGAAAGGAAAATAAAATGATTGGCTTATTTTGAAACACATTTGAACCATCATAAAAATTGGTAGAATCAAAGCTATAAATTAATTTATTTTTATTTTTGGAAACTTGATGAGCTCTATTAGATGACACAGTAGTTGTGCTGTAGTAGGCTATCTAACAGTAATAACAGAACATATTATTCAGAAATCCTCTGTCTTTTTATCTAGAACTAGGCGTATGAAATTCAGTCTCAACAAGAATAAGGTCATTTGTCACTAAGAGTAAATAGTCAAGGTCTATTGCAGAGGTTGCGTCTGCTAATTTAATAAATGCACATTCCTTAATTAAACACTTGTTATATTCCAAATACTCTTATAGGCAATTAGCAGTAATTCTCAAACTTTTGTTGGTGGAAAAACACCTGCTTTGCTTCTTGAAAATTCAGGATTATGGTAGAAACACTTTTTTTCTGATCCAAAAATTGTGATTGATAGGTCAGAGTGGTATCCACAATTGTATATTTTTAATCTCCAGCTGATTCCAATAGAAGTTTTCTGCAGAAAGCACTGACTGAACATGGGACAAATAAGTCTCAAACTCTGCCTTGGGTAACTAGAATGGAGAGAACACATAGTCTAAGTGCCGTAGAATGTGATACTATAGAAATAGATACATAGAAGTATGTGAATAGAGTGAGTAGAAATATATACAATCTATATCAGGAGGAACAAAAGGAGGACATTGCCAGTTATATTCAGTGCTATCTCAGAAATGATTCACTTGCTTGTTTTTATATGCATATCTGTACTGAATGGTCAAGATGAAAAATATTCTAAACAAAGTAACCAGCATGACTGAAAACATGAAAATATACATTAGTATAATATAGTCATTAAACATGTATTGTGAGTTTTTAATTTGAATTAGGGTAAAAGATAAAATATGTTGTAAGAAGTTTAGACTCATTCTGTGTTAATGGGAAACAATTGAAGAATTGAAGCATTGCAAGGGAGTAACATCATCAGGGCTGCATTTCCAAAAGTTCACTGGCAAAAGAATGGAAGGAAAATCGTTCACCATAAGGTAAAGAAGTGCCTTAGTTAAGTGTTGAGTAACATAGACATGAGTAGTTAAAAAATATCTGAATGCCAATACTCAATTTTTGCTGAGACCTGGCATAAGATTATGAGAATGTCTGTGTCTGTAAGAAGACAAAATAACAAATAATTTACCTTAGGACTTTCTATCTAAAGAATGCTTTTCAATCTTAAAAATTTGTTTTCAAGCTTATTTTCCAATAAAGTTTTATACAGAATCATAAAACGTACAACAGATAAACAATGGAGCCACTCTGTTCCAAGTGGGTGTGGTAAGAGATAGAGGAAATATTCTTTCCCCATGGACTTTACTTTTCATTTTGTATCCTGGCATGGCTCTTTAGAAAACACTAGTGTTTTGAAAGAGTTTGAAAAATCACTAAATTAGAACCTTCTGTAGATATTTGAAGATTTTATTATTTAGGTTATTATGTGGATCATAAATTAAGGCGGCCATAGTAGCATTGTTTTAAGAATGGAACTTTAAATGTGTATGTAAGAGAAATCTATTTCTACAGATTTCCCTTATGTATGAATATATAGATGTAACACATAAGGTTGACAGCAGAAGTGGGGTATTAATAGTTTTCATGAAATGTAGACATTACCACTTTTAGACCAACTTATTTTAAACTTAAAATTGTACTGAATTGTGCATGAAATATTCTGTATATTTCCATCTTTATTTTATTTGATAAATATGGATTCCACTAGCTCCAATCTCAGAAACAAATCACTACTCTTTTAGGCGTCTGTCTTTTTTGTCTTTACATGTAACACTTTACAATAATACCCTAATCATTCTCAACTCCTTTGGTATTTATTGCAAAGACATTAATTCTGATGGGCTCATTTAGTATTAATGTGGATGTCATAAGTACTTCAGTAAGAATAGGATTTCTTCTGGAATTCAGCAATAATTAGCAAGGTCATTACTTAAAAGTGTTACTTTTTCCTTTCAAAGCAGCTCCACTTCAGCATACTCCTTTCTGAAAAGTACATCTACGCTCTTTCTATTAGAAGGGCTACTTACAAGTACTTGAATCTATTGAGAGAAAGTTGTGGAAGTGAACAGGATACAATAGACAAGGTGTGGTAATTACTAGCCAACTGATTAATAGAAAGCTGATGTCTTAATTGAGCTTCTGTGGTCCCCACAATAGCTTGAACTGAATAAGAGACTTGATTGCACTTTAAATCTCTCTGGAGCATAAAGAAGCAATAGCATTAAATAAAACGTCCAAATAAGCCCTTCAATTTTTTTATGGAAAGTTAAACACACACACACACACACACACACACACACACTTACTTAAGACCATAGCAATTGGTGCATTAAGCAGGGACTTTTTTGGACTAGAAACACATGTATATTGATAACTAAAGGTATTTTTAATGCTAAATACGTATTTTTGAATTTTATGGTGCTCATCTGAAAAGTATGTTTCTTATGTTGTGATTTTAATTTATTATTCTTAATGCTTTTCAGTATGAAAGCATAGTTATTTTTATGTTCATCCATTGTGCCAAGGTCAACTTATTATTCATTAAATAATAAGAAAGTTTAAGTGTCTTAACTATAGTACTGGGATGTCTACCATATCACATATCTTTATTAAAAGATTGACTTGATAAAATGGAAATGATTTTAGATTCATATAAATGGAAGAGTGAATTCATTCTTTCCCCCAGTGACTTCTCAGTATTTCATCTCTAAGCATTTCAGCATTGCAGAAAATCCCTTTATATTCTCAGTTTTGTTCAAAGCTAAGACCACTATTTCACTTCCCCTTAAAAATTATGTTTTATTATTTTAATTTTATGTTAGAGTTGGGGTACATGTGCAGATTTGTTACATGGATACATTGCATTAATGGAGAGGTTTGGGCTCTTACTGTAGCCATAACCTAAATAGTGAACAGTGTACCCAGTATGTAATTTTTTAACCCTTTCTCCTTCCCACCTCCCCACTTTTGGAGTCCTCAGTGTCTATTATTTTTATCCCTATGTCCATGTGTATACATTATTTAGTGTCCACTTATAAGTGAGAACATGCAGTGTTTGATTTTCTGTTTCTGAGTGGTTTCACATAGTATGATGGCCTCCATTTTTATCTATGTTACTGAAAATGACATAATTTCATTTTATATGGCTATATAGTGTTCCACAGAGTATATGTGTGACATTTTCTTTATCCAGTCAACTGTTGATGGACATTTAAGTTGATTCTATGACTTGCTACTGTGAATAGTGCAGCAATAAATATATGACTGCAGGTATTTCCTTCATACAATTTCTTTTCCTTTGGGTAGATATGCAATAGTGGGATTGTTGGATTGAATGTTAGTACTATTTTTTACTTATTTGGAAAATCTCAATGCTATGATTAATAGAGGTTATATTAACATACATTCCCATTAAGAGTGCATACACATTTTCTTTTCTTTGGATCCTTGACAAGATCAGTTATTTTGTGATTTTTAGTGATAGCCATTCTGACAAGCGCAAAATCATATTTCATTTATTTGATGATTAGTGATATTGAGCATTTTTTCATGTTTTTGCCCACTTGTATAACTTCTTTTGAGAAATATCCGTTAATGTTCTTTTCCCACTTTTTAACAGGATTTTTGTTCTTGTCAGTTATTTGAGTCATTGTAGATTCTAAATGTTAGTCCATTGTCAGAGACATAATTTGCAAACATTTTCTTCCATTTTGTAGGTTATTTACTTTATTGATTATTTTTTTGTTCTTCAAAAGCTTTTTAGTTCAATTAAGACCCATTTGTCTATATTTGGTTTTGTTGCATTTGCTTTTGGTGTTTAAGTTATAAATTATTTACCTAGGCCAATATCCAGAAGAGTTTTTCCTAGGGTTTCTTCTAGTATTTTTATAATTTCAGGTATTACATGTGGGACTTTAATGTATCTTGAGTTAATTTTTGTATATAATGAAAAAATAGAAATCCAGTATTAGTCTTCTACATACGGCTAGCCAATTTTCCAAGCACCATATGTTGTATAAAGTGTCCTTTCTCCATTGTTTATCTTTACTGACTTTATGAAAGATCAGTTGATTTTAGGTATATGGCTTTATTTTTTGGTTCCTTACTCTGTTCCATTGAACTAAGTGTATATTTTTGTACCAGTACCTTGCTGTTTTAGTTACTATAGCCTTATAGTATAATTTGATGTCAGGTAAGATGATGTCCCCAGCTTTGTTGCTTTTGCATAGGTTTTCTTTCTTTTCTTTATTCAGGCTCTTTATTATTATTATTATTTTTTATTATTCTTTACAACCTCTAGAAGGATTTTATCTATTTTGTGAAGAATGATGCTAGCACACTGATAGAAATTCTGTTGAATCTGCAGATTGCTTTGGTTAGTGTGGTCATTATAATGATATTGATTCTTGAACATGGATATAATATCGATATCCATGAACATGGGTTGTTTTTCATTTGTTTGTATCATCCGTAATTTCTTTCATCAATGTTTTGTAGTTATCCTTGTATAGATCTTTCACCTCCTTGGTTAAATGTATTCCTGGAGGTTTTATTTTGTGTGGTTGTTGTAAATGGGATTGCATACTTCATTTGGTTCACAACTTGAACATTATTGTTATAGAAATATTACTATTTTTCATATGTTAATTTTGTATTTTGCAACTTTACTAAAGCCATTTACAAAGTCCAGGAGCCTTTGAGAGGAGTCTTTAGAATTTTCTAGGTATACAATTATGTCATCAGCCAACAGATAATTTGATTCCCTCTTTTCTAAATATGATGTCTTATATTTCTCTGTATCTTCCCTATTGCTCTGACTGGGAATTCCAGTATTATGTTGAATAGGAGTGGTGAGAGTTGACATCCTTGTCTTGTTCTCAGAGGGAATTCTTTTAACTTTTCCTGATTCAATATGATGCTGGCTATTGGTTTGTCATATATGGCTTTTACTACTTTGAGGTAGTTTCCTTCAAGGCCTAGATTGTTGAGGCTTTATCATAAAGAGATGTGAAATTTTATCAAATGTTTTTTCTGCATTTATTATTTATAGTTTTTATTTTTACATCTGCTGATGTGGTGAACCACATTTGTTAATTTCCAAAGTAGAAACATCTTTGCATCCCTGGAATAAAATGCACTTGATCATGAATAATTACATTTTTGATGTTCTGTTTTATTTTGTTTGCTAGGATTTTGTTAAGGATTTTTGCATCTATGTTCATCAGGTATATTGGCCTATAGTTTTCTTTGTTGTTGTTGTGTCCTTGCCTGATTTATAGTATCAAGGTAATACTGGTTTCATATAATGAGTTAGGGAGGAATCCTTCCTATATGGATTGTAAGGAAGCAGTGAGATCCAGAAGAAAGTTGAAAGCAAACAGAAAGAAACCACAAAAAACAATTCAGGAGATGAAAGATGAGATAGATATATTTGATGAAAACAAAGAGATCTTCTATAAATAAAAAATTAACTGAAGGAATTTTAAAACACAGCTGAAAGCTTCAACAATAGGCTAGACTAAGGAAAAGAAAGAATTTTAGAACTCAAAGTTTGCTGTTTTTAATGAACATGGTCATGCAACAACAACAACAACAACAATCTAAAAAACAGATATAAAAAATTTGGAGAATACCTGGAAGATACTATACAAGATGAAGATCACCAAGGCATATAGTGATGAGACTATCCAAGGTCAATATGAAAGAACAAATCTTAAAGGCAGGTAGAGAGAAACATCAACTCATCTATAAAGAAAACTCCCTCAGACTATCAGTAGAAACCTTACAAACTAAAGAAGGATCAGGTCCTATTTTTACCCTTCTTAAAGGGAAAACATGTCAGTCAAGAATTATATATCCTACCAAACACAGATTTATAAATGAAGGAGAAACAAAGTCTTTTCTAGACCAGCAAACACCAAAAGAATTCATCACCACTAGACTGGTCCTACAAAAAAAATGCTCAAAGGAATTCTAACCATGGAAATGAAGAAGGACAATACACTCTATCATAAATGCACACGTAAGTAGATAGCTCACAAGCCCAATAAAGCAATTCAACGATTGAGACTCCGGGGCAACTAGCTAACAAAACTATGAAATGAATAAACCCTTAAATAGCAAAATTCACCTTGACTGTGAAGGCCTAAATATTCCACTTAAAAGAGAGACTGCCAAATTGGATTAAAAAACAAGACTCAACCATTTGTTGCCTACAGGAGATCCACCGGTGTTTAATAAAACCTACAGATACAAAGTAAGGGGTTGCAAAAACATCACGCAAATGGAAAGCAAAATTGAGCATAAGTAGCCATTCTTATATTAGATAAAAGAGATTTTAAACCAACAACAGTTAAAACAAAAAGGCATTATATAATGATAAAATCTTCAATACAACAAGAACTTTTAACTATTCTAAATGTATGTGCACCCAACACTGGAGCACTCAAATTTATAAAACAAATACTACTAGACCTACAAAAAGAGATTGATAGCAATGCAATAAGAGTGGGAGACTTCAAGAATCCAACAGTAATACTAGACAGGTCATTAAGGCAGAAAGTTAAAAAAGAAACTCTAGACTTAAGCTAAACTTTAGATCAAATTGACCTAATAAACATTTACAGAACATTCTACCAAGAAACTGCAGAATATACATTTTTCTCATCTCTACATGGAACATTCTCCAAAATAGATCAAATGTTTTGCCAAAAAGCAAGTCTTAATCGATTTTTTTAAGAATTGAAATCATATCAAATATCTTCCCAGACCACAGTGGAATAAAATTAGAAATTAGCACAAAGAGAAACTCTCAGAACAACATAAATTTATAGAAACTAAACAAATTGCTATTTAATGACTTTTTGGAAAACAAGAAAATTAAGGCAGAAATCAACATGTCTATGAAATAAATTTTAAAAAAGATACAGCATACCCAAACCTCTGATATACAGCAAAAGTAGTTTTAAGAGGAAAGTTTATAGCATTAAGTGCCTACATTAAAAAAGCCATACAGATTTCATATTAACAATGTAATGTCACATCTCAAGAAACTAGAAAATCAAGAACAAACCATACCCAAAGCCAAGAGAAGAAAAGCTATAACAAAGATCAGAGCAGAACTAAATAAAATTGAGACCAAAAAATGAAACAAAGGATCAATAAAATAAAAGTTGGTTATTTGACAAGATAATCAAAATAGACTGCTAGCTACTTTAACCAAGAAGAAAAAGAATATTCAATAAGCACAGTTAGAAATGTCAAAAGTAGCATTACAATTGATACCACAGAAAAGCCAATAATCATCAGAGATTACTATGAACATCTCTATGTGTACAAACTAGAAAACCTAAAGGAAATAAATTCCTGGAAAATTAAACCTCCCAATATTGGACAAGGAATAAATAAAAATCTCGAACCGACCAATACTGAGTAATAAAATTGGATTCATAATTTGAAATCTTTCAACAACAAAAAAAGTGCCCAGGGCCAGTTCGATTCACCGTCAAATTTTACCAGAAGTACAAAGGAGAGCTGGTACCTATTTTAATAAAAGTAATCTAAGAATGACATCTAGATTCCTAATTTAACTATAGGGAATACAGCTGTAGCTTTAAAATCATTCTGGGTATTCTCTGTGAAATCATCTGCATCAGGCTTAATTTCAAGTTTTTTATGAGTTGTCAGTAAATATGATTAAAGGAACTCATTAGTTCTAACAAATGGTAGTTCCTTTTGTGTTACAAAAATATCAAAACAAATTTCTAAATCAACTGAAGACAGTTTTTTTTAAACTTTCTAACATTTCCTAATGTATAAATTAAATATTATCTGATGTTTTTAGCACAGAGGAAACATTTTGATTGAAACACTCTAGGAATGTAGCTCGGATGGTATAGTGAAAACAATACTAGACTGAGGGCTGGAATTGCTACATTCTAAATCTGGAACTGCCACTACTTGCTTAATGTTGAGGTTCAGCATTAACTGTAATTACACTTCATCTCTTCTATTGTTAATACAGAGTAAATCCAGAGTCTAGGATTTACTCAATAGTAAATGTTATGACACATATTACCAGTGGCAATTTTATTTTGGCAATCTAATATTGACAGATAAATCACTTTATAATATTTGTTTCTGCATATTTGGAAGCCAAATACATCCTTTGCTTCTCAAAAATATGGAAAGACTAATCCATAGAGCCATTATAATTCAAAGCCTTTGGGGAGGTAATTCTTCCACAACTTTCTGTTTTATTTCAGTTATTGATCTCTTCAGGTTTTTAATTGAATCATTTTCATCTTTCCTATTTCTGAATGCTAAATGTCTCAGGTCTGACTCTGAGAACCTCTTCTCTTTTCTTTTTGCATTCCTTTCTTAGGTAACACCTTCTACTCCCAGAGAACTGATTTCATTTCAGTGTTAGTGGTCACCAAACATATTTCTCAAATGTCAAACATTTTAAAAACTTGCTTCATATCCAGCTATTTTCTTTACTTCTTGAGTAGAAGGCTTAACAGTGATATCAAATTCATATGACTCAAAACAAACTCATAATTCCCTTTACCCCATGAAAACTAATTCTCCTCTAGTATTTTCTATCCCATAAAGTGATAACTGCATTCATACAGCTATAATCTTACTCTCATGTGGCATTTTCACTTTCTTTCTTTCTTTCTTTCTTTCTTTCTTTCTTTCTTTCTTTCTTTCTTTCTTTCTTTCTTTCTTTCTTTCCTTCTTTCTTTCCTTCTTTTCTATTTCTCTCTCCCTCTTTCTTTCCCTTCTTTCCTTCCTTCCTTCATCCTTCCCTCCCTTTCTTCCTCTTCTCCTCTCCTCTCCTCTTTTTACTTTTATTTTTTGAGATGGATTCTCGCACTGTCACCCAGGCTAGAAGGCAGTGGCAAGATCTTGGCTCACTGCAACCTCCTTTTCCCAGGTTCAAGCAATTCTCCTGCCTCAGCCTCCCAAGTAGCTGGAATTACATATGAATGCCACCACACCTGGCTGATTTTTGTATTTTTGGTAGAGAGGGGATTGTGCCATGTTGGTCAGGCTGGTCTCAAATCCCTGAGCTCAAGTGATCCACCTGCCATGGCCTCCCAAAGTACTGGGATTGCAAGCATGAGGCACTGCACTTGGCTCATCTTACATTTTCAATTCATCATCTGATACTAAACAGAGTAGTAGATGATAAGAGACCAATACTGATGCCGACAATAGCTAAAATATTCAGATCAATTTTAAAAATCATATATTTAAACTCTTTAGATACCTGTTGAAATAGTGAGAAAAGGAGCTAAATTTATCAACAAGAATGACCTTTTTCAATGATCAAGGCTCAGCCAAGGCAGGCTACTATGGTGTGTGTGGCAAGGTGGTGCAAGTTAGTAGAGGGGAATATTGAAAAAGCAGATGAGTTTTACCAGTCTGATATGGTTTGGATCTGTGTCCCTACTCAAACCTCAATTTGAATTATAACCCCCAGTATTGGAGGCAGGGTCTGGTGGGAGGTGATTAGATCATATGGCAAAGTTCTTATGAATGGGTTAGCAACATCCCTTTGGTGCTATTCTCTTGATAGTGAGTGAATGAGTTATCAAGAGATCTAGTTGTTTATACTTTTAAAAGTATATCTCACCTCCCCAACTTCCTCCTGCTCCAGCCTTGTAAAGTGCTGCTCCCCATTTGACTTCTTCCATGACTGTAAGTTTTCTGAGCACTCATTGAAAGCTAAGCTAATGCTGCCATGCTTTCTGCACAGCCTGTGGAACTGTGAGCCAATTAAATCTTTTCTTTATAAATTACCCAGTTTCAGGTATTTATTTATAGCAGTGTAAGAATGAACTAATATACAGTCCTACAAGGCAGGTAGCACAAGTTTGGAGAGCTGAAAGGGATTTGGGCACTTGGCTAATTTTTCCTGTAGCACATTTGCTGAAATCTGAGATTGAAGGGGCTAAACGGTCAGGTTGAAATGCCCGAATGTGAGAAGAATATTTCCCAAAATTTCATGCTATTAAGAAACAAATACTCACCGTGAAGCAATAGCCTCCTAAACAAAATGGGCAAATAATTAAAGCCCTAGTGGAAGCAATGAATTTCAAATAAGATCTGTAACCTCTTTTTACTAAGACACTTACAGCATCTGGTGCAACTAGGGGTAAGTATCCAGGCTAGGCTCTAAACAAAGGCCTTTTTGGAGACAGATAAACAAAGAACCACTTCAGCATTCACATAAGGCTGGAGTGACCTCGCAATGGCTTAAATCATATGACTTGTCTCCTTAACAATAAATCTCCAAATTTTGAACCTCAAGAGGAAGAATTTTAAAGAGTTGAGTTAGACCTAATACCTCTAAAAGATAGAACTTAATATTCTGTAGTTATTTGGGACTAAGAAGCCAAAGACTCGGTCCTTCCTTACACCTTATATAAAAATTAACTCAAAATGGATTGAACACTTAAACATAAGACATAAAACCATAAAAACGCTGAAAGAAAACCTAGGCAATACCATTCAGGACATAGGCATGGGCAAAGACTTCATGACTAAAACACCAAAAAACAATGGCAACAAAAGCCAAGATTGACAAATGGGACCTAATTAAACTGAAGAGCTTCAGCTTAAAGAAACTACCATCAGAGTTAACCAGAAACCTACAGAATGAGAGAAAATTTTGCAATCTATACATCTGACAAATGGCTAATATCCAGACTCTACAAGGAACTTAAACAAATTTACAAGAAAAAAAAAACCATCAAAAAATAGACAAGGATATAAATAGACACTTCTCAAAAGAAGACATTTATGCGGCCAAGAAACATGAAAAAGCTCATCGTCACTGATCACTACAGAAATGCAAATAAAAACCACAATGAGACACCATCTCATGCCAATTAGAATGATGATCATTAAAAAGTCAGGAAACAACAGATGCTAGAGAGGATGTGGAGAAATAGGAATGCTTTTACCCTGTTGGTGGGAGTGTAAGTTAGTTTACACAATGTGGAAGACAGTGTGGCAATTCCACAAGAATCTACAACCAGAAATACCATTTGACCCAGCAATCCCATTACTGGGCATATACCCAAAGGATTATAGATCATTCTATTATAAAGATACATGCACACATACGTTTATTGCAGCACTATTTATAACAGCAAAGAATTGAAACTAACCCAAATGCCAATTGATGATAGACTGGATAAAGAAAATGTGGACATATATATCATGGAATACAATGCAGCCATAAAGAAGAATGAGTTCATGTCCTTTGCAGGGGCATAGTGAAGCTGAAACCCATCATTCTCAGCAAACTAACGCAGGAACAGAACACCAAACACCACATGCTCTCACCCATAAGTGGGAGTTGAATGATGAGAACACATGGACACAGGGAGGGGAACATCACACATTGGGGCCTGTCGGGTGGGGTCCAAGGAGAGGGACAGCATTAGGACAAATACCTAATGCATGAAGGGCTTAAAACCTAGATGACAGGTTGATGGGTGCAACACACAGCCATGGCACATGTATACCTATGTAACAAACCTGCATGTTATGCACATGTATCCCAGAACTTAAAGTATAATAATAATAAAAGAAACCAAAGACTCAAAAGGCCCACAATTAAAAGACCTGAAAGATCAATCTCTAGGAAAAAAAATGTAAAGTAGAGGTAGACTGTAAGTTTCATACAATCTGCAGTCCAAGTCCAGCAAACTTCAATCATTAATTGGATTGTGGAAATAAATCTTTTGCACTAAATACCTGAATAAAGAGAAAAGCAACTTGCTATAGTGAACAAAGCATCATCTCAAAGATCTACAGCCTTATAATATACAATGTCAGAGATTAAATCAGAAATTAGTAGACAGCCAAGTTTGTTTTATAACTATTATAAGAGAAATGAATAAAATAAAATAAAAACCAAATACGCAATGTAGAAAATCCACAGATCTAAAAGATTTTTAAAAAATACATTAATAAAATTGGTTATCTCAAAGCAAAACTGAAGAATAAAAAAGAAAGAAAAAATAAACTTCCAATACCAGAAGTTAAAAGAAGCATATCACTATAGATTCTATAGGCATTAAAAATATAATATATTATGAACAACTTTAAATATTTAGATATTCAGAAGATATTATAAACTAATTTACAACTATAAATTTGATGAATTATATAAAATGGATAAATTTTTCAAAAATATATTTTAGCAAAATTAAAAATAATTACACATATGCATTGTTTAATATATATTAAAATTTTGAAGTTTTTATTTAAAAAGTTTTGCATGAAGACCCTAGGATCAGAGACATTTACTTATAATTCTTTTAAAAATTTTAAGAAACAAATGACCAGCTTTCCCTATATTTTTCTATGTAATAGAAAAACAACAAAAACTTTTCAACATGTATTAGGAGACAAACACAAATCCATCATAAGAACATTTTAAGAATAATAAAATTGCAGAGCAGTCACTCTCATGAAAAATTATAAACAAAATACTAGCAGAATGGATCTGGTAACAACAAAAAATGAAGATACATAAAACCAGGTGGAAATTGTTCCAAGAATACAAGAGTAGCTTAATATTCATATGTAATTAATGTAATTAATCACATTGGTGGAATAAGAGAAACAGTTGACTATTTTGACAGATATAAAGCATTTGATAAAGTTAAAAAACATTTATGAAAGGAATTCTTAGCAAACGATGAGCAGAATATAAGTTGTTAATTATTTAAAAATATCTACATATATCTACAACAAACAGCTTTCTTAAGCGTTTTTCTTAGAAACTGAATACATGCTATCACCACTCCTACTCAATACTATACTCATAGTCTTAGCTAGTAAAACTATGTAAGAAAATAAAATAAAAACAAAGTTTTTTTTTTAAAGGAAAATATTGACATTTTCCACAGATAATCTCGTTGTGTGTATATGTCTTAGTCAGTTTGGGATCCTATAACAAACAGCAAAGTCTGTATATAAGGAACAGAAATTTGTTAGTTTACAGTTCTGGGGATGAGGAAGTCCAATATCAAGGTGCCATCATTTGGCAAGAGCCTTCTTGCTGCATCATCCCATGGTGAAAGAGTGAAAGAGTAAAAGGGTAAAGCCAGGGTAAGAGGGAACCATGCTCATCTTTTTATAAGAAACTTACTCCCATTATAATAATCCCACTTCCACAATTACAGCATTAATCAATTTATGGGAGCATTAGACCTATAACCCAAACACCTCTTAAAGGTCTTACCTCTTAATACTTTCACAATGGCAATTACATTTTAATACAAGTTTGGGAGCAGGCATTCAATAAATCACAGCATTCTGACTCTGGCCCCCTAGAGGTCTTCTTCTCACATAAAAACTAAATTGATTTCATTTCTATACCCTCAGAAGTCTTAATTGTTCCAGCAACAACTCAAAAGTCCAAAGCCCAAAATCTCATCTAAATCTTATATGGATGAGTCTCGAGGCAGAACTCACCTAAAACAAATTCTCCTTCATTTGTAAGTCTGTCAAATCAAAACAAGCTATCTTATTTACAAATGCAGCAGTGGGACAGTCATAGAATGAATATTCTTATTTAAAAAGGGAACAACAGGAAATAAAGGAATAACAGGTTTCGAGTAAATACAAAAGCTAACAGAACAAGCAACATTAAAGCTTAAGACTCCCGAATGATCTTTGGCCCCACGTGCCACCTTCTGGACACACTGGGGTGAAGGCTGGGCCCACAAGGCCTTAAACAGTTCTACCCTCATGGCTTTCCTGGGCTTAACCCATGTGGCAGCTCTCATAAGTTGGAGTCTCCTGCCTGCAGCTCTTCTAGGCTGCGGCTACACGCTGGTATATCTAGTTATGGGGTTGTAGGGACAGCCCCATTCTTGTGGCTCCACTAGGTTTGCACTAGTGAGAACTCTCCATGGTAGCTCAACCCATATGACAAATTTCTGCCTGGATCCCCTGGCTGTTCAATGCATTATTTGAAATTCAGGTGAAGGCTGCCATGACCCCACAGCCTAAGTATTCTGTCCACCTGCAGAATTAGTACCATGTGGATGCTGCCAAGACTTATTGCTTGTGCTTTCTAGTACAGCAGCATAAGCAGCACCTGGCCAGCTTGAGCCGTGGCTTGGGTGGGTGGGGGTGCTGCCCTGAAATGCAGGGAGCAGAGACTCCAAGCAGCCCCAGACAGTGAGCCTTTTCTACCCTCAAGGTTCTAACATTCTGTGCCTGTGATGGGAGGGACGGCCTTGAAGATCTCTGGAATGCCTTCAGAGCTATTCTCCCATTATGTTAATGAATAGCACCTGGTTTCTTCTAGCCATGCTAGTCTCCTTAACAAATAGTCACTAGGCCACACAACTGATATTTTCTCTCAAAATACTTTTTTATTTGCCAGACTGGGAATGTTCTGTATGTTTACATTCTGCTTCCCTCTTAATTATAAATTCTGAATTTAAATCATTTTGGTAATTTCTTATTGTACTGTGTTCAGATAAAAGAGCTATGTGGTTTCTTCAATATTTTGCATAAAAATTTCTTCCACTATATATGCTTGTTCATTGCCCTTAAGTTCTGCCTTCCTTAAGGCCCTAAGTCATGGACACAGTTCAGCCAAGTTCTTTGCCACTTCATAACAAGGTTGGCCATTACTCCAGTGTCCAGTAAAATATTCCTCATTTTCATCTAAGACCTCATCACAGTGGCCTTTAACATCTGTATTTCTAACAGCATTCTGGTCACAACCACTTAAGTAATCTGTAAGAAGTTCCATCTTTCTTTACAGTTCCTCTCTTCTTCTGAGCCTTTACCCAAATCACCCATAACACTTCTTTGTTCACGGTAACCCAGGCTTCTTCTAGCCTGCTCCTCCAAACTCTTCCAGTCTCTGCCCATTATTCAGTTACAAAGCTGCTTCAAAATTTTCAGGTATTTGTTATAGCAACACTCATTCCTCTGATACTACTTTCACTCTTAGCCCATTTTGTACTGTTATAGCAAAATATCATAGACTATATTAAATAAATATTAATTTATTCATTTATAACAAATAGAAATGTATTGACTGACAGTTCTGAAAGATAGAAAGCATAATATCAAGGTGTCAGCATCTACCAAGGACCTTCTTGATGCTTTGTCTTATGATGAAAGATTGGAAGGGCAAAGAGTGGGCAATAGAGAAGAAGAGCAAGAGGGGGCTCAAACTCATACTTTCATAAGAAACCCACTGCTTCAATGATGAATAACATTAATGTATTAATGAGGGTGATACCCACATGACCTGAATATCATATAAAGGTCCTACTTCTTAATACTCTTACAATGACATTTCAACGTGAGTTCAGGAAGAGACATTCGAACCATAGTAATGCAGAAAATATAAAAATATCTCTAGAAAAACTACAAGATTTGTTAAGTAAGTTTATTAAGCATGCTGGTCACTATGAAAGCACAATTGCATGTTTATGTAACTGCAACATATAGAAAATAAAAATGTTAAAATATATTACTTACAATTGAATTAAAAGCCAGCACACACCAATAAATAAATCTAACAAAATATGTGCAAGGCCTCTACCTGGAAAACTGAAAATAATTGAAAGGAAATAAAGCAGCTAGTATAGTAAAGATGTCATGTCAAATTTTACTATGTTAATCTGTAGATTTAATGCAATCCCAGAGGATAGAGCCAACAAGCCACAAAGGATTTTTCCCCTGGCCTTAAACCTAATGCCTGACTAGATTTTAAAATTGCTGGAACCAGTGAGTTACCGTTCCTTCAATTTTCTCCCTTTTTGAATGAAAGTGTTTACAACTGTGATTTTATGCTGATCTCACCATTGTATTTTCAGGGAACGATACTTGTTTCTTGAGGTTAGTAGGTCCAAAAGGAAAGAAAAAATTTTCCCCAGGATAGATTCATTCAAATACTCATCAATATCTAATTTATATGTTGAGACATGGGTTGTAAAAATAAGTAATTCAAAATCCAAGCTGTTGGAACTCTGAATTATTTTTAGGTTTAAAGGAATGTGATTATGGTGTTTGAGTCACATGACAGCCACCTGTTACCTAGGCAGCTCTAATAGATTAGCCTTCTTCCTTCGTTACTTTGTTTTATAAAATGTAAATAACTAGGCCGGGCGCGGTGGCTCAAGCCTGTAATCCCAGCACTTTGGGAGGCCGAGGTGGGTGGATCACGAGGTCAAGAGATCGAGACCATCCTGGTCACCATGGTGAAACCCCGTCTCTATTAAAAGTACAAAAAATTAGCTGGGCATGGTGGTGCATGCCTGTAATCCCAGCTACTCAGGAAGCTGAGGCAGGAGAATTGCCTGAACCCAGGAGGCGGAGGTTG
>NW_016107318.1:1826176-1833590 GCF_001604975.1 Cebus imitator
AACTAAAGGGCACCAGGGAAGACCCCTTCCCACTTCATTGTTGATTTTATTATAGATTAAATTTCCTCTTACCTTTCTCACATAAAGATATCATGGCTATTATATTGCCTTACAATGGAATGTTAAATACACTCCTTTAAATCAGAAAGAAAATGAAAATTAGCTGTAAAGAAAACAAGCTGTATGAAAAAGAAAACAAGCTGTAGCTAAATAACTTATAACACATAAACTAGCCTTGTATAGAAAATGTTGCAATCTTATTATTTTTTCTCCCTATATTAGCAAGATTAACTTTTAACATCAGAACACTGACCCATTTTTTGGGAGTCTGTGTCTCCTGGATTGGCCATACCCAAACTTTTGCTTGAATAAACTCTTTAAAACGAAATTCTGATGCTTTTGATGATTTCAAATTGATAAGATCTTTTCAGCTGATGACGTTTATATGAAAAAATGGACTTCTAGTTGATATTGTAACATTTTGAGACATTGGGTATGTTGGGGTGGGATGAAAGTATGCATACTAATATTTTGATAAACAGATTCTTTGAAGGTTAGAGAGTACACTGAGGTAAACCAAATAATGCCCTCTCCCCAAAGTTCTTTATTGCCTAATCCCCACCTTTTAATACCTTATCTTTCATGCAATAGAGACTATGAAGATATTATTAAGGATTTTAAAATGAGAAAATTATGTCTGAGTGGATCCAATGTAATTACAAGAGATCTAACAGGGAAGCAAAGAGTGTCAGAGAAAGAGAGAGATCTAATGATGCTTGAGTTGAAGATGGAGAAAGGGGTCACAAGTCATGTAATGCAGATGGCCTCTAGAAGCTGAAAAAGATGAGAAAACAGGTCCTTCCTAAGAGCTTCCAGATGGAACACGGTTCTGCTGATGTGTTGATTTTAATTCAACACATTAAAATGGTCTGAACCCCATTTCAGACTTCTGACTCTCACAACTATAAGAAAGTAATTTTATGTTTTTAAATTTTTTTTTATTGTGGTGAAAAACAAATATATTTGTCAGGGCTCTCTAGAGAGACTGAACCAATAGGATAGACAGACAGACAGACCGATATAGATAGATAGATAGAGACAGAGAGAGAGATAAAGAGGATTTATTAAAGGAATTGGCTTACATAATTATGGAAGCTGAGAAGGCCCATGCAGACAGCCTTGTCTGCAAACTGGAGAACTCAGTTCAAGTCTACAAACCATGAAACCAGGGCAGCTGATGGTGTAGTTCTCAGTCTGTGGCCAAAGACCTAAGAACTCAAGGAAGGAAATGAGGATGTTCCTCCAAGTCCTAAAGTTCAAGAGCCAAAGAATATGGAGTTCTAATGTCAAAGGGCAGGAGAAAACCATCCTAACTATGAGAGAAAGAGAATTTGCCATGCCTTTGTCTTGTTTCATTCAGGTCCCCAGTCAATTGAATGTTGTCCACCTACATTGACGGTGAATATTCTCTACTCAGGCCAATGACTCACATGCTAGTCTCTGCCAGAAATACTCTCACAGACATACCCAAAAGTATTCTTTACCAGCTATCTAGGTGTTTCTTAATCCAATCAAGCTGACACCTAAAATTAGCTATCACAATGTATAACATGAAATCTCCTCTCTTAACAAGCTTTTAAGTGTACAGCACAATATTAACTATAAGCACAATATTGCACAGCAGATATCTATGACTTTCTTTTACTTTGCATAACTGAAATTTTATACCTATAAAACACGAACCCTCCATTCCCTTCTCTCCCTAGGCCCTGGAAACCACAATTTATTTTCTGCCTCTATGAGTTTGGCTACTTTAGATACCTCAAATAAAAGTGACATCATACAGAATTTGTCCTTCTGTGGCTGGCCTATTTCACTTAGCATAATGTCCCCAAGGTTCATCCATGTTGTCACATATGATAGTATTTATTTCTTTTCTAAGGTTAAAATACTACATTTTATGTATATATCAAATTTTATTTATTCATTCATAAGACATTTATGTTCCTTCCACATCTTAGCAATTGTGAATAATAGTGCAATGAATGTGAGACTGCAAGCAGTGTCTTTGAGACACTGATTTCATTGTTTTTTTTTTGGATAAATACCTAGGAATGGGGTTGGTGCAACAATATGGTAGTTCTACTTTTAAGTTATTGGAGGAATCTTCATAGTGTTTTCCATAATGACTGCGCCATTTTAATTCCTAGCAAGAGGTCACAGGTTTCACTTTTGTTCAGAGCTTTGTCAACATTTTATATTTCCTTTTTCATTTTTGTTAATGACCACCATCACAGGGGTGGGATGATAGCTCACTGTGGTTTTTTTTTCCATTTCCTTGTTGATTAGTGATTGATATGGTTTGTATGTTTGTCCCGTCCAAATCTCATGCTGAAATGTGATTTTCAGTGTTGGATATGGGGCCTAGTGGAAGGTGATTGGATAATGGGGGCAGATATTTTATGAATTTATGAATGGTTTAGCACCATCCACTTGGTGATAAGTGAGTTCTTGCTCAGTTAGTTCATGCACAATCTGAGACTTCCCACTTACCTACATCTTTGTAGCTCTCTTGCCATTTGACATTCCAGCACTCACTTCACCTTCCACACTAGTAAATGCTCTTGGAGTCCTCATCTGAAGCATATGTCAGCACCATGCTTCCTGTACAGCCTGCAAAACCATGACCCAATTAAATCTGTTTTCTTTATAAACTACACGGCCTCAAGTATTTCTTTATAGCAATGCAAGAATGGACTAACATAGCAATGTTGATCATTTTTTATGTACCAATTGGCCATTTGTTCCTTTGTGTGTTTGTTTATTTTTGAGACAGAGTTTCACTCTTGTTGCCCAGGCTGGAGTGCAATGGCATGATCTTGGCTCACTGCAACCTCCACCTCCCAGCTTCAAGTGAGTTCCTGCCTCAGCCTGTCAAGCAGCTGGTATTACAGGTGCCCACCACCACACCTGGCTAATTTTTTTATTTTTCATAGAGACAGAGTTTCACCATTTTGGCCAGGCTGGTCTTGAACTCCTGACCTCAGGTCATCCACCCACCTCGGCCTCCCAACCTGCTGGGATTACAGGTGTTAGCCACTGTGTCTGGCCTGGCCATTTGTATGTTGTCTTTGAAGAAAAGTCTTTTTAAGTTCTATATTCATTTGTTAATTTGTTTTTGCTATTGAATTGTAAGAGTTTCTTATATATTCTGGAAATTAATCCTTTATAAGATATGTGGTTTGCAAATTTTTTCCCATTCTGTAGGTTGCCTTTTAACTCTAGTGATTGTTTTCCTTGCTGAATACAAAGAAGATTTTTAGTTAGATATATTTGCATATAGTTGCACTTATTTATATTTAGTTGTGTTGCCTCTACTTTTGGTGTCATTTTCAGGAAATCATTGCCAAGAACAATTAAATAAAACTTTTCCCATGCATTTTCTTTTAGTTCTACAGTTTCAGGTATTAGGTTTGAGTATTTAATTCATTTGAATTTATTTTTAATATAGTTAAAGGCAATTGTATTTAATTTCTTTGCATTTGTACATCCAGTTTTTAACACAATTTTTTGAAGATATAATCCTTTTCCTAGTGTGTATTTTTGGCAGTCCTGTTGGAGATCAATTGATCATTTATGCATGTATTTAATTTTAGACCCTCTTCTGCTCCATTGGTCTATATGCTTGCCTTTATGCCAGTACCATACTGTTTTGATTACTGTAGCTTTCTGACATATTTGGAAATCAGGAAGTGTGAAAGATTCGGCTCTTTTTTTTCTTTCTCAAGATTGGTTTGTCTATTCGGAGTTTTTTGTGTTCTATATAAAGTTTAGAATTTTTTAATATTTCTATAAATCAGGTGATATGAACATGGGATACCTTCACATTTATCTGTGTCCTTTTTTACATGATGTTCTATTGTTTTCAATTGATTCGTCTCCCTATTTTCATTCCTAAGTATTTAATTATTTTTATATTATTGTGAATGGGATAAATTTTCAAATTTTCTTTTCAGTTAGTTGCAAGTGTATACAAACAAAACCGTTTTGTGAGTTGATTTTGTATATAAAAATTTTACTGAATTTACTTATTAGTTCTAACAGGTTAATTTTAATGAAATCTTTAGGGGTTCTATGTATAGGACTATGTCATCTGTAAACATATTATTTTATTGGTTCCTTTCTGATTTGGATGTCTTTTATTTCCTTTTGTTGACTATTGCTCTGGCCAGGACTTCCTATATTCTATGTTGAATAGAAGTTGCTAGAGTGGACATTTTTGCCTTGTTTCTGGTCTTAGAATAAAAGCTTTTGGTTTTTCACTTTTGAAATTAGCTATGGGTTTTTCATAGCCTTTATTAGGTTGAAGTAGTTTCCTTCTATTTCTAATTTTTTTTTTTAACCATAAAGGGTATTGAATCTTGTCAAACAACTTTTCTGCATCTATTGGAGTGATCATGTTATATTTATCCTTCATTTCCTTAATATGATGTATCACATTTATTTATTTAATGGAAGTTGATTTTTATTTAGCTATTGTCTGAAATTTTTTAATTTCAGTAGGTTTTAGGGGCATAGGTGGTGTTTGGTTACATGAGTAAGTTATTCAGTGGTGATTGCTGAGATTTTGGTGCACGCACCACCTGAGCAGTGTGCACTGTGCCAGTGTGTAGTCTTTTATCCTTCACTGCCCTCTCACCTTTTCCAAGTCCCCAAAGTCTATTGTGTTATTCTTATGTCTTTGGATCCTTATATCTTAGCTCCCACTTATAAGTGAGAACCTATGATGCTTGGTTTTCCATTCCTGAGTTAGTTCACTTTGAATAATAGTCTCCAACTCATCCAGATGTGAATGTTATTATTTGATTATTTCATTCCTTTTTATGACCATGGTGTGTGTGTGGTATGTGTGTGTGTGTGTGTTTGTGTGTGCGTGTGTGTGTGTGTGTGTGTGTATCACATATCCTTTATCCATACATTGATAGGTATTTGGGCTGGTTCCATATATTTGCAACTGTGAATTGAGCTGCTATAAACATGCATGTGCAAGTATTAGGGTGGTGCAAAAGTAATTGTGGTTTTCACTATTAAAATAGTGGCCAAAACCACAATTACTTTTGCACTAAACTAACAGCTTTTTTGTATAATGACTTCTTTTCCTCTGGGTAGATACCTAGTAGTGGAATTGATGCTACTAATCAAATGGTAGATCTACTTTTGGCTCTTTAAGGAATCTCCACACTGTTTTCCATAGTGGTTGTACTAGTTTGCATTCCCACCATCCGTGTAAAAATATTCTTTTCACCACATCCCCAGCAACATCTCTTATTTATTGATTTTTTGATTATGGGCATTCTTGCAGCAGTAAGGTATTATCACATTGTAGTTTTGATTTGCATTTACCTGATCATTAGTGATGTTGAGCATTTTTCCATGTGTGTGTTTGACTGTTTGTATATATTCTTTTGAGAATTGTCTATTTATGTCCTTATTCCACTTTTTAATGGGATTGTTTGTATTTTTTCTTGCTGATTTGTTTAAGTTCATTGTAGATTCTGGATATTAGTTTTTTGTCAGATGTATATATTGTGAAGATTTTCTCCCACTCTGTGGGTTGTCTGTTTACTCTGCTGATTGTTTCTTTTGCTGTGTGGAAGCTTTTTTGTTTTTATTAAATCCCATCTATTTATATTTGTTTTTGTTGCATTTGAGTTCTTGGTCATGAAGCCTTTACCTAAGCCAATGTCTGCAAAAGTTTTCCCCAATATTATTTTCTAGGATTTTTATGGTTTTAGGTGTTAGACTTAAGTCTTTTATCAGTCTTAAGTTGATTTTTATATAAGGTGAGAAATGAGGATCCAGTTTTATTTTCTACATGTGGTTTGCCAATTATCCCAGCACCATCTGTTGAATAGGTGTCCTTTCTCCACTTTATGCTTTTGTTTGCTTTGTCAAAGGTCAGTTGGCTGTAAATATTTGGCTTTATTTAAGAGTTCTGTATTCTGTTCCAATGGTCTACATGCCTATTTTTATATCAGTACTATGCTATTTGGGTGATTATGGTCTTATAGTATAGTTTGGAGTCAGGTAATGTGATGCCTCCAGATGTGTTCTTCTTGCTGAGTCTTGCTTTGGCTATGTGGGCTCTCTTTTAGTTCCATATGAATTGTAGGATTATTTTTTCTAATTCTGTGAAAAATGATGGTAGTATTTTGATGGGAATTGCACTGCATTTGTAGATTGCTTTTGGAAGTATGTTCATTTTCCCAATATTAATTCTACCCATCCATGAGCATGGAATGTGTTTCCATTTATTTGTGTCTTCTATGATTTCTTTCAGCAGTGTTTTGTAGTTTTCCTTGTAGAGGTCTTTTACTTTCTTGGTTAGATATATTCCTAAGTATTATTTTTATTTTTTGGAGCTATTTTTAAAGAGGTTGAGATCTTGATTTGATTCTTAGTGCCGTCACTGTTGATGTATACCAGTTCTACTCATTTGTGCACATTAATTTTGTATCCTGAAACTTTGCTGAATTTATTCATCAGTTCTGGAAGCTTTTTTGATGAGTCTTTAGGGTTTTCTAGGTATACAGTCATATCATCAACAAACAGAGACACTTTGACTTCCTGTTTACCAATTTAGATGTAATTTATTTCTTTCTCTTGTCGAATTGCTCTGTCTAGGACTTCTAGTACTATGTTGAACAGAAGTAGTGAAAGTGGGCATCCTTGTCTTAGTCTAGTTCTCATGCAGAATGCTTTCATCTTTTTGCGCTTCGGTATAATGTTGGCTGTGGGTTTGTCATGGATGGCTTTTATGAAGATAATTCCCTTCTATGCTAATTTTGCAGAGGGTTTTAATCATAAAGTGATTCTGGATTTTATTTAATGCTTTTTCTGTGGCTGTTGAGATGATGATGTGATTTTGTTTTTAATTGTTTATGTGGTATATCACATTGATTGACTTGCATATATTAAGTCATCCCTGCTTCCCTGGTATAAAACCCACTTGATCATGGTGGATTATCTTTTTGATACGCTGTTGGATTTAGTTAGCTAGTATTTTGTTGAGGATTTTTGCCTGTATGTTCATCAGACATATTGGTTTGTAGTATTTTTTTTCAGTTATATACATTTTTGGTTTTCATATTAGGGTGATACTGGCTTCATAGAATACTTTAGGGAGGATTTCTTCTCCCTCTATTTTTTGAAATAGTATCAATAGGATAGGTACCAATTATTTTAATGTCTGATAGAATTCAGCTGTGAATCCATCTTGTCCTGGGATTTTTTTGTTGTTGACAGTTTTTCAGTTGTCATTTTTATCTCACTGCTTGTTATTGCTGTGTTCCGAGTTTCTTTCTTTTTCTTCTCTTTACTTTTTCTTTTTTTTTTTTTTTTTTTTTTTTTTTTT
>NW_016107318.1:1833711-1857790 GCF_001604975.1 Cebus imitator
ATAGAGACAGGTTTCACAATGTTGGCCAGGCTGGTATCAAACTCCTGACCTCAAGTGATCTGCCCACCTCTGCCTCTTAAAGTGCTGGCATTACAGACATGAGCCACAGCACCAGGCCTTGTTCAGAGTTTCTATTTCTTTCTGGTTTAATTTAGGAGAGTTGTATATTTCCAGGAATTTATTTATCTCCTCCAGGTTTTCTAGTTTGTGCATATAAAGGTGTTCACATTGGCCTTGAATAATCTTTTGTATTTCTGTAGTATCAGTTGTGCTATCTCCCATTTAATTTATAATTGAGCTTATTTGGATATTCTCTCTTCTTGTTAATCTCACTAACGGTCTGTCAATTTTACTTCTCTTTTCAAAGAACCAGCTTTATGTTTCATTTATATTTTGCATTGTTTTGTTTGCTTCAATTTCATTTAGTTCTTCTCTGATCTTTGTTATTTCTTATTTTCTCCTGGGTTTGAGTTTGGCTTGTTCTTGTTTCTCTAGTTCCTCGATGTGTGATCTTGATTTGTCTCTTTCAGACTATTCAATATAGGTGTTTAATGCTGTCAACTTTCCTCTTAGCACCACCCTTGCTGTATCCCAGATGCTTTGATAGGTTGTGTCACTATTATCATGTAGTTCAAAGAATTTTTAAATTTCAATCTTAATTGTCAACCCAACAATTATTCTGGAGCAAGTTATTTTATTTACATGTATTTGGACGGTTTTGAGGTTTCCTTTTGGAGTCAATTTCCAATTATATTCTGCTGTGTCTGAGATAGTACTTGATATAATTTTTATTTTCTTAAATTTATTAAGACTTGTTTTGTGCCCTTTCATAACTCTGCCTTGGAGAATGTTCCATGTGCTGATGAATAGAATATATATTCTGCAGTTGTGTAGAAGGTTCTGTAAATATCTGTTAAGTCCATTTGTTCTAGGGTATAGTTCATTGTTTTGCTGTTGAGATTCTGTCTTGATGACCTGCCTAGTGCTTTCAGTAGAGTATTGAAATCCTTCACTATTATTGTGTTGGTATCTATCTCATTTCTTAAGTCTATTAATAATTGTTTTATAAATTTTGGAAGCTCAAGTGTTAGGTGCATAATATTTAGGATTGTGATATTTTCCTGTTGAACAAGCACTTTTATCATTATATAATGTCTCTCTTTATCTCTTTGAACAGTTGCTGCTTTAAAGTTTGTTTTGTCTGATATAGGAATAGCTACTCCTGCTTGCTTTTAACATCCATTTGCATGGAATATTTTTTTCCATCCCTTTACTTTAAGTTTATGTGAGTCTTTATGTGTCAGGTTAGTCTCTTGAAGACAGCAGATGCTTGACTGGTGAATTCTTATCAATTCTGCCATTCTGTATCTTTTAAGTGGTGAATTTAGGCCATTTACATTCAATGTTAGTATTGAGATGTGAGATACTGCTCTATTCATTATGCTATTTGTTGCCTGAATACCTTGTGGGTTTTTTTTCTTTTTTCATTGTGTTGTTTTATAGGTCCTGTGAAATTTATGCTTTAAGCAGCTCTTATTTTGGTATATTTTGAGGATGTGTTTCAAGATTTAGAGGTCCGTTTGACAGTTCTTTCAGTGCCACTTTAGTAGTGGAAAATTCTATCAGCATTTGTTTGTCTGAAAAATACTGTTTTTTCTTCATTTATGAAGCTTAGCTTTGCTGGATAGAAAATTCTTGGCTGATAATTGTTTTGTTTAATGAGGCTAATAAATATAGAACCCAATTCCTTCTAGCTTGCAGGATTTCTGCCAAGAAATCTACTAAACCTCATCTGCAGTTATAAGTTACATGATGCTTTTGTCTCACAGCTTTTAAGATTCTGTCCTTTGTCTTGACTTTAGATAAGCTGAGGACTGTGTGTATAGGCAATGATAATTTTGTAATAAATTTCCCAGGAGTTCTTTTAGCTTCTTGTATTTAGATGTCCAGATCTCTAGCAAAGCCAGGGAAGTTTTCCTCAATTATTTCTTTAGATATGTTTTCTAAACTGTTGGATTTCTCTTCTTTCTTGGGAAGGCCAGTTATTCTTAGCGTTTGATTTTTTTAACAAAATTCCAAACTTCTTTGAGGCTTTGTTCTTTTGTTGTTGTTGTTGTTGTTTTTTCTGTCTTTGTTGGATTGAGTTAATTCAAAGGCCCTGTTTTCAGGCTCTGAATTACTTTCTTCTACTCATTTAATTCTATTGCTGAAATTTTAAGTGTATTTTGTGTTTCTCTAAATGCGTCTTTCATTTTCAGAAGTTGCGATTGTTTTTTTACTTATGTTCTCTATTTCTCTGAAGACTTTTCCATCCATATCTTGTAACATTTAAAAAATTTCTTTAAGCTAATATTCATGTTTCTCTGGTGCTTTCCTTAAGTAGCTTAATAATTGACATTCTGAATTCTTTTTCTTGGAATTCAGAGAGTTCTTCTTGGTTCAATTCATTGCTGGTGAGCTAGTATGATCTTTTGGGGTATTAAAGAACCAATGAATGCCATTTTGTCGTATTACCAGAATTGCTTTTCTGGTTCCTTCTCATTTGGGTAGACTATGTCAGAAGAAAGATCTGGGGCTCAAGGGCTGCCGTTCAGATTCTTTTGTCCGATGGGGTGCCCCCTTGATGTGGTCTTCCCATTCCCCTAAATTGTGGCTTTCTGAGAGCCAAACTGCAGTGATCGTTATTTCTTTTCTGGATCTAGGCACCCAGTGGAACTACCCAGCTCTGGACTGGTACTGCTGAGTGTCTGTAAAGAGTCCCATGCATGATCCATCTTCAGGTCTCTCAGCCATGGATACCAACACCTGCTATGGGAGAGGTAGCAGGGGAGTGAAATGGACTCTGTGAGGGTCCTTGGTTGTACCTGTGTTTAATGTGCTAGTTTTGTGTTGGTTGGCCAGTCAGGAGGTGGCACATTCAAGAGACCATTAGCTGGAGTAGCATAGGAAGGATATAAGCTTTCACCCTAGGGTTGCCTGGATAAGTATTTGGGTTTATCAGGTGGTGAGCAGGGCCATAGGGCATCTAAGAGCTTGTTTCCTTTGTCTTCAGCTACCAGGGCAGGTAGAAAAAGACCATCAGGTTGGGCAAGTTTAGGCATGTCTGAGCTCAGACTCTTTTTGGGTGGAGCTTGCCATGGTTGCTATGGGGAATGGGGGTGTGGTTCTCAGGTCAATTATGTTCCCAGGGGGATTATGGCTGCCTCTGCTGCACCATGCAGATCACCAGGAAAATGGAGAACAGCCAGCAGTTACAGGCCTCCCCCAGCTCCCATGCAGCTGTAAAGAATGGTCTCACTCTCATCTTCCCCCTGACCTCCCCATCCTCCCACCAGCAGCACAGAGTTATTTCAAGGCATCCAGTGAGCAGGGCTGACATCTTGCTTTAGGCTACCAGCCTCCCCACTGAGAGAGCAATCAGGGATTTCAGGATACATGTCTCCCATGGCTTCTCTGCTCATATCTGCAAAACTGGTTTGCTCCCTTTCCTGGGTTCTGTCCAGGAAACTGCACGTTCTGCCAAAATGGTTACTAAGTTCAACTGGAAGTTTCCTTCTCTCTTTGATCTTTCTCCAATTCTACTTGCTGCCTTCTCCAAGGGGCCATGTGAGACAAAGACAGGAATGGCTTCCCTGGAGACTAAGAGTGCCTGCACTGCTCTTCCCACTTTCTCTACCCCTGTATTTTGCTTGGCTCTCTAAATTCATCTCAGCTCCAGATGAGATCAAATCCTTCTTCCATGATCTGGAGGTTCAGGTTCCCCAGTGACAATGTGTGTTCAGGGGTGGACAATCCTCTTTTCACACTTTCACATATTGAGCACTCACAGCCTTTTAGCTGTCTTCTGGAGCCTGCAACAGCAATCCACTTCCTTTAGCAATCCAATTCCTGTTGATTCTCTCGGCTTTCCTAATATGTTCCTGTGATAGTTCTTGGAGCAAAAATTCATAATGTGAGTTTCCACAGGCTGCTCTGTTCATCCAAGTAGGACCTACAAGTTAGTACTGCCTTCTATCTGCCATTTTTTCCAATTCTCATGTTGATTTATTTTTGTATGTTGAACCATGTTTTCATCCCAAGGAAAAATCCCTGACAAAAGTGAAATATCGGATGCAAACTCTCCTCCTCATCCTCTTTCCCTGGGTAGACTCCTGTGTTGTTCCTTCTTTCAGTTGCACAAAGCTATGCCAGCCACAGTAAGCCACTGTTGCTCTCTTTGTTCTCAGTGGCCCACAGGGGTCTGAACTATGCTAGTTTGGTCAGTGCTTCAAGTGAGGTGAGACAAAAACTAGTCCCTAAGGCAGTGCTGTAATAGGCAGGAGGCTGGACACATGACCCTCCCAACTCCTGACCTGGGGAGTAGTCACTGGTAGGGCATTCTCTGTTAGCACTGAGCTGTTTCACCGTGGGGAACGGGCTGAGGTGGGTAATGTGAAATTGCTCTTCTCACCCATTTTAGTGATGCTGTTTTCAATTTGTTCTCGCCTACAGTACTGCAAATTCTTAACTAGATTACGGAATTCTCATCAAGGTATTTTGGTTCATATGCTGTTGTTAAATCAGTATTTCTGTGAAGGAAAGGGGCTGCAATTTTTGCTCTGTCATCTTACTGATGTCACTCTCAAAACTGTGTTATTTTAAGCTACTACATTTGTGGTACTTTGTTACAAGCAGCAGTAGGAAATCGATACATAAAATATTTAAAATACTAGATAAGACATGCCAAACATATTTGTGATTATTAATACAGTATGGAGTCAATTTTTAAAATACAAAAATAGATCACTAGAACAAATAGAAAATCCAAAAACAGAGTATATATAGTCACATAATTTATGAGAAAAAGACTACTCCACTGAAGTGGGGAAAATAATAATTTTTTCAATGAATTGTCCATGATAAATTAGATATCCATATGGATTTTTTTTTTTACCCCTACCTCATACCATACACAAAAATCAATTCCAGATATATTTCAGATGTAAAAGTTAAAAGTAAAACAAAGTCCTAGAAGGAAACACTGAAAAACATCTTTGTGATAGGAAAAGCAAGTTTTTCTTAATCATGACATGAGATTACTAAATATGACAAAAAATTAGTAAATGAGACTGCTTTACAATTGGAAACCTCTGTTTATTAAAGCACATCCTTGCAAGAATGAAAAGGCAATTCAATGAATATGAGAAAACATGAATGCACATGTACAACAAAAGACAAATAAAATACTAAAACTACTATGAATCAATAAGATAAAATCATACAACACAATTGATTTAAGTGCAAAATATTTGAATGTACACTTCACAAAGGCTAGGCCAATAAATATCTGAAAAGCTACTTCACATTAATTAATCATCAGGGAAATACAAATTAAAATCAGAATGTGATATTACACTTCCATGAAAACAATTTAGAAAGATGAAAACTGTCACATGTAGGTGAGAATTTAGAACCTCATGCAGAGTTAGCAGGATGTAAAATATTACAGCCACTCATACAACTATTTGGCAGTATCTATTAAGACTGCGTCTATATATCTACCTTGTGACTCAACAATTCTACCCCATAGTATATGTCCCACAAAATTGCATTCACATGTTCTCCAAAAGGCATATATTGGAATCTTCCTGCCATCACCCTTTCTAGCAAATGTTTCCTTGCCTTAAACTTGAGGGTGGAATGTTCTAGATAAGAATTTCTTACTATGAGAGCCAAATTAAAAGAATTGGAGAAGACCAGTAGCCAACCATGATGAATACAACATGAGAAAGACATAAATGTTTTTTGTCATAAGTTATGGATACTTGGAGCTTGTTACTACAGCTGATAAATATTAGTAATAATATTATTAATATTAGGAGTAACAGAAACCATGAATAGTGTAAAAGAAAAATCAATGTGTCCCACTCACAACAAAGTAGTAAGTGGTGTGTTCATGAAGTGAAAAAGCTGATTTGTTTAGTAAGACAGTTGGCAATCAGAAAACATCTATCAAAGGAAACAACTGATGCTTGATATATATGTAACCTTAATTGAATTTAGGCCTTTGGTTATACTTTGTTCTTAAATTTGAAGGGAAATCAATTCCAAATGTAATCTTAAATATTGTGATAGTGCATATCTGGAAAACTCATTGACTCTTGTAATATGATTTTCTCTTATAGAATTTTAGTTATATTTTCAGGTGTTACTAAAATAAGCTTTATTTATAGAACTCTTAATGAATAGAATTAATGTGGATTAATAGTGGTTATAGTATCTTTTTATATAAGATGTCTTTAGTAGTTGGGGTGTAACAAATAAAATGCTTGTTTAAATGTATATTATAAATATTATCAATATAGTTTCTTTGCTGGATTATTTAACTAAGATTTCCAAATACTGTAGAACTTTCTAGTTAAATTCCAGCATTTCTAGATACTACAACTGAGCTCTTAATCAAAGTATGACTTACTAATCTCCTAGAATTAGAAATGATGAAAATCATGGAATAAGAATTTTTAAACAGCAGAAAATTACATATCTAAGCAGACTGTCATAAAACTGGAAATCAATAAAAGTATGAATACTCAACCAATTAAAAAATTTTTAAATGCTTTCAAATATTTAACAAAAATATCACAAAGTTGCAAATGTATACTAGTTGGATAACAATAATTGCAAGAAACTTATTTGTCTTAAAAGGTTTCTAGTATGTATTTTCTAGGGAGGCAAAGTCATAAATTAATAGTATAAACTTGCCACATTATGCATTCCGATTTCTTTGCAATTTCACCTGCATTTGTCTTTTCATTCTGTGGACTTCTGCCTAGCTTTTTCACATTTGGAACTGTTTAAGAAGCCAGAATGTTAATGGGATTAGCTTGTTAAATAGCACAATGTTATTTTTGTATAGGATTGTGCTGGATTGCCATTCATGACCTGTTTCTCAGAAATTTTGTGAACTGAAAAAGCATTAAGGAATTTCATATTTTTTTGAGGAATTGGATGATGCTGGTTTAATAAAACACATTCTATATAATTTTCCTATCAAATAACACATCTCTATATACATTGAATAGATCTCTATATTATATAATGAATGACATATTCTTAAATTGCATTAAGTAAGCCTACAGTTCCTTTCCCTCTTTAATTAAGAACAGAGTCACTACATTTCACACTCATTATTAATGAGGGAACAGCAAAATAGAAAAGATAGACATAGAAATATTATGAAGAATTATAGTTTGTTATTTTTTTTAACTAAATGAGAATTACACTGCCCAGTTCCCTGAAAATGCCTCTTCCCAACTCTCAGATTTGGGCTAATGAAAGGAACGTTTCTGTGACTGAGAACTGCTGTTGATACACATTTGTTACTTCTCTTTTCTCAAACAGAAATCATTGAGACTATGAACTCCATCATTGTTATCACCAGTAATAGGGAGAGCATATCATGATGACAATATTAGAAACGTGGGATTTCTTTAAATCTATTTTTTAATGAATAGACATAAAGATATTCTGTTAATACAATTTGCACATTCATTAATAGACATTTTAATTGATTTATGAATTAAACTTTAAAGTTAATATCACCTATCTAACAAAGAAAATATGAATAATTAAACCTAATTAAAAGCAAGTTCAAGGGTTAGTGTATCCGGATTCTTAAAAGGTTTAAAAAAGCTTTGGAACAGTTACATTAGACAAATTCATATATGACAAATTATGACACTCTGAGAGATTAATAAACATTGTCTACTTCTTTAACTAAGGCCATGCAAAAATGACACCTAGAGAGCATTTCTGATCTCTGCAGAGAAGCATATGCTAAATGTTTGGGCAGTACCTATTTGCCCATCTGTTTCTGCAAAATGGCACCTTTAGGGGCCTTGGCTTGCTCCAGAAAGCCCACTGTTAAGCTGCTGAATGTTCAGCTGAGAATGTTTGTAGGGCTGTTGACCTAAAATCCATTTATCAGAAAAACTCCCTGAAGTATTGTCTTTTCATATATTTAGTTGTTATAATTTTTTTAAATTACAAGACATAACAAAGACCAACGTAGCAAACGGCTGGATATCTACCATTCAGAATTAACAAACGCTAACATATGATGTTTTTGCCTCCGAATGAACAGTACTTTTTTTTCTTTTTTTTTTTTGAGACAGAGTTTTGTTCTTGTTGCTCAGGCTAGACTGCAATGGTGTGATCTTGGCTCACTGCAGCCTCTACCTCCTGGGTTCAAGTGATTCTCCTGTCTCAGTCTCCCGAGTAGCTGGGATTATAGGTGCCCACCACCATGCTCAGCTAATTTTTTTGTGTTTTTAGTAGAGACAGGTTTTCACCATGTTGGCCAGGCTGGTCTTGAACTCCTGACCTCAAGTGATCTGCCAGCCTCCACTTTTCAAAGTGCTAGGATTACAGGCATAAGCCACCACGCCTGGCCCTAAATAGTAAATTTTTTTAAAGACTCAGATAAAAGTAAAGACCTTTAAAAAATATTCCTTTTTCTATTTCCCATCCAAACATCTATCACAAATATAATTCTATTATAAATTCAATGTGTATAATTCTTGCCAATGTTATTTCACTGCATATCTATTATCCAGGAATAATATAACATTACTTAATACTATATTAACTGTTTTACAGATGCTATTATACTAAATTAGGGCAAATCTATGAATAAGTCTCCCATCTAATGGAATGAATCTTTGTGACATACATGGGAGTCCTACAAGATTCTTGAAACTTTTATATCAGAAGGAACACTGCCAACTTGGACTGAAATAAACAAGGAAATATCAAATCAATCAAAGACATTAAATTCCCAATATTCTTACAGCAAGAAACAGGTTGATAAATCTACTCACCTGCAAAGACCTGCTACATTTCATGAAAAAAGGTGATTCTGAAGGCAGATCCTTAAAACCAGAGGGCAGACATAGAAGCTGCAGAGGATTATTCTTTTTTTTTTTAATTTTATTTAAATATTATTTTTATTGTTTGTTTTCCAGTAGCATGTAAGCTACACAATGGAATAAATTTTTTTTTAATTTCCTTTTTTTTTAATTGCATTTTAGGTTTTGGGGTACATGCGAAGAACATGCAAGATAGTTCTTAATGAAATTTGTGTGGCTTAAGCAATTTGAAAATTGTTTGATATGTTTCTGCAGTTTCATAGGACAACATGTGGAAAGAAATTGTGTCTAATGATAGATTATACTACAATTCACCCATACCTAACTTAGATGACTTAGGTAAGGAGATTTCAGGCTTTTAAGCGATGAAATTTCATTGAGATTGTTGAAGTTTTAGTTGATGCTGTAATAGGTTGAGATGTGGGGAACCTTGGAATGGGGTAATTATATTTGGGATGGGCATGAATCTTTGAGGGCCAGAGGTTGAACTTGGGTAGGCAGAATAATGGCCCCCAAAGATGTCCATTTCCTATTTGGTGGAACCTATGGATATGTTACTACATAGCACAAAAGGGATTTTGCAGTGGTGATTAGGTTACAGACTTTGAAATGGGGAGATTATCCAGGCTTATTCTGGTGGTCACAATATAATCACATGCGTCCTTAAATTTAGAGAATGTTACTGGCTGCAGTCTGAGAGATGCAGTGATAGAAGGCAAAATAATGAGATTTATGTAGTAATATGAGAAGGTTTCAGCAGTGTTTGACAGGTTCTGCAATGCAGACACTATGTGTGAAGACCAGAGAGAGGCCACTGAACGCTCACAAAAGCCCCCAGGCTGATAGGCTGCAAGGAATTAGACAACTCAGACCTATGACCACGTAGAACTGGATTTTTTCAATGCCTGAGTGAGCTAGAAGGAGATTCTCCTCTAGGACCTAAAGAAAGGAAGACACCTTAACACCATGTTAATCTTAGCCTAATGAGATCTATGTCAAATTCCTGACCCAAAGAACTATAACGTAATACATTTGTCTCATTTACTGTCTAAGTTTATGGTAAGTTTTATGGCAGCATAGAAAACAAGTACATTATGGCTAACTCAAACTTATATTTTCAGATATAGCTATAGGTTTATATTCACAGATTAAATTTGCTCATTTTAATTGCTATATTTTAACATAGCAATATACCACACTTTATACATTTCTGTCCTGATAAGTATTTATGTTGTTTCCATTTCTTTCTATAAGAAACAATGGCTGGTTGTGGTGCCTCACGCCTGTAATCCCAGCAGTTTGAAAGGCCAGGGCAGGTGGATCACTTGAGGTCAGGATTTGAGACCAGGCTGGCCAACATGATGAAACCCCTTCTCTACTAAAAATACGAAAAATTAGCAGGACGCGGTACTGCTGAGGCAGGAGAATTGCTTGAACCTAGAAGGCAGAGGTTGCAGTAAGCTGAGATTACATCACGGCACTCCGCCCAGGTGACAGAAAGAGACTCTGTCTCAATAAAGTAAACTAACAAAAATAAATAAAATAAACAAAGTAGAAATAAATGTCTTTATGACAGTATTCAAATCAAAGGTTTCTTTAATACATATAATTAGTATATTGTTATTAATTATGCACATTTTAAACATTATTAGATATTTCCAATGCATATTAGAATGGCTACATTAATTTTAGTTTATGATGATAGCTGGTACATTTGATCCTCCTGATTATTTTGCTGATGTTTTTGGACTGGCCTATTTTTAATTTTCCCCATTGTCCCCTATTGAACTTTAAAAGATTTGCATTTTATTTCTAATCCTATATTGATTACTTTTAAATGTTAACGTATATGCTTAATTTACCAAAATATAGTTTGTTTTAACTTCTTTTTGAATAATATTGGGATATTAGTTCACTTTAAATCTCCCTCATGCCCCATCTTAGTTTTCCTATAATCTAATTTTACTTTCATTTTGTTTTAAAGCACCCCATTGGTCATGATTACAGGATTTTCAGTTACTTTTTATTTAAACATACCTGTATTTTAATAATTTTCTTGTTTACTACTACTTCTTACATAAAACTACTTTCTTTTGAATTCAACTATCTATTTCTCAAAGTAAATTCTTTAGTAATTTTCTAAGGGATGGTTTGTGATCATTCATTTAAAATTGGCATTTCCTTTACCTCAGTATGTTAAAATTATCTACCATCTTCTGATTTTTATTTTCCAATGAGATCTATGCTATAATTCTAATTACTGTTTTTCTATAAGAAATCTTTTTTTATCTTTTGGTAGATTTTTAAGTTTTTGAGGTCTTGCAATTTTACCTTTATATTTTAGGAAGTGGAATATTTTTGACATTTTCAATTATGGTCAGGATTTGGTAGAATTTTTCAGTCTGTTATATCATGGATTTCTTTTTTGTTTTTTAACAATTATTGAAAAAATTTTTGTGGGTCCATAGGAAGTGTACATATTTATGGGGTACATGAGATATTTTGATATAGGCATGCAATGTGAAATAAGCACATTATGGAAAATATAGGATATCCATCCCCTCAAAAATTTGTCCTTTGAGTTACAAACAATCCAATTACATTCTTCATGTTATTTTATAACGTACAATTATTATTGACTATAGTCACCCTATTGTGCTATTAGATAGTAGGTCATATTCACTCTTTCTATTTTTTTTTGGTATCCATTAAGTATCCCCACCTTCCTCCCATCCCTCTCCCAACCCCTCCCCTTCTGTCTTCTGGAAACCGTTCTTCTACTCTCTGTGTCCCTGAGTGAGAACCCATGTATTTTTTTAACCCTTGAAAAGGAAATAGTCCTCTATTATTGTCACTTTAAACTCTACTTATTTACCATTTTCTTCACTTTTTCCTTCTGAAATGTCTATTGACATGAAAGCCCTTCCTATTATATATACCACATTCATTTTGTCTTTTGTATTTTGTAACTCTTTATTTCTCTTTATTGCATTCCAGATTATTTTCTCAGGTCTACATTTAAATTATTCAATATTTTTCTCAGCTGCTTTATCATATTAAACAAACGCTTCAACTGTATTCTTTTTAGTTTTTAAATGTAATTCCATTATTCTAAATTTAATTGTTTTTCATTTCTAGAGTTTCTCTTTTTATTCTTTATTAAGTTGCCCTATTTCTTCTATGGGCAGCTAATCTTATGCTTTTCATTTCTTTCTTTCACTCCTGGGTAATTTTAAGCATACTTTTCTGAAAGCCTTTTTGTTAAGCCTACTTCATTAACTACTGTGTTTTATGAAGTGTCATATAAGTTCATTTGAGTGGCATTGTTTTCCATCAAATCCTTTGTTGTGAAATTGTCCATGTGAGGTGTGTTTGGTCGGTACCCTGCCCAGGGTCCCATATCTTTCACTGTTTCCAAACTACATTTTATTTTGACTTTGGGTTTCTACATTGTCCTTCCAGAGTACTGTGTATCCTACACTTGAGTAAAAGTGAGCTTAATTTTTTATGTTTTTTCTCACCAACCTGGGTAGATGAAAACTGTCCTCACTGCTGCCCAAGGCTTATATCTAGAGAGCCTAGAGTCTGAACCCATTCCGGTAGCAAATATTAAGTCTTCAGACTAATCATTAACGTTGATGTGTGATTCAGGCATCACTGGGATCCCTCAGAGTCATCCTTTGTTTATTCTTCAAATTTTGCATTTCCTTGTATTTCTGGAACTTGATAGTTCTCTTTTTTTGATTTAAGTTTAGCCGTGCATTTAATCCACTACTCTTATGTATTTGGTCTGGTATTGAGTCATTTTGAGTCAGATTGTGAGCAGGTTTTTCATATCATTTTTATGCTTTTCTCTTGTAAACAATGATGGAATAAAGGAGGCAATCTCTTTTTTAAAACAGCATGCTATTTGTTCACCCACTTGGAATTGTTTATTTAGGAGGAAAGCTGACCGTGGCATTTCATCTCACTGAGTTGCTAGTGCTTGTATAGACATCTGTGCCACATGGCAGCAAACCAGAACTGTTGGTGCCACTGCTGGCATTCTTAAAGGTGATGAAATGTTTTGGTCTGGAATGCATTCAACTCTTCCCACATAGAACGTCACATGTGAATGATCCTGAGGAAATCAGGACTAGTTTTAAAAACAAATATGAAATGACTATAAGGTTTACAGAAGGGGAAAAAAAAAGTGGAAGAAAAAATAATTATGAAAAGCAGTTTAATTCATGTGTAGTAGGCTATTCTAGGGTTAAAATAAACACAAAACAGTGTTTCTATGATTTTGCTTGTTGTGCAATATTGCATGACTTCCAACCATTTCTCCCTAGATAGTTTGTAGACTTCTTAAGGGGTGTTTACATACACCATTGAGCTGTTTTCCTTGATGGCCACACAATTTCTAGCATTTTCATCTGTTTTTGTTTTTTTTTTTTGCAGAGGAGGGCAGACATGTGTTTTGATACCTCTGTGTTGTGCTGGTGCTGAAATCAACATTGTCACCAAGGCTCGTTGAAGGCACAAGAATAAGCCAACACAGAATATCCTCTCTTGCTTTTCCAGTATTCCAGGTGTAGGCAATTCCAGCTTCTAGCCAAACCTGTTAAACATGTTTTTCACTCTAACACACTTTAATGTATCCTCAAATAAGAAACATACATATCAATAGCTTACAGTGGCAGCAGGAATAATTTAACTAACGTTTGGTAAGAACTTAATATGTGCCAGGCATAGAAGTGCATTACTTGTATTGTTGCATACAAACATATCTTTAATGCAGGTACTATTACTATCTGTATTTCCATTATGAGGAAGGTTAAATATGAAAAATTTGAAGAACTTTCCCCAGGGCTCTTAGCCCATAACAAATCGTAGATGGAAAATAAAATTTACCTGAAAACAGAGCTCAAGCTCTTAAACAATATGCTATTACATGTTTAGAAAACCAGTTTATTAATAAGTTAATTGTGCCTGCCACTGTGCTAATGCTTTATGCATTGTATTTTATTTTTCCTTGAGAATAAACAAAAACATAGCTACCATTATTATAATCCTGATTTAGAAATTAAACTCAGCCTCAGAAACAGTAACTTACTCATGATCACGTACCTAAAGTAACAAAGGTTGATTCAAATCAAAATCTGTCAGCAGTTGCAGTTGTAACCACTGTTCTGCTACATGTTCTCCAGAATAACAGTACTTTGAATTCTCAATGATTTGATGAATTTTAAGTAAATTTTGTGCATTATCATTTGAATTTTATTTCAGACTCTTAAAAGACTGAAGCTGAGAGATAAGCATTGCTGCTATATTTATAATTGATCTTCTTTAACTCTTCTTATCCTTAATCCTTGAACTGGAATTTTTGTCCTTTATAAGTTTTGCAAAGAAATTATTTACCCCTGAAATTGATGTAAATGAATTTCCATTGCACTGAACAGTAAGATCAAGGCATGACCACAGTTTAGGATCAATTTTGGAAAAGATAATATGAAGTCCTGCTCTTTAGCATAATACTTGAACGAAACAAGACCAAACAGAAGTTGAGAATGTGCATTAAGATATCTCTTATTATCATAGCAAAAATATCAAAGTTATTTCATACATATTTTTTCCTTTAGAAGTAATACTTTTAAACGTTCATATCCATCCTATTTACAACTTTGTAGAACAGCTAAAACTATAATGTCATCTATATGTCTTTATTTCAGTAGGCTTGAACTGTTTCTAAGAAGAAATTTGGAGAATCTAACTTACTTTTTATGATTTCACACAGGCAGAGCAAAATAGTAAACAATAAACTGATCATTTGAAGAAATGTTGCTGTTTTAAAATAGATTTTATTATCGATTATGTTTGCCTTTATCGATACATGTTGTCCAAAATATGCAAAAGAAATTCACTAAACCATAAGTATTATCAGTAATATTAAGTCGAAAATATTTTCTCAAATGTAATTAAAAACAAAAACAGGTCAGTATTTTTTTTCTTCACTACTTAAAAATATAGCAGTGAAAAATCCCTGGAGGAAGTTATAAATGTTTCCAACAAACAAACTGAAGAGAAACATTAGTCAGTTTCAAGCCTCATTTACTCAATGATGGGCGGTAACAGGGTCATAAATCACTGACTACCTTTTAAGTCATATGATCTTTTGTGCCATGGGCCTTTCGATAATTTTATTTTTATTTAATCAACATGAAAATATATTAAAAAATCAGTATTTTTAAGAGTAGAGGAACGTGGAATATGAACAACACATTTGAGTAACGAAGCGTTCCAATTAACAATCCAAGGCAGTTGGTGGCCTCCAGTTTATGTCAGGTACTAACAATAGCTGATAAAATAATCATTATAAAAAACAAGCTGCAGTATTTTAAGAGACAATTTCAGCATTTCCAAAATGAAATACATCTTCATTTCAACTAAACAATGTACCATTATTGCTTAGCTAATTAACGACATATGTTTTACATCATATCTTAAGGATCTGTTCTAATATTTAGGACAGAAACAAGACATTTTAATGGAGTTGCAAGATTATGAACAATGGCTTATACTTGAAACCTAAACCATGTAATGAGAACATATTTTGAATTGTGTATCCCTATTTAAATGCCAGATTGGAAATTGTAAATTATATGCAATTTATTTAAAGCTTATATTCATTCCTCATCTCAAAATGTCACTTCTTTTGGGAAACAAAGGTTTTCCATTTTTATTAATGGGAAACACTGTTTTAAAACCAAAGTCATTGCTTAGAGAAAATAGGATGTCTGGAAGAATCATAACTCTAAGTCCATTACATGTTAAATCTATTAGAAATACAAAATAATTGCATACAAGTACTGTTTAATGTACATTAAACATTTGAATAGTGCCATTGATACTTTTTAAAACTTCAAAACAACTTTATGAAAATTTTATAGCATTTTGTGCCTCAGTATTGAGTAAAAAGTAAAACAATATTTGCATTCCAGAATGGAGCTATAAAAAATAGATTGACACATTCACATATTTTTAGTTAAAAATTAAACACATTATGCTCATATCTATTAATATGTATTAGACATAGATGTATAAATTTTTCATACCTATATATTCTTCCCATATTTTCCTCTATCTCTTTCACATGTAATCTTTGGCTATTTTTTTCTCTCTCTCTTTTGATAGTGAGTCTCTTGTTTTCTTACTGCTTTTGTTGAACAGAATATATTCTACAAGTGTAGTGTCTCTAAGAAGAGAAATAAATAAAATTTTGTTTCTCTGAAGATGTTACAAAAGTAATATATTTCATAGAAAAAGGAAGTTTTAGACTATCTGCGTGACTTTGGCAAAGCCTATTGCATTAGGATTTATACTTCAGTAGTGTTGAATTTAGGGAACAAGTGATAGCTTTTTTATGAAATGTTCACTTGTCCTTTTCTATTGTCTTCTAAGGCGGAAGTGAAAAGAAACGCTCTAAAAACTAAACCTCTCTGGTTTTTGTTGAATGTAGATAGCCCTTTTTTTCCCATTGTATATGTTAAAAGGAAAACTTTAGAAAAATTAAATTTGGTGAAAATTATTTTAGCAAAGAAACTATTCATGAATTAGGAAGCACCCTTGACTAGTGACACTTCAGAAATCTCTACCCAGCAATGAGGACAGAGCATAGAAAAAGATAGATACAGATAGAAAAAGAAAGTGACAGACAGAAACAATCTTATTGGTTAGAGCTGGGCTTTTACCAGTTTTGGACATGTGTAAGCAGTTGGAAGCCTGTGATTGGCTGTATGTTTGGCTGCTATGATTGGCTGAGACTCAACTACTTGATACAAGTTGTTACTCAAGTTAGGATGCTGTTTGTTTACATATTAAGTTAAAGTTTCCATTTATGGAGGCAGCTTTAGGCAAAATGTAACTTAATATATCATAGATAGACCTTCATATACATAAATTCAATCAACAATAGTTCAAAAATTTTAGGAATGATAAAATAAAAACAACAAATTGAAAATAAACAAAATGCAAAAGAAATACAATATAACAGCTATTTACATGGTATTTACATTGTACTTTATATTATAGATAATCTAAAGTATGTGAATATGAATAGCTTATATACAAATAATATACCATTTTATATAGAAGACTTGAGCATCCTTGAATTTTGGTATCCAAGCAGGGTCCTGGGATCAGTTACCCACAACTGTATAACCAGCTTACTCAATACACAATCTAAAAATATGAGTTGCTTCAAAACTGTTCCTACCTTTTTATTTGAAATTATCATAAAGTTTCAAAAGTTCCTTTTTAATGATACTTTATAAAAAATTTACTCTGTAATATAGCAAGTCACTTAAAAATTGCCCAGTGAAGTAGGAAATATAAGTTGGCAGAAAAATAATTACTGTTTTTACAAAACAAATATTTTTATGTGACATTTTATTCTTTTTATTAGACTTGAAAATGTAATATTGCTAGTCAGAACAAATGTTTAACAATAGTCAATCAAGGACCAAATTCAATTAAAGTTTTAATTTGAAAAATAAGGAGTCGGTCCCTTACAGTTTGCATTCATTCTAGTATTGAGTGTTTCAAAACAAAAAGGAAAAGCTAAAACAACAAAAACAACATTTAACAGAAAGCACTCTTGCTACATATTTACTTATGAAGTTGATAAAGTTAGAAAACAGAGTTGAGGATGTCATTTTTAACTATGTATCATTATATTACCATTAACATCATCATCATTCAAAGCAAAAACAATTCCCTTTAGAGAATACATATATGTATATATACAAATTAATAATTTTATTGTCTATATATATGTGTGTGTGTGTGTGTGTGTGTGTGTGTGTATATATATATATATATGTAAAATATGTCACAGATATGAGGAATGTTCAAGTGCCCTTGGAAGTAGATAATTTGAGGCTCAATCTTCTGCTCTGCCTCTTGAAGTATTTCCATGAGTTGGGGCAATCTACTTAATTTCTCACTTTGAGTAAGGTATTTAAAACACTGCCTAGTACTTAATGAGAAATAAATAAGTGTTATCTATCATTATTACTTTGACTATTATTAATGATATATTTTGTTGTCCAAATAACTCTATAAGACAAGTAGTATAATTATATCCCTTTTATAGATAAATAAACTACTGTAAGGTGCCTTAGGCGATGTATCCAGAAACAAATAAAGCAAGAATATAAACACAGGCACCCTGACTCCATAGCCAAAGCTACCTATATATGGTTACCTAAATGGAAAAATAACAATGCTAATTTATCTTTTTTAGTGAACTGTAAGCTTACTCAAGACAGAATTCATGTTTGAAAAATAGGATGTTGTCAATAAATATCTTTTGAATGAGCAGCTTCTTACAAAGCATATGTGTACTCAAATGCAATACAAACTTACAATTTTATGTGTGTTTTATAATTCTATCTGATTAACATGAATAAGCAAATGTGATTAAAACAAAATAAAATTAGTTAAATTTAAATTGAATTTTAAAATAAATCTGATTAATATATTTTGTCATAAAATGTTAAGGTTTTCAGTCATAATCTTTCATTTTCTAGAATTTAGATATAAACAAATCAAAATTAATCACCTATAATCATTTGTAAAGTAGAAAACAATACAGCAACAATCCAATTATATGGTAGATAATAAATATTTTAGCCTGGGTGTTAAAGGAAACCAAATGAGGCAACAAGAATCAGAAACATTTATTGTCAGAAATCGTTGCAATCTACTCCTGTGGAAATACTAAAACAAAACAAAAACAAAGCAAAACAAAATGTAAAGACTACGCTACTGGTTAACAGTCTCCTAGAGAAAGAACAGAAGTCTAATTGAGATTAAGTTAGTGATAGAGAAAGATAAAATATTAAATTGCTCATAACAAACCTAGGAAAGGAATTATTTACAACAAATTGGAAATACAGCAAGACAAAATAGGCTGTATTTATTTGTCCATTATTACATGCCTAAGTTATATTCTGAGGCAGAAGGCCATAGGCTCTTATTTATAATGTTTTTAAATGAAATCATTTCACAGTATCAAAGAAATCATATTAGCCACATATATTCTGAGCCAAAATATACCTTGCAAATAAAATAAATCAATTTATTTTATTGAAAAGCTCTCCATGTGATTGAGGTAAAATTTTGCTAGGTATACAAATTAATCTCTGAGGAGCAAATTTAGTTTAATTACGAGAGATCCTTCACTGAGAATTAGTAAAGAATATCTTGGCCTTATGCATATGCATTAAATGGCAATTTTCCAGAAATTCTTACCAAGTCTAATACTCAATTAAAAATGGTTTATTTTTAAAACCACAAGAAAAAATAGTGAAGAAAATACACACAACTTGATAGAGAAGGGAAAAAATGGTGATTATAAAACATGAGTGTCAGCATGTGATGATTAATATTGAGTGTCAACTTGATTGGATTGATAGATGCAAAATATTGTTCCTGGGTGTGTCTGTGAGGGTGACATGTTCTATGGACACCACTCAGCCTCTTTCCCCAGCCACCCCTGTAATTGTCCAATGGGCCCATGAATAAAGTGGCCATGGTGGCAGGGATGGAGGTTACATATGGGATCAGTGACATGGGCTTCCACTAACCAAGGCTGACCTGAATACAGGCACTGCTGAGTGCCGGATTTGCCAACAGCAGAGACCAGCACTGAGCCCTCGATATTGCACCATTTCTTGGGGTGATCAGCCAGCTACTTGGTGACAGGTTGGTTATATTGGACCTCTTCCATCATGGAAAGGGCAGCGGTTTGTCAGCACTGGAATAGACACGATAGATATGGGTTTGCCCATCCTGCATGCAATGCTTCTGCCAAGACTACCATCTGTGGACTCACAGAATGCCTTATCTATGTCATGATATTCCACACAGCATTGCTTCTGAACAAGGTACTCACTATATGGCTAAAGAAGTGCAACAGCGAGCTCATGCTCATGAAATCCACTGATCTTACCATGTTCCCCATCACCCTGAAGCAGCTGGATTGACAGATGGTGGAATGGCCTTTTGAAGTTACAATTACAACACCAACTAGGTGACAATACTTTGCAGGGCTGGGACAAAGTTTTCCAGAAGGAATGTATGCTCTGAATCACTTCCAATATGTGTAACTGTTTCTCCCATAACCAGGATTCATGGTTCTAGGACTCAAAAGCTATAAGTGAAAGTGGCACCATTCACTATCACCCCTAGTGACCCATTGGCAAAATTTTGGCTTCCTGTTCCTGTGATGTCATATTCTGCTGGCCTAGAGGTCTCAGTTCTACAGGGAGGAACACTGCCATCAGAAAACACAACAATGATTCCATTAAACTAAAAGTTAAGATTGCCACCTGGATACTTTGGGCTCCTTCGACCTGTAAGCCACAGGCTAAGATGGGAGTTCCAGTGTTGGCTGGGGTGATTGACCTGGACTATTAAGATGAAATAAATGTACTCCACAACAGAGGTAAGGAAGAGAATGCATGGAATACAGGAGATCCATTAGGGTGCCTCTTAATATTACCATGCCCTGTGATTAATTAAGGTCAACGGGAAACTACGATAGCCCAATCCAGGCAGGACTACAAATGACTAAATAAACCCTTCAGGAATGAAGGTTTGGGTCACTGTACCAGGAAAAAAATATATAACCTGCTGAGATGCTTGCTGAAGGCAAAGGGAATACAGAATGGATAGTAGAAGAAAGTAGTAATCAATACCGGCTACAGCCACGTGACCAGTTGCAGAAATTAGGACTGTAATTGTCAGCATTTCCTCCATATTTTGTTAAGAACATTTTTGTGCACTTATACATTTGTACAAAGAAAATATCTTCATTTTATTTTCTTTTTCCTGTATGATGTGACATAAAATTTATTGAATTAATATCAGCATTTAAGTGTTGTTAACTTTATGTAATAGCATTTGGGCTGGAGACCGGTGCATTCCCAGTTGTAGGAAGAATAGCTGTATTATGTTAGGCATAATTATGACCTTATTAGTGTCTTTATTTGAAGATTATGTATGATCTCAGGAAATGTACGTGGGTTTATGTTGATAAGAGATGGACTTATGGTAGTTAATACTGTCAACTTGATTGGATTGAAGGATGCAAAGTATTGTTTCTGGGTATGCCTCTGAGGGTATCAACAAAGGAGACTAACATTTGAGTCAGCGCACTGGGAGAGGCAGACCAACCCTCAAACTGGGTGGACACCATCTAATCAGCTGCCAGTGTGGCTAGGATAAAAGCAGGCAGAGGAGCATGAAAGGACTAGGCTGGCTGGATCTTCTGACCTCCATCTTTCTCTCATGCTGGGTGCTTCCTGCCCTCAAACATCAGACTCCAAGTTCTCCAGCTTCTGGATTCTTGGACCTATACCAGTGGTTTGCCAGGAGCTCTCAGCCCTTCAGCCACAGGCTGAAGTCTGCAACGTCAGCTTCCTACTTTTAAGGTTTTGGGACTCGAAGTGGTCCTTGCTCCTCAACTTGCAGAAAGCCCACTGTGGGACTTCACCTTGTGATCTTGTGAGTCAATACCCCTTAATAAGCTCCCTTTCATATATACTTCTACCCTATTAGTCCTGTCCCTCTAGATGACTCTGACTATTACACAGCATAAAATCAATATTATAATGAAATACTTTATAAAATTTGATTGATGTTTATACCATTGAATAATGGTAGGATTGAATCTAAATTCATTCCCAAAATATTGATGATTATAATCAATATATTTGTTGGATTGCTCAGTGAATGAAATCAAGAGCTGTTTTGAGCCCAATGATATTCTGCCTTAAACATTCTGATGACATTCTGTAGCTCTCTGCCTAATATTCTAGATACTTCTACAGTCCCAGGCACCATCTAGGCACTCAGAAACTACTTTCTTGTCACAAAGCATTGGTAGGTCTGCCTGACATGGTTCTATCTGATTACTAGAAATAAAGTTCAGAAAGAATGCAGATACAGGTAACTAACTTAGTCAAACCCTAATACAATGTTGATTAACAGAATAACAAGATCTACACAGGAAAGAGAAAGGGGGAAAGGGGGAGAGAGATTGAGAGGGACAGGCTATATACAGCTGCATGAACCCACTTCATTGCTTACAGCTCACCTCCCATTGCTATTGGAGTGTGTTTACATATAGGTCCCATCAGCCTACTGAGTGCTCTATCTATATATGGTTTTGTTTGACAGAGTTCCAACTCCAGTGCTTTTTCCTGGAAGAAATTCTCAGTGGAGAATTCATTCAAGTATCTTCTAGTTAATCATCATTATGAAACATCCTCAACTACATTAAGCAAAGAATTAGAGTTTTGAATGAGGTCTAACTTATCCTCTTCCTCCAATGTTACAATATACCAAGGTGAAATTATTGCACATATTACTCTGGGATGCATATCCCTCAGGGGTTTGCATTATCTTACTTCTTGTTTCTGCATTATCTTATTCTTTCTTTCTTTTTTTTTTTTTTTTTTTTTTTTTTTTTTTATCCTGCTCCTCTAGCTCTTCCAATTTTGATGACACGGTGTCAAATTTAGATCTCTCCTTGCTTCACATGTGGGCATTTATTGCTATAAATTTTCCTTTAGACACTGCTTTAAATATGTCCCAGAGTTTCTGGTACGTTGTGTCTTGATTTTCGTTGGTTTAGAAGAACATCTTTATCTCTGCCTTCATTACATTGTTTATCCTGTCAACATCCAAGAGCATCAGTTGTTCAGTTTCCATGAAGTTCTGCGGTTCTGAGTTAGTTTCTGAATTCTGAGTTCTAATTTGATTGCACGGTGGTCTGAGAGATTTTTATGATTTCTGGTCTTTTGCATTTGCTGAGGGGTGATTTACTTCCAATTATGTGGTCAATTTTAGAGTAGGTGTGATGTGATGCTGAGAAGAATGTATATTCTGTGGATCTGGGGTAGAGAGTTCTGTAAATATCTACCAGGTTTGCTTGGTCCGGGTCTGAGTTCAAGTCCTGGATATCCTTGTTAATTTTCTGTCTCATTAATTAGTCTAATATTGACAGTGGAGTGTTCAAGTCTCCCACTATTATTGTATGGGAGTCTAAGTCTCTTTGTAGGTCATTAAGAACTTACTTTATATATCTGGGTGCTCCTGTATTGGGTGCATATATATTTAGGATTGTTAGCTCTTCTTGTTGCATTGATCGTTTTACCATTATGTAATGCCCTTCTTTGTCTCTTTTGATCTTTGTTGGTTTAAAGTCTATTTTATCAGAGACTAGGATTCCAAGTCCTGCTTTTTTTTTTTTCTTTTGCTCTCCATTTGCTCGGTAGATCTTCCTCCATCCCTTTATTTTGAGCCTATGTGTATCCTTGCATGTGAGATGGGTTTCCTAGATACAACACACTGATGGGTTTAGACTTTTTATCCAATTTGCCAGTCTGTGTCATTTGATTGGGGCATTTAGCCCATGTACATTTAAAGTTAATATTGTTATGTTTGAATTTGATCCTGCCATTTTCATAAGTGGTTGTTTTGCCCATTAGTTGATGCAGTTTCTTCATTGCGTCGATGCTCTTTACCATTTGGCATGTTTTTGGAGTGGCTGGTACTAGTTGTTCCTTTCTGCTTAGTGCTTCTTTCAGGAGCTCCTGTAAAGCAGGCCTGGTGGTGAGGAAATCTCTGAGCAATCACTTGTTCATAAATGATTTTATTTCTCCTTCACTTGTGTAGCTTAGTTTGGCTGGATATTAAATTCTGGGTTGAATGTTCTTTTCTTTAAGGATATTCAATATTGGCCCCCACTGTCTTCTGGCTTGTAGAGTTTCTGCAGAGAGATCCACTGTCAGTTTGACGGGCTTCCCTTTGGGGGTAATCTGATCTTTCTCTCTGGCTGCCTTAGCATATTTTCCTTCATTTTGACACTGGTGAATCTGATGATTACGTGCCTTGGGGTTGCTCATCTTGAGGAGTATCTTTGTGGTGTTCTCTGTATTTCCTGGACTTGAAAGTTGGCCTGCCTTGCTGTGTTCGGGAAGTTCTGATGGGCAATATCCCGAAGAGTGTTTTCCAGCTTGGATTCATTCTGTCACATTCAGGTACACCTTTCAAACATAGATTAGGTCTTTTCACATAATCCTGTATTTTTTGGAGGCTTTGTTCATTTCTGTTTACTCTTTTTT
>NW_016107318.1:1857865-2040115 GCF_001604975.1 Cebus imitator
CTCTGCCTCCTGGATTCAAACCATTCTCCTGCCTAAGCCTCCTGAGCAGCTGGGAAAACAGGCACACACCACCATGCCCAGCTAACTTTTGTATTTTTAGTAGATATGGGGTTTCACCATGTTGGTCAGGCTCGTCTTGAACTCCTGACCTTGTGATCCACCCACTTCAGCCTCACAAAGTGCTGGGATTACAGGTGTGAGCCACCACACCTGGCAGCATTATTGTGTTCTTGAATTTCTGCATCTAATGATCCTTTGGGAAGGTTTTCCCCCTACAGTAAACCATAATGACTTTTGGTTTTTTTAAAAACATATTTCCTTCTTTATTATTTTTCAATTACAAAGAATCACTAAACAATCTCTCCACCTTTAGCATACTTACCATTGAAATGATTATAATAACAGTGATGATGGCAGTATCTGTATTCATTTCCTATTGCTGCTATAACACATTACTACAAACTCAGTGGCTTAAAATAGCACTCATTATAGTTCTGGAGATCAGGTTCTAAAATCAACATGTCAGCAGGGCTGCATTTCTTCTGGAGGCTCTGGAGAAGCATTTGTTTCCTTGCCTTTTCTAGATCATAGATGCCATATACATTTGTTAGCTTGTGGTCTCTTCCTCAATCTCTAAAGTCAGTGACTTAGCATTTTTACATTTTTTTCTACCACTGACTTGTACTGTTCTGCCTCCCTCTTTCATGTATTAGGGAACTTGTGATTATATTGGGCCCATATGGATAATCCAGAATAATCTCCTCATTGCAAGGTCAACCAATTGGTAATCTTAATTCCACTTTGCATCATTAAACCCCTCTTACTCTATCACACATTATATTCACAGGGTCTGGAGATGAGGATAGAAACATCTTTGGGAAAGTATTTTTCTGCCCACCACAATATATAACATGCATTGAGCAATTACTACCTGACAGGCACCATGTTAAGAAATGTGTTACTGTCTTGTTTTATTTATTGTGTAATTGTCACAAAAGTATATGTTAAAATTGTTTAATTGATTTCCAAATTTTGGATCATTTTTGTCCCTTGAACTGTAATCCCCACATTATATGAAACCTGTATCCCACTTGCACATGTCAGTGAAGAAAGTATGCTTCTCCAAGCCAGAGGCTCAGTCCCATGGACTCTGAGAGAATAACCATGTTGCTATCCTCCACATAATTCATATATACCTCCATATAATTTATATACATACCGTATGCCCCAGTATAACTGAGAAAGTCAGAACTTCTTTGATTTCAATACATCTAAGTTACACCATGATTTTTGCCTCTACCCAGTGGATGTTCAGTGCCTGATAGACAGCATGATGCTCTTTGACACACTCGTAATCCTGTTTGGAGATGAAGACAAATATACAAACAATGCCAAAGAAAACAAAGTGAATTAACTTTATGGAATTATTTACTCTCTCTTGCTATAAAAATGCTAGGATACTTTCTCTCCTTTTATAAGAGAAAAGCAATAAGGCAGATATAAGATGACAGAGTTCAGGGGATAAAGAGACCATTCATTACTTTGGGTATCTGTGAATTTCATAAAAGAAGAGGTATTTGAACTAAACCTTAGGTAAAATTTGTTATTTTGATTTGCAAAAGAAAGGCTATGAAAATTCTACAAAAGTAAGAAAAAAGAAGGAGATTATATTGAGAAATGGTCAATAATCTTTTGTGGCTGCGAACCCACATGAAGGGTCAGAGTAGAAAGAAGGGCAGAATTAGTGTCTGTGACAGATCACAGAAGCCACAAGCACCGGCTAAGAGGTCTTTGACTTTCCTCTTCAGGCACTGAAGAGCCCCTGAGGGCTTTTGAGCAGGTGAACCACATGATCAGAGATGTGTTTTAGTGTAATTCATTTGGCAGAGGTGTGCAGAATGGATTAAATGAAATGTGTTTGAAAGATTGCAAAAACATCTGAAAGACTTATTGAAGACTGCACATATTGCATACACTAACTGAACATTCATTCTCTAGATTTTCACGACTGGCTTCCTAATTGGATTCCAATTTTTCTCAATTTCAACCTTCTCAGAGAGGGTGTTCCTGATTACCTACCTCCTTGGAATATAAGACCTCAGTCACTCTCTTTCTTTCCTTTATTGTTCTTCACAGCGCTTACTGTTGCCTATTTATGTATTTAACTTACTTTCTTTGTCATCACATTATGAATGGAGAAACTATAAAGACAGTGACATTATCTTTTTTGTTCAGCACAGTAACCCTAATCGAAAAGAATTTTGATACATGGGACACCGTATACTGTTATTAAAATGAATAAATGACTTGAAGACTAAGAATCCACATCAAAGCGACAGTGTCATTAAGAGAAAATAGGGTACCAAGAATACCTATTATTACCTGGAAATGAAAAATGTTTCACAATTTCCACCTGCCCTACTAAATATAATAAATTGTAGATATAAACAAATATATTTAAATGTATTTGAAGATAATCTCAAAATTTAGTGGCGCCTAACTCTCAAACTCATTTGATCCTAACATGTTTCCACCTCGATTCTCCAGCCATGAATTTTTAAATTTCTTGTTTCCAAAATCAACCTGTCACACTCATTCTGATTTGGCATTCATCCTAGCTCTTATTTTTAATTTATATTTAAGAGGGCATGCTCTTTAAAAGTCCCTTGCTCCGAATTCTGTTCTTCCCCAGAAACCTAAACCTCTTTCTAATCTCTTGATACCCCTGCGCAGGTAGGGGTAATTTGGATCAAAACTCAATGAACTGTCAATCATCAGATTCAAGGATGTACTCAGTGATGTTGGCATCATTTTTCCTGCTATTGAAAATTTCAATATTCAGGCTCTACCCAACAAGTATTTAATTAATGCTTACTATAAGTAAAATCTAATCAACTTATATTTGAGATGAAAAATGTCCCTTAACTGTGAATTAGACAAATACTACTACCACCCATTTAGATTTGAGAGACTCAGTCAATTTAAACTTAAGAATTAAGTCTATATCAGAAAAAGGAAAGAGAAGCTTTATTGTATGCAGCTCCATGTTTTAAAGTGCTCATGTTTATACACAATGGCAAGATGGTAATTATTACATTCAAAATATGTGATCTGGATTGCTTTTCAGTTTTGTGTTCTCACGGTGGAAAAATTGGGATCATTCTTTATTTCCTAATGTAGCTTTAAAGCATGCCCTTGGCTACATGTAATGATCTAAACTGCACACTTATTCTCCTAACTTTATTTCATCTGTGGCCTTATATCACATTGCAGCTCTTTGTACCTTAATAAATACAAACTGTTAGATTCATAAAATTCATGTGTTTTGACCTAATTAAAAAATTGTTAGTTTACTAACATGACATACATGAGGATAAGAAACAGCAAAACCAAAGGAATTATCTAGGTAAGAAATGTTGAATAACATGATGAAAACATAAAGCAATCTCTTTTCTATGATTAAACAACACATTTACTATAATTTTGAGGCTCCAGTGCCATAAACTGTCTGTGATATCTGATATATGTATTAAACAAGGAAGAAATTTGATCTAAAGAAATCATTTTTATATTTTGCATAGTCTGCAAACCTCAAAATAAAAGCTGAGAAAGGATTTAAGCAATAAGCTCAGATATTGAAGTATTTGGTTTTTTTGTTTTCTGTTTTTGGGATTTAAAAATATCTATGTATAAAAAAGGCAAGAAACCTTTAGCCATAATAGTCTTTCTTTCTCATAAACAATTAAATCTCAAGGGAGCATTTTATTATTGGACATTGTCTTCTTTTGAAACCTTCCAAACACTTCAAGAACAAAAATGCTGATATGTTTCTAACTTAAATATTTTGATAATATATAGACTTTGAAACCTATCTACATAGCTACAAGCTTTTCCTAAAATTTTTTTTCTGAGTAAAATATTTAATTGAATCCTTTTATTTTCTAGATATAACTCAATATAGCTTAATATAGCCTGCCTTCCAGTTAATGTGTTTACACAGAGATCATTTCTCTTACTCATGCCTGGCTAAGTGTTTGTTTTTGTTTTTGTTTTTACAAGAATCAGTCCTAGTTACTAGCTGGTTACTATTATATGTGGAATCCTAGAAAAGAATGAGAAAAAAAAATAATGATTTCATTTTCTGTATAAAGGAAGCAAATTGCTACATTGTACTGAAATTATTTGTCTTACATGTTTCTTCCTCCTACTATTGTTTTTTCAGCTTTATCTCCAGTGCTTAGTACAGAGCATGGCATACAATAGCTGCATATTAAATGCCACTTGAACAAGCCTAGCGACCACCAATGATAGAAAAATTGTTTAAATGTAGTGAAAAAGTTTAACATAAAGGAGAAAACTTTAAGTGTTTCATGATGTTCTGTAAGTGTTTAACATTAGTTATTAAAATCCTTAATATTATCCTCATCATTAACCCTATGGAACTGATAATTTTGGATTTGTGTTACACAAACAAGAAAACAGATTTAAAGTGGTTATGTAATTTTTTCAATCTTATAAACCTAGTAAGTAGGTGCTAATGAACCTGGGATATGTACTGAGAACTATCTCCAATTGCAGTTCTTCACTACTAGCATATTACATCCATTGCTACATGGAAGAGTAACTACAGAAGGATTGATCTTGGTTCAAGGCACTGAATGAGAAAACACACAGTGTCTTTGTATATGCTAGCATAAAATCAACATTTTTCTACCAGATTGCTAGGCAAGTTTCTTTCTTTAGTTTTAGTCTATTTTCCATACAATGTTAACTCTTAAAAGGTAAGAAATGTGTCTGTCTTTTTCACTATCATATCTTGTACTTAGAAGTGAACTAAACTTTATTGTACCAGAAATTTGCCTAGTAAAAGCTAAATACAACTTTATTCAATAAATGAATGTGTGATAATATATGAAATAACACTGTGAGTAATAATCTAAATTCATTGCTGATTTGTAATGAAACTATTATTACAATATTGCTTCTCAGTTATTGGCCTAAGATCAAATGTAATATCACCATATGGGTAGAACAGAAGACAAATACTGAAAAAAAAGCTTTTATACTCTTAACACCTTTAATATTTAAAAGGCAAAAAAAATGCTAGTAGCCTAGGATAGGGTAGTTTTGAATTACTTCTCCTAGTTTTGAATAACCTAGGTTCAAAACAGAGCTCATGCACAGTGACAAACATGAAAAACAAATACAACTCAAACATGTAATTATTATGTGACTTTTTATAAATCACTCAATCCCAACTGTATATGGCAATAATAACAGTATCTGGCTTTTAGCTTTGTTGTGAGACTAATACATCTTTAGAAAATAAATCCCTTATCTGAGTGTCTAGCATAAAATAAGCACTTTTACAAATTTATTATTGTTGGAGTATAAGCTCTACCTTTCAATTACATCCAATTACTTTATAAATTCTGAGTCCAAAACAAAAGGTAATTCACATATTCAGTAAAATGCTTTGAACATTCTTTATAACTTAAAGAAGATCTTATTTTGTTTTAGTATTTCTAAAAGAGTGATTTGCAAGTTTTGGGTTCATTCTTATTGGGCGATGCTAAATGACTAAACGTTAACTGCTCATTTATAGCCTCTAATTTTAGTAGTAGTAATATGTATGAATAATTGCAACAAACTGCTAATCCAAGCAATAGAAGGTGGTGTTATCAGTCGGTTTTTAAGTGTGCTTATTTTATCTTATTTTGCTAAGCCTTTCCTTCAAACTTCAGTTTACCTGGGGAGAATACAGCTATGCAAAGTTATCCAGCATGCCAAGGGAAACTTCGAAAAGGGAAAACAAGCAAAGGTTTTCTTCTTTAAACCACTTGTTTAATATATTAACACGCTTATGAAAGCTATCTGACCAAGAGTAATTCTAACTAAAGTACCTCAAGGTGTTAACATTTGTTTCAGCGGATCTAGAAATGAGTGAACTGCATTAGTGGGTTAAGTGTATTTATTCACTGATTATTTTTATTGGTTATTGTAAAAGAAGGATTGTCACTGACTTAACTTTCTGTGTCAATATTGATTTTCTAATTGAATCATATTAAAATTTCAATTTCAAAATAGTTTTTATTTTTTCATAGAAAGTTTCTTTTTGCAATCTTATTTCTTGAATTATATTCTTATCAATGTGTTCAAACTAGTAACTAGAAAGAAAAAGTTAGATTATGATAATTCCACACCACTGCTGATCACTGACTAATATTCACCTGGAACTTGCCAATAGTCGAATGACTGCTTTAAAGAATTCATCAATTGTTGAAGTCTAAACTGTCATATACCATTGGAAAGGTTTGTGTTATCAAATAGGTAATTTTGTTTTTGTCACTATCAGTTCACTCGTAGATGTAGAGGTCTTAATCTTCCTTATCACATTCTTGTCAATAAGGAAAAAGAGAAAGCTTCAGAAACCTTTGCTCTTATGTATTTCTGCCAATCAAGGTAATCCAGGAGATAAATGCAACAATACGAAAAGACCCTATTCCTTTGTTCGCCCCTAATTCATCACACTTTTCACAGCTGGATCTTAACTGAAGCAACACAGATTTGACCTTTAAATCTTAGCTAGGCTGCATTTGATCCTATCTCCCACAGGTATAACTTCATTGAATTCAGTACTTCCACTGCCCTTTTTCCGTAATTTGACTTTGATTTATCTTTTAACTATCAGCAGTCAACATTAACACTCTAAGCCGTAGGTGTGAAAATCAAGTGCTGTGCATTATCAGGCCGGTAATCATATATATCTATTCAATACCATTCTATTAACTGTGAAGCAAAAATTACAATTTGATTTTATTGATTTAACAACAGAACAAATTTGCACAATTAGTTATCTCTTGTTGTAACTACTTTATCTGCCTTGGGATTTTGAGGCTGAGGTGCATTTACAGGCAGAAAAAAAATAAAGTCATTAATAAGGTCAAAATATGGCAGTGGTTCAGGTACAGTATTTGGTTGTTTCTAGGATTTCACATAAAACACTTTTATCAATATATTTCTTTATTTTTTCCCTTTCAACAGACATGTGATGCATTCTAAAACTGCACTGAAAGTTAATTCAAGGAGGTTTACTGAACAATAAAAACTTAAATCCTTAAGGACAATTCCTTCTTAATAATTGTTTCTCTTAAACTGGTATAAACCTAGCTGACCCTCCAGTAATTTTTTACTTCCAGCCAACTGAAAGTTAATGAACCACAAATTACACTGGGGAAGAGAACTGGCTTTTTACAAGGAGCTGGAATGTGTTGAATGTGGTGAGAGAACATTAACAAATCTGTCAATTATTCTAGAAGGTGTTTTGATTTTTATGTGTTCTGTTTGCTTGCTCAGTATAGCAAATATAATTCCCTTCATTTTGTTTAGTATTATTTCTAGTACTAATATCCAAACAGGCTTTTTCTCAATCTATAATTTCACTTTCAAGGCAGGTTTCTCAGAAGTTTCAACTCAAAAATTGTACTTAAGTGAAAACTTTTCAGGTGGCAGGGTAGTTTTTATAGTTGTGATCTTGCTTCATAACACATAATCCAGTAATCTTTGGGGAGTAGATAAAGTTACATTTTCATAAATTTCTTAGCTGTTTGTGCTAGTAACTGGTCTTAATTTGAATCAGGGTCCTAACCATATTATTTTTAAAATCTCAAATGTAGAGCAGTATATTATAACATTTTCTCAAATTTTCAGACATTTTAATAATAATTTTATTCTAATATCTAGAATAGACCATTCATTGATAACTTGGGACATTATTAATATTCATAGTCTTTTATATTCTTATTAACAATTTCTACAAGTGCAAAGGAAAGTTTATTTACTAACAATGTCCCCTACATTTTAAGCTCAAAGTTTCCAAATCCTGATAAAACTGAAAGCCTAAATTTAAAACAAATCTGAAAATTTTAAATTCAAAATACGTGAAATAATTTCAAAAAAGAAGCAAGAAAGAAACAACACTCTTCTATAGTGGGAGAGGATCTTTATTTCCATTTATTTAACTTTCTGGGGCTCAAGAATTTTTAAAAAAATTATTATCTAAAATATGAGCTAACATATAAAAATTATCCCATCGTTGGGAAAGTAATCAAAATTTGAAGTATAAGGATTCTTCTTCTTTTTGCCATAGGTATATAAAATTTTAAGGGAAATAGGATTATTAATTTTAGTCTAGATTTTTGTTAATTGATTTTCACCAGGGTTTTTAGGTCTAGGAATAAGATTACATTATAAAAGAAGATAATACTGAAGGTTAGAGTTTACCTATGTTAATTGTGAAGGAATTATGTTACATTTGATATTTCTCAATGCTCTCAATACCCAATTTATACTTCAGCATTGTAACAGCCAAAGAATGACACTTTAATACTTTGTGAATTCAGTTGTGGAAATTATGCACAAAACAATTTATTGACCAAGTTGTGACCTATAATGGTTATTAAATTACAAAGATGTGTATGGTATATATAGTCATACAAATAGATTAGAAAAGAAGAAAGTTTTTTTCTCTGGATTATTCCACTGGTAAATAGAACTCCCCCCAAAACTAAAATAAAACATAGCTACCAAATATTTCTGTTTCATAAATAATTCTTTAGATGCTATGATTCTTACGCTATTATTTTGATAACTCCATTTATTTATAATATAGTGATTAAAAATGCATTCCATAAAAAATTCTATCTTTATTGATGATTTTAAATATAATTGCCTGAGAGAGCCATACTACTGCAGAGGTTAACATTTAGGAATTTATTTTTTTATTTTTTTACTTTGTATTGACAACCTTCCTTGGATTGGTGGAGTATTCTGTTTGACTATGATTTTAGCTACACAATTATTCCAATTAATAAAAAATAGATTATTTTCCGAAATAAAACACTTACATTTCCTTGATTTTTTTTTTTTACAAGTAGGCAGTATATAATCAAACAAAATTATTCTCAAAAAAAAGTATGCTTATATGATGATAGATCTCTCATTTAAACTAAGTGAACAAAATTCTGGCTTCAAATTCATTAATCCAACTTTGATATTTACATTCTAGAGATAACGGACAGTATATTTCCTTGCATGTTAGAAAATATTTACAGATAAACTAATAAAGAGATTGAAGTTATCAACATTTAGCAAATGTGAAAACCTCTCATTTATCTTTGACTCCTCCCTCTCTTTCACTCTAATGTATCTGCTGTCTATTGATAAATTAATACTGTAAACAAATACACACAATTCTCACTTGCATGAAATATCCTTTCATCATTTTCGGGAAGCCAGTGGGTCATCAGAATCATTCTATTGCCTTGGATCAGACTTGACTGTTGTGCTGTGGGCTCACACATGGGACTACAAGTAGGCGACAGTTGTGCTAGGGACCGACTGGTATTTTGGCCTCAAATGGGACCACTCAGCTTTGCTCCTTACCATGTTTTATCCTAGAGTAAGCTGGCTTGAGCTCATTTTCATGTTGGTTGCAGTGTTTCAAGAATAAAATGAAAATGAAAAAGCACCTGTTGTATTTGACCGGAGCGTAGAAAGTTATCACCAAGACAAAAGTATGCCAGATTGCAGGGTCATTTATTATGCCGGCGACCACAGAGGACTCATGTCTCTCCAACCTGTGGTGCCAAAAGGACGGTGCCACGATTTTTTATACCCGAAAAACCACCTTGGGAGTGGGGATGAGGGGCGGGGGTGGGGATGAAAAGGTTTCAGACATTCCAAGGTCCAGGGGATTCTGTGATTCACCTCCTGGGTGGAGACAAGGGCGAGGGGTCTCCAGACATTCCAAGGGCTAGGGGACTTTTGTCATTCTGTTTGTTACCTCAGTGGTTTACAGAAGTCAAGATATACATTTGTTTACACATCATCTGGGTGGTGATAGAAGTCACAGATTTTAGCAGTTACTGATAAGAAAAGGTAAGCAGCTTTACATAGTTTTGAAGAACAAACTAGCAGTTCTATTTACAGAGGCCCAGGACAGTAGTTATTGTGAGGAGAATGGGGCAGCCATTTCAACTTATTTAAAAAACAGTTTTGCTCAGGTTCTGGCTCTAGGCCAGCACAATATCACACACCTTTCAAATTTTTACTTGTGTCAAGTTTGTTATTGTCATATGGGGCAAAATAAATCATACGGCTAATGGTAGAGTTAATTTGGAAAAGGGGACACCACTTTTTCATGGAAATCACTGCAAATTCAAATGGCAAGGATCTTAGGCATTTGTATAGGTAGAATGTTGGTAGAACTTTGGCCAACAATGCATTACCCCTATATCTAATTGCCACTAGTTTTCTCTGGATGTGAAAGCGTGTGTTCTCTGCCCGTTTCTAACATTACCACTCTTATGCAAAATCTTCTCACTCCTACTTGAATTGATTAATCTTGTAACCAGATTTTATGTCTTCTAAGAAGACTCCTCCTCAGTATCTCCTATACACATTTTATGGGTTTGCTTCTATATTATTTAATGGCAATAACTGGAGAATAGGATTGCATTCTTCTTTATATCTTCAATAATGTTGTACATATTGGACACAAAATATACATTTTTACTTTTCATTAGCAAAATATATTAATGAATAAAAGAAAAACCACACAATAAGCAAAGCTAAAAATTCAACATTAAGCATATTCATATGTCATCATTTCACTGGAATCCCTATGAATTCAGGTCACTTTTCCAAAAATTCTTAGAAGTATGGCAGCTGGGCCAGGTGTGGTGGCTCACGCCTGTAATCCCAGCACTTTGGGAGGCCGAGGCGGGTGGATCACGAGGTCAAGAGATCGAGACCGTCCTGGTCAACATGGTGAAACCCCGTCTCTACTAAAAATACAAAAAATCAGCTAGGCATGGTGGCACATGCCTGTAATCCCAGCTACTCAGGAGGCTGAGGCAGGAGAATTGCCTGAACCCAGGAGGTGGAGGCTGCGGTGAGCTGAGATCGAGCCATTGCACTCCAGCCTGGGTAACAAGAGTGAAACTCCGTCTCAAAAAAAAAAAAAAAAAAAAAAGTATTCAAGTGTTAATTATATGCTTTGTTTACTGTTAGATATGAGATATCAATTTTGCGGTATTTAAAACCTTCCAAATTCGGTTATGCTCATTCCTTTTTTTCATTATGATGATCTTTAATATCTACGAAATACAGTGGGATATTTTAAGAAGAAGTGGTGGTGTGTTTCATGTTACATTTGAGTTTGAAAAGGTATAGTCTTGAGATAACTTTTACATCAGCAAAGGAGTAATATTAGAACAAATACTCAATTCTCCTTTAGATTGATTGTCATCATAATTGTTCCATATCCTCTTAGTATGTATACCACAACTGAGGGGTAAATTAGTCCTTTAGGAAGTTTTATCAACCTTTTAAAATACATACTTCATAATTGTCGTTTTAAGAAACTAATTGATAACAATGTGGCTTAAAAATTTTTCTAATGTTTTCCGAAGGCTTAACTATATCAGCTAATAATATATTCACAATATTTTGTGGCTCATTGCAGGTTCTAAATGCATAGTTTATATCAGATGGCTGATAGGAGATAATTTTTTCAAAATATCTACAACATTATAAATCAGATCTCAGCAGAATAGGCATGTAATTTATCCAAACCAGCCACTGTCCAGAGTGAAAGGAATGCCATTAATACCTATCAAAAGAAATAAAGGATTTTTTGAAGCAAAATGAGACATGTGATTACCAAAGATACTAGCAACTCTTTATAATAAGAGTACCAGATCAAACTGGGTGTGCAAATGTGTGTATTTCTTAGGGCAGATATTTGGAGAGCGATACTAAGATCTTGTGGAGAAATTTTGTTATATAATGAGGTTTACTGATAGTGATAAGAATATGGGTGTAGAATGGAGCAATTGTATACTCAGTGTTGTAGGATAAGTAGCTAATTGGCCTATAGCTATAGCTGCCTTTCAGTTTTCTTTCTTTCTTCCACAATTGTTTATTATGTAGGTGTAAAGGAAAGTTTAAAAATCTCAGGACCTCTAAACTCCTTATGCAAAAGAGAAGGTCAAGCCTGGAAGCTGAGACATGCAATGCCCTCCTCCAAATGAATAACTGTTACTAGGATTATGCATCAGCCACATTCCCACAAGGTAAAAGGCCTCAGGCATCTACAGAGAACTGCCCCCACAGATAATTCCTGAATAATTTCTTTGCAGGCCTCTCATAGACAAGGGCCTGACAATGGTAACTTTAGGTCGACACTGTAAATCTAGCTCCTAAAACTAGAGTCTGTTTTATTCTATACTGATGATGTCCATTACAAGCTTATCTTCCCAGGAGCAGAACAAAGACAAGATGGACCAATCATTCCTCCACTTACCTGGAGCCATCTACATAACTGAATTTTCCTTTACTCCTTTTTTCTCTTCAAACATTCACTATAGGTTATGTAAAATGTAGACTTACTGGTGGACACTAACTAAAGTCCCACTTTAAGAAATGTATTGATTCACCTTACTGCCTAGTTGCTGTCTTCCTACATGGCTTCCCCCACCTTTAAGGAAATGAATAAATGCTAAACCTCCTGAAAACCTCTTCAGAAAAATAGCCCCAAATGTATCTGTGGCTTGTGTTTTTTCCAGACCCACCCTAAAGCTGACTTAATAAACCTTAATTGAGACTTTTTGTCTCAGTCAATAATTTGGTTTGTCACAGACTCTGGGGAATATAATAATAATAAATATATAATTAGCCTTTGTCTTTATATAATTCACATTTTAGTGGATGAGGCATATGTTTAATTAAAAATTACGCTATTAAAATTTACTTAAGACTACTTTTGCAGACTACAGCATAACAAAAGATCTGATAGAAATCTAATATTTTGGAATGCAGATGGATTGATCAGAAAACTATTTTCTGAGGAAGTAAGGTTTACACTGTAACCTATTCAATAGCTGGAATTCTGATAACTGAATGCAGAGGGAAAAATAGACTTTCAGCCTAAGGACCAACGCCAGGCTGTTGAGGTGAAAATAAGATAAAACAACAACAACAAAAATAAATGAACAAAAAATAAGCTTAGAATGGCTAGGATTAATAGCCAGGGAGTTACTAATCCTGAGGGAAGAGGCTAGATTATGGAGAAAATTATAGCCAATTTAAGAGTTTTAATTTAGTACAAAGATCATGGTAAGTTAAGGTGAGTAAGTGTCTTATTCCATTTTGTTGCTAGTTTGATTAATTTAAAAAGAGGAGATGTTTATTTAGCTTACAGTTCTGCAAGCTGAAACGTTTAAAGGCAAGGCTCTGGCTTCTGGTGAGGACTTTCATGTTACCCCAAAACATGGTGGAAAGATCAAAGCAAAAGTGAACACATGTGAAGAGGGGAAAACCTGAGGATTGTTCTGGGTTTATAACAATCTACTCTCTCAAGAGAATCAATACATTCTCATGAGGACTCATTCAGTGTCTTGAGAGTCAGAAATCGCTTACACTCTGAACACAGCACCTTATAAGGGTTTCTCTCTCATAATCCAAACACTTTCCCTTAGGCCCCAGCTTGCAACACCGTCATGTTGAGGATCAATTTTCAACATGAGTTTTGGTGGGACAGACAAACCATATTCAAACAACAGTTAATCAGATAAATCTCCCCAATTTAGCAACTTAATGCAATTAAATGTTATTTTTTATATCAGAATACGATATGTGATTGACACATGTTGTGGCATTGTTGGGGAAGACAGTGGGGCAGAGATAGGAGCTCTGAGCCATATACATTCACTCAAGGATTCAAGCTTCTTCAGTTTCAGGGCTCTGCCACATTGTACTCATATGTCCGAATGCTGCAGTAGGCCTTATTTTTCAGCCTCTAGATGAGGAACAACAGACATTTTATAGACCAGTGTACATTTATTTCTCATTACATTGGCCAGATCTTAACTACTGAGACTTACCTTACTAGAGAGAATTGGAGTTTGTCTTGCTAGTGAACAAAGGAAAAACAAAATGAGTTTGATAGGTACACAGCATTTTTGTGAGAACTAAAATCATTTACTCCCCCATTTATTCTGAACACTGCAAATAAAAACAGTACCTATTGTCTACCTTAATACAACTCTGCCCTTCCACTGTCTTTTTTAACATTACTTTGCTTTTCCATGAACTTCCTGCCTAGGCAATGGTTTGGTTTTTCATTATAGGAATTTTATGAAAAATCCATCAGCTCTTCAATGGAAAGCATTAAGAGAGAGTTGTGTTATAGGATTATTTGATTATTTCACTTCAAAATATGCACTCTGCTGTTCCCACTAACCCGTACCACTTGGTAGGAAATTCTTACCAATTCTTAATCAATCCCTGCATTGAAATACTCATCTTAAATTCTTTCTTAATAAATTCTGATCTTACCACCCCTCATCTAGAACATGGCCATAGCTTAAAAGAAGTGGGCTTCTTATTTTTGGTGTAATAACAAATGAATTAAGGCTTGTGTCATTCATTAACACTTTATGTTGGTGGTGCTTGAAAAGCCAGCATTCAACAATTTTTTAAATTAAACCTTTATTTATTTGGGATATGTAATGATGTTAGATTTGTTTTTGCTAAAAAAGCGCTTATGATATACTTTAGAATTTCCCTAAGACTTGCACATGATTGTGCAGCCAGTAGTACCTAGAAATAAATAAATGACCAAATCTCAGGAGATTAGGACTAAATCAAAAGGGTATATCTTATATTCAGTTGAGATGATTTATATTGTTAAACGAGATGTTATAAAACCAAAATATATCTAAGTCGGGGGAAAACATTTACAGATTATGGTAATTCTGACAAATGCTCCTGTTTCATAAAAATTCAGTGTGGATAAGTAAAGCCATTTTATAACTCAAGTGAATTTTATAACTGAGATAGAACCAACAAAACAAAACAGACATACAAATATACAGAGTAATAGCATAAATAGAGAGAATTCATTCCCTAAGCTATTTTTCTAAAACATTACCACTTGAAGGAGGAATTATGTAGGGAATCTAATGAAAAAACAATAATAAGCTATTTTATACACCTGCATAGATTTCTGTGGTAACTATAAAGTAGTGATACCTAAAATTACAGAAACAGCACTGTTAATGAATCTTCATCAAATTTTTGACACTGAACAAAGATAGATGTTGAAGCAAAGATTGCTTTGCAATTATTTCTGCAAAAAACTGATTGTTCTAGTGGAATTATTGAAAACAAGCTTATTGAACATAGTTATATTCAATTACATTACAAGTGACGTACTTCAGATCCTAGGGCATATATAAGACCAAAGTGAGAGATGAGAAATTGTGTCCAAGGAGAGCATCAGTGACTATAACAACATAAGATAAAATAGACTTTCAGACAAAAACTATTACAGAAGACAGAGAAAGACAATTTATAATGATAAAAGTCAATTCACCAAGAAAATATAACAATTATAAATACATATGTACCAAATATCAGAGTTCCAAAATATAAAATACAAACATTGACAGAATTGAAAGTAGAAACAGACAGATATAAAATATTAGGAGACTTCAATATGCCATTTTCCATAAGGAATAGCACAACTAGATATACTATCAATAGGTAAATAAAGAGTTTGAACAACGCTTTAGATCCAATAGACGTAGCCAAAATATACAGCACACTTCACCCAACAACAGTGGAATGTATATTCTTTTCAAGTGCTCATGGAAAACTCTTTAGAATAAGCCATAAGGTAGGTCACAAAACAAATATTAATGAATTTTATAAGACCGGAGTTAAAGTATCTAATCATAATGGAATGAAATTGGAAATCAATAATAGAAAACTGAAAGGATCACGTATGTACAAACTAAAGAAGACAATATGAAACCAGTAAGTGAGAAAATAAATTACAGGAAATTAGAAAATGCCTTGAGACAAATGAAAGTGAAAATACAGCATACCAAAACTTACTAGATGTAGGAAAAGCAGTGCTGAGAGGGAAAATTATAGCTGCAACTGTTTATGGTATAAAAAGCAAAAGCTCAAATAACCTAACTACTTCTGAAGGAATTAGAAAAAGAACAAACCCAAAGCTAGCAGAAGGAATAAAATAGTAAAGATTAGAACATAGATAAATGAAATACAAAATAGAATAAGAGGAAATTAATGAAACAAACAGCTTGTTCTTTGAAAATATAAACAAAACTGATAAACCTTTTAGTTAAACTATAATTTATATACTGCTATTTAGAATATAGAATCTGGAAGTGTCTCATTTCTCCAAAAGTGTTCATTGGCAGTTGGCTTTATAAGTCCATCAATAGAATTATTTATCATATTTTTATTCACAATTAATATTTTTACTCAATTATTGGCATAGACAAATGTATTTGTTTTTCTAATATAAGTCGAGTACATATTTTTTCTTTCTCCACTCACCAATTAAAGTTCAAAGGCATTAAAATATTTGAGTGAAATGAAAGTTTGATTTTCAACTGAAACAGACCCCATCCCAAAATAAAAACCTGGTGGCCTGGATTTTATTGAGAAGGTGATTGATCCCAAGGAACAGAAGGGAGGCATTGAGGAAAGTGAAACAGAGAAAGAAGAAAAACCAGGAAAGAGTATTTTAATGAACTGTTTACTGCTGGGTATAATTGGGGCTCAATCCTGCTGGGGACCTTCTAAGGAAATGTGTAGAATATACTTTGAATTTTCTCATTAGCCTATGTAAAGGCTGAGGTTTTTATTCACAATTCCCATGTCCTATAGGTTGATTACCCTGAGAGATATTAACTTCCCCACACTTTGTTGCCTACTGCTGCTTTGAGGAAACTGAACTAAGATATGCTAAGGTGTATTCTTAATTGCTTGGTCTAGGACATTGTCAACGATGTACTGGAATTGTTCCTTATAAAACTGCAGCAAATGGATGAGTGTGCCAGATACAGTACTGTGCAACAGAAGTGTCTAAGTTCATCCTTTGTATTACTCATATGCTCCGTGCTGTACATAATTCCCCTCTATCACTGTCTCTTCAAAGTGGTAGATGATCATAATGTCAGAAAATTTAAAGAAAGACTTAATTATCTTTAACAAGATAGTTTAGTTTCATAATTCAAATTATAACCCATTTTAATATAAAATTGTTAACATATCAGAAAAATGTATAAAAAGTCCTCAAAAATTAAAGTAAAAGTTTTACCATTTCATTACAGTGTTAAAGTGATATAGTTCTCTAATAATGAAGCCCAGAAAGTGACAATATATATTTGGTAACATTTTAATTGAAACTTCTAAGATGATTTAGAAAATTGGCAGATTAAAGGAAGACAATTTAATCAATGAATGTGTTTCTTGTGTGAATAGAATGAATTTTGATAACTTTATCAAAATATGTATTTCACTTCTTAATTCCTCACATACAAAAAAATGGGTAATATAAACCTAATATAAAATTGCAAATGTCTTTTTTTTTTTTTTGGTGAACAGTGATTTCATGGCACAGAAGTACACATATTAAGAGATTAGTTTTAGTATGCATGAAATTGTATAAATTATTTAATATCAATTTGACAATTTATTTCTTTATAATTTATGGCTCTCCTACATCACAAACTAATTTGAAGCTACTACTGAATGAGAGAGATTAAAAAATTTTATGTAATTTTTTTATTGGTGCTTCAATTTCAAGCATTAAACACCAATTGAAAAAATGCCATCTCAGTAACAGGTAAACTCATTTTGTCAAATGTCTTTCTTTTCTTTCCACTGTATATTGTAATTTTTAAATTCAGAAATAAAATTTGGGATAAAAGACATAGTGGTTCAGCATTAACTTTCAATTTTATAATAAACTAAGAGTTGGGAGAAGAACTTCCCTTTCCTTGCTAAATGAATATATATCTTTACAAGAGAAAAATAGGCATAGCAAATATTTTTGAAACCAAATTGTAAATGAATGACAAAGAAGAAAATATCCATCAAAAGAGCAAATTAAAAATGAAACCACTTGGAAAATGTACTTTTCTAGTTATTCTTGAGCCAAAGACAAATAAAAACATATTGCTCTACTCAGATAACAAGTATATCTATCAAAACATTCATATCAAAGATACATTAGAACAAACTTATAGCATAAGGTGTTTAGAGAAAAAAAAAAAAAAAAAAATAAACAATTAAAAATGTTTTGCAAAAAAAAAAAAAAAAAGTCCTAAAAGGAAATAATAAAGATAAAATACAAAATAATAAATTACAAAAATTCCATTCAATAAAAATGCAAAATTTATTTGAGGAAACACGAAATGCAAGCTGATGTCAAAAGATAAAATTAATACAGACTATGACAGACACTAAAGATGATAGTACAGACATTGTTAAAGATATAATAGTTAAAATATATTATTTTATGGTAATAAATTTAAAAAATTTAAAATAATTATCTTATTGGTCAACATTATATTTAAGACATAAAATAATTGAAAAACTGTCCAGAAATTGACAAATAGATGGTTTCAGGCAATTTTGTGAGCCAGCATTTCAAGGAAAATATTACAAATCAGTGGACATCATTGCTCTCGGTTTTGAAATACTAGACTGCTAATATAAATAACTAAAATCAATCGATACTCAATATTACTAATGTATTTGACATTCTTTATTATGTATAAAACTCATATGACATATAAAGCATAAAATATTTTTATGCAGGATTTTACTGGGAAAACACAAAAATTTAAAATGTTCATAATCAATACAAATCTTCAACAAAGCATTTAGTTACAAAAAAAAGATTGAAGACACATACTATGAGAGAGTAAATTTATGCATTATATATAAACAAAATTTCTTAATATGTATCAAAAGACTGAAATTGCATATCTTTTGGGTTAGCAAATGGTCTCCCATGAATTTATAATAATGAAATATTGACACAAATGTGCTAGAATTGATGCACACATAGGCTTATTACAGGTTAGTTTATAATAGCGAAATATGAAAAATACATTAAATGTCTAATTATGATACATTAATAATATGCAGTGTGATATCACTTATATTAGTAATTTTAATTCAGGTTTTTAATCCCTGAGTTATTCCTGCCCCATTCATGAACTCATCCAATGAGAAGGGTTCTTTCAAACTTCCTCTGGATTGATTGATCTTTGACTCCTTTACCGGATTGGCTACTGTTTTATAAGCCTGAGTCACAGAGCCCCCACCTCCAAGAACCAGAGGCAGGGAAATCAGAGACAAAGGCCCTACCTGGCTTGCCAGAGGCAGGGAGGTGAAACAAAGGTCCCTAGCTGGACAGAGGCGGGAAGACTGAAACGAAGGGCCCTACCCAGCCAGAGGTGGGGAAAACCAGAGAATTCCTGCACTACAAACAACGTCCCCAGCCCACCCTGGGAAGTCCGTTTAACACAGTCCCTCACTCCATTAATACTTCCATTAACAAGTGATCTTTAAAAATGTCTAGACAGAAATATTAGATATTCTCTGCAATTAGTACCGAACAACTATATATGCAGACGTTTTTATTATGTTACAATCATGAGACATCGAGAAGGTCAACAAGAAATCTTAAGAACAGGATGGAGACATTTCTCATAGTTATATCTGGGTAAGATATCCACCCATCAGTGAGAAGGATTTGGAAAGTAATGTTAAAACAACACTCCAGCTTTTTAAAAAAACTGCGTATTTATTCCTTACTTAATCATTTAGTTTTAAAGAGTTTTCCTTCCGTATTAGGATTTCTGCTTTCTTAATATTTTTGTTTTCATTATCAAGTACTAAAAAAGGATCTTTGACCACAGCTAAAATTATTACATCAAGGCCTAGATCCAGGGTGCTACAAGCAATTGCCTTTTTGGTATTCATTCAATAGTAGCTCTTAATAAATATTTTGAACACCTATTACCTGCCATTTGTAAGTCTCCATAAAATCATGTCCAAAAAACGAACACAAATCTTTTCCCACAAACTCAGTTGTGAAGTCAAGACACACTTCCAGGAACTTTGTATCATTTCCCAAATACCATTTGTAATCCATCACTAAGCCTTGTCCCTTTTGCCACCTAAATTGTTCTTGGATTCATTTACCTTTCCACTATTCTAGTGTCACTGTATTGTAGCAGTTCAAGTCTCCATCATTTATCTTCGGGATTACTGCAATGTTTTCCCTCTTGGCTTTCTTCCTTTCACTGTTACCATTCTTGCCTGCATTTCTTACACCATCCTTCTACTCTTATGGATATGATCATAGTACTCCATCTCTTCTGTCTACTTAAAATTCTAGAATGGCTTTCTTTCCCTTTGCTCAACAGATAAATATGAAAATTTTAAGGTTTATGAAGATTTTATGAAAATCTTCAAGGCCTTTCTGATTCTACAGATTCATCTCCCTTCATTCAATGTGTCATTCTGTGTGTTCAAATTTATTTTCTTCAGTTTCTTGAAACAGTTATGCCCCTTGTAGTCATGCCTAGCATCAGTTTCCACAGTCGCTTGTACTTTGCTTCATAATATCAGCATTTTTGTTGATATATTTTAATACAATTCTCTCTCATATGTCTTTTATGTTACACTATAAACTGAAACTTAAAAAATGTGTATCTGTATCCATCATATATCTCATTACTGGCACTTATTAAGTATTTAATATTTTTATTATTATAATGAAGCCACAAAAAATATTAGCACATCTTATAGAAGTGTGGGTGTGTTTTTTAAATATTTAATTTTGAAATAATTCTGCAGCCATCATCACTATCTAATTTCTGGAATTAGATACCTCTCAAAGAAACTCTCACTAGCAGTCACTCTTCATTGCATTCTCCCTCTAGCACTTTCAAACTAATAACCTACTTTCTGTCTGTATACACTCATCTATTCTGTGCATTTTATATAATATAAATAATATAGTAAATGGCTTTTCTGTTTGGCTTCTTTCACATAGATTACATAATGTTTCAGTGTTCATGTGTAGCATGTATCTGTACTTTATTCTTTTTTATAGCTAAGTGATAGTTTATGGTATTCACATACCACATTTTGTTATTCTTTCACCAATTAAACAATTTGTGTTGTTTTCAGATTTTGGCAGCTGTGAATAATGTTGTTACAAACAATGGCATACAACTTTTGTGTGTATATATGTTTTTATTTCTGTTCGATATGTATCTAGCAGTGGAGTTTCTAGGTAACACAACTTTTTTACTTTGTGAGAAATTGGCAAACTATTTTCCAAAGAAGCTACACCATTTTATGTTCCCAGAAACATTGTGTGAGTGTTCCAACTTTCTACATCCTTGGCAAATCCTCATCTTTTTCATTGTAGCAACATTAATGGGTATGAAGGGTTATAGCATTGTGATTTTAATTGGCATTTCCATAGAGATTATTTATAGTGAACGTCTTTCTGGGATCTTTGGCTATTTGTACATCTTATTTGGAAAAATGTCTGTTTCTTGCCCATTTTTAAATTGGGTTACTTGTCTTTTTGCTGTTGATTTATAGCAGTTCTGTATATATAGTCTCAATACTAGAACCTTATCAGAATATTTACAAATATTTTATTCCATTCTGTGAGCTGTCTTTCCATATTTTTTTCTTGATAATATTCTCTACAACAGTTTTAATTTTGACCACATTCAATTTATCCTTTTTTTTTTTAATTTTTGTTGTATGTGATTTTGATGTCACATCTGAGAAACCATTGCCTACTCTAAAGTCATTGAGATTTATGATTATGTTTTCTATTAAGAGTTTCATAGCTTTTGCCTCTTACGTTTAGGCAGTTGGTATATTTTGAGCTAATTTTTATATGTAGCATGAGGTAAGGTTCCTATTTCATTCTTTTGTATGTGAATATTCAGTTGTCTCCAAATAATTTATTGGAAAGACTATTTTTATCCTTACTGAATTGTCATGGCACTCTTACTGAAAATTATTTCACCGTAAGTGTAAAGATTTGTTTCTGAATGTTCAGTTCTACTCCATTGTTATATAAGCCTATTCTTATCCCACTACCACAATGTCTTCATTACTGTAGATTCATAATAAATGTTGAAATGTTAATTCAAGAGTTATTATAAATTTATTTCAAAAAGTGTGACTTCTGCAACTTTGTTTTTTGTTTGTTTGTTTTCTCCAAGACAATTTTGGCTATTCTGGATCTCTTGCCTTTTCATATGAATGTTGGAATCAGCTTGTCAATTTCTATAAAATGGCAGTTGGGATGTTTATAGAGATTGCATTGAATTTGTAGATAAATTTGGGGAATATTGTCATAATAATAAGTCTTCTAATTCATGAACTCAAAAATGTCTTTTCATTAACTTAGAGGTTTTATAAAATTTCTTTCAATAATGTTTTGTCATTTGCACTGTATAATATTTGCTCTCATTTTGTTCAGTTTATTTCTAAGTATTTTATTTTTTAATGCAGTTGTAATTGAAGTTGTTTTCTTATTTTAGTTTTTGGATTATTCACTGCTAATTATTGAAAATATAATTTATTTTTGTATATTTCTCTTCTACCCTACATTATTGCTGAACTTGTTCATTAGCTGTAATAAATATTATTTTTGTGGATTTCTTAGCATTTTCCAATTTATAAGATCATGCCCTCTGCAAATAGAGATAGCTGTACTTTTTCCTTTTCAATCTGATACTTTTAATTTATTTTTGTTGCCCAATTGCCCTGGTTAGCAACCTAAGCAAAACATTGAATAGAAGTGGCAAGAGTGTATATCCTTGGCTTGCTCCTTCCCTTAGAATGAAAGCCTGTGTTTCACCACTAAGTAGGATGTTAGTTGTTAATTTTTCATAGATGACCTTACTAGGTTGAGGAAGTTTTCTTCTATTTTTAGTTTGTTAAATATTTTTTTATATAGCCAAATTCCCTCTCCTCTACTCTATGGAATTAATTTTACAAATTACAACTTTATACATAATATGTCCATTAACTCAGAGTTATAACTATTATTCTAAAAGTTGTATTTTAAATCAAATATAAAAGTTACAAATAAAAACACATTAATGCTATTTTGTTTTGTTTTGTTTTGTTTTTTGAGATTGAGTCTCATTCTGTTGCCCAGGCTGGAGTGCAATGATGCAATCTTGGCTCATTGCAACCTCTGCCTCCTGAGTTAAGTGATTCTCCTGCCTCAGCCTCTGAATAGCTGGGATTACAGACACGTGCCACCATTCACAGCTAATTTTTTATTTTTAGTAGAGATAAGGTTTTGCCATGATGGTCAGGCTGGTCTCGAACTCTTGACCTCGTGATCCACCTTCTCGGCCTCCCAAAGTGCTGGGATTATATGAGTGAGCCACTGTGTGCAGCCTAATACTGTCTTGATATTTGTCCATGTAGTTAATTTTGTTTGTGTTGTTTTGTTTCTTCACGTAAATTAGAGTTACCATCTAGTAGACTTTCATTTCCTCCTGAGGGATTCTCTTTAATATTTTTTCCAGGACATATCTACTACTGACAAATGTTCTGAGTTTTTGTTTATTTAGAATGCCTTAATTTCTCCCTCATTTTTCATAAATAACATTGCTGGATACAGATTTCTTTGCTGATGTCTTCATTTGATGCTGCAAGTGTGTCATCCCACTGCCTCCTGGATTTTTTTTTTCTTCTAATTGGCAATCACCTGCCATTTTACTAATAATTTCTTATACATGATGAGTTTCATCTCTCTTACTGCTTTTAAAATTCAACCTTTGTGTTTTGCTTTTGACAGGTTGATTATGACATGTCTAGATATGGATCTCTTTAAGTTTATTCTAGTTCATTGAGCTTTTTGGATTTGTAGATTAATATGTTTCATCAAGTGTAGTTTTGGAGTCATTATTTCTTCAATTATATTTTCTGCTTTTTGCTTTCTCTCCTCAACTTCTGAAACTCCTATTGTGTGTGTGTTGGTGTACTTAATGTTATATGTCGTAGGTCTCTGAGGCTCTGCTCATTTCTCTTCACTATTTTTCTTTCTTTTCCCATAATTGGATAATTGTTATTAACCTATCTTAAAGTCTATGACTGTTTCTTCTACCAGCTCAAATGCTCTTCTGAGCCCCTTTAGTAATTTTTTATTTCAATTATACTTCTCAGCACCAGAATTTGTGCTTGATTCTTGTTAAAGAAATCATTGCATTATAATAGTTTTTCTATATGGTATGTGGTGAGGTACTGTTTTATAATTTCCTTTACTTCTCTTAACATGAGACTTTTTTTTTCCTGTACAGGCCATACTTGTTTATTTCTGTCTTGTATTTTTAAAAACTGGACATCTTAAATAATATTGTGTGGCATCTCTGGAAATTACGTTCTCTCTTTGGTCCAGGACTTGCTGTTGTAGCTATTTGTTTCACGACTTTCCTGAGCTATGGTTTCTTTATGGTTTATATTGTTTGTAATATGTGGCCATTGAAGTTTCTGTTTAATTAGCTTAGTGATTGGCTAATAATTAGACAGAGATTTTCTTAAATGCCTGAAAGCCAACAAGAGTCCTAGCCTTTGGCAGGGGCCTCCAATGTATTAGGATATGCCTTCAGTGCTCAGACAGGCTGTTTAAACTCTTCTTTAACCTGCACCGTTCACTTTCACAAAGCCCCAAGGTTACCCAGAGGTGAAATCTTAAAAACTTTTCAGGTGTTTCTTTGGTATGTGAACAGCCATATGAATGGATGTATCTTTCAAGATTCCCAGGAATTTGTCATAACTTTTCAAATCTCCCTATGGAAATTTCATTCTCTGCTTTTCCTTTTAAGTTTTTGTTCAGCTTCTTGCTAGCCTCAACTGCTATCACTGCCTCAGGCACGTGTGATGTTAAACAATTTCTACTGATCTTTTTCTTTTTTGACAATTTTCCCTTGGGAAAAAACTGATTGTATTAGGACATCTATAAGACCAGCCAAATAAAGGCAAATCCTGAGATTTGGGTTTTCCAGGGAATTTAAGAGAGCTGCAAATCTATTAGTCACCTCCAGTGGCTGCTAGGCTGCTCATCAATCAGGTACATTTGAGAAATACATTGGTTTGGTCCAGAAAGGTGAAATAATTCGAAGTGGAGCAGGTGGGCTTCCAGGCTATAGGTAAATTTAAATATTTTCTGGTTCGCAATTGGTTGACTTTGTCTAAAGACCTGGGATTAATAGAAAGGAAATGTTCAGGTTCAGATAAAAGATTGTGGAGACCAATGTGGCTGCCCTTAGAGATGATAGATGACAAATATTTCCTATTCAGACCTATAAAAGGTGCTAGACACTCAGTTAATCTCCTCTGGATTGAGAGGGCCTGGAAGAAAAAGATCTAGCTATGTTAATAGAGATTTGTTTACAGATGCGAATTTTCTCCCACAAAGGACAGCTTTGCAGGGCATTTAAAAATATGGCAAATAAACATATTTTGACATAAAATATTTGAATTTTCTTCTTTGTCATATAATGTTATGCCAGAGTCAGATTGGAAGTAAGTCATGATACGTAGAGTTAAATAAAACACATCTGATGAGAATTTGTAGTCTATAGGGCATGACTCCCCAGACCCCTTAGGAAGAAATTTGGGCAAGATTAAAAAAAAAAAATCAGGGCTTAATCCTTGGTTGATTCATCAACATTTTATGACAATCTAATATGTATTATACTCCTGACATGCTATGCATTAAATTTTCTTATATCTGTAAATTAATTATCATTAAAAATAATAAGGATATGGTAATGATGATAGACATTTGTTGTGCCTTTGTTACAGGAAAGGGGTTGAGATACAGACCCCAAGAGAGGGTTCTTCAATCTTGAGCAACAAAGAATTCAGCGAATTCAGCATGAGTCCGCAAAGTAAAGTAAAAGCAAGTTTATTAAGAAAGTAAAGGAATCAGAGCAGCCCCAAGAGCTGCTGTTTACTCATTTTTTACTACTATTTCTTGATGATATACTAAACAAGGGAGTGGATTATTCATGCCTTCTCTTTTTAGATGATATAGGGTAACTTCCTGACATTGCCATGGCATTTGTAAACTGTCATGGTGCTATGAGAGTGTAGCGGTGCAGACGACCAGAGGACACTCTCATTGCCATCTCAGTTTTGGTGGATTTTAGCTGGCTTCTTTATTGCAACCTCTTTTATCAGCAAGATCTGTATGTCCTGTATCTTGTGCTGACCTTCTATCTCATTCTGTGATATAAGATGCCTTGACTGTTTGGGAATGCAGGCCGGTAGGTTTCAGCCTCATTTTACCCAGCTCCGATTCAACATGAAGTTGTTTTGGTTCACATGCCTCTGACACCTTTATTATATGCCAGTCATTGTTTAAGTACTTTACGTATATTACATCGTTTAATTTCTCATTAATTCTATAATTTTCAAGTTTATGTAACTGAAGCAAAAAAAGTTCAGCAAGTTAATGGAAAAGGTTTGAAGCAGGATATCTCAATAAACAATGAAGTCATAAAATTCTGGAAAATGTACACAGAATGCACAAATTTACATAGCATGTAAATTTCATATAACACTGTTAGAGATTCCCTGAAGCCTCTTAAGGGGTCAAATGTTAAGTACAGAGTTACAGAAGACTATTTCCCAAAGATTTCTCTCATTTTTGCTTCATATCAAACATTAGTAGAGCCGATGCATGATTTAAAGGATAAAACTCTATGTTATTGCATGCCAGGAATAAGTTTTCAGTGAGGACCTAGCATGTGTCAGACACTAAGCTGTTATAGGCATTATCGGCTGTGAATAAAACAGACATGCTAATAAATAATATATTGCATATTATAGAACTTTCAAGACCGCTCCACATGTTAATGATAGAGTGAGAATTTGAACTAAGATATGTTTGATCCAATGTGTCTTGTTCTACTGTGCAGCACTTAAGATCACAACCATTCCTTGAATTAATAATTACATTAAAATGCCCATTACAGCATAAGTGGCCCCATATCAACACCTATCTCTAAGTGTAGATATAAAGTTGTGTTTACTCTGATAAGAGTAACTTAGATGCTTTTGATAGGTAAAATGTTGAGAAAATTTTTAAGGACACTCTTTATTCCTTCTAAAAGAGAGAAATTCTGTACCAGTAATAAGGTTTAATATATCTAATTATAACTATAGGCAAGAGTCCAGCAAAACCTGGCCTGATTCCTTCAGCACCCTCACCACTTCCCACACAATCCTTCACCCTTTTCAACTGCTTCAAACATAATTCTAAAATGTAGCTCCTAACCTATACCACTGTTTTTTACACTAATTTATAGTGGTTAATAATGCTTCTAATAGTTCATAATTAAACATGGGAAAAGAAAGAAAGAGTTGAATACTACTTTGTCAAACTTTAAATTGTTTTGAATTTAAAAACTGTTTTGCATTTATTTTCTCATTTTGTTTTGTTGAATTAGTTTTACTTTTAAAGTATCCATTAATTAGGAAATACCCTTAAATTTTACATTAAATCTCTTGACTCTGTAATTCTTTGATTCATTATATAATATGAGCTATTCATAGCATATTGAACTTAATTATACTGCACTGTACTATCCTTAAAAATTCTCAAATTTAGAATGTATGACATTGACTTACAGAAAACACAGATCCTATTGTAGTTTAGAAACTCTAAAATAGCCAATCACCTTCTCAGGTTTCACAGTACACTGAGATCACATTTTATATATTACAACCAGGAGCAATGTAATGCGTTTGATATTTATTTTTCAAATATTAGTGCATATTTCTTTGTCTTCCAGAAAAGTCATTTATTTTTATTTTCTTTTATTTTCACAGTAGTATTTACTTTGGATTTGATATTTTTAAAAATAATGTTTGCTTAAGGAATTCCAATTAGCTTTTTCAGGGGATGAACTGGGCCAATATGAGTTTCTTGCATGTTGTGCTATTTCATTTAAAATCCATTAGAGCTCCATTAATATATTTACAATTATTTTTCATGGAAATAAATAAGTATTTTCAATTGCTTTGTAGTGTAGTAATGATTGTTAATAAGTGACACAATGTATACTTTGTGAGCAGTCCTTTATTTTGATAAATAATAAAACCTACAATTATAGTAGTTAACATGTATTTTTCAATTACTGCTTTCATGACTTAGGATAGGCATTACCAAGAAAACAACTGCCTGAAATAGAAAAAATAATATTTGGTTTCATCATAAAGAGTGTAGTATTGAGCTCAGAAGTGCCTTTGTTTTATATTGTCTTCTCAATACAAGCCAAATTATGACATTACAAAATAAATTCGATTGGATACTGTTTATCCTCATGTGTGGGTAGCAGAGAGGTTTTATTAAGAAAACATCACCATTTTCCTAGACTTTTGCTGATTTAATAACCAAATGAAACTGCTACATCAGACCCAGCACAGCGGCTCACACTTGTAATCTCAGCATTTTGGGAGACCAAGGTGGGTGGATCACCTTAGGTCAGGAATTCAAGACCAGCATGGCCAACGTGGCGAAACCCCATCTCTACTAAAAATACGAAAATTAGTCAGGCATAGTGGTGCATCACTGTAATCCCAGCTACTCGGGAGGCTGAGGCATGAAAATTGCTCAAACCAGGGAGGTGGAGGTTGCAGTGAGTCAAAATTGTGCCACTGCACTCCAGTCTGGGTGACAGAGTGAGACTCTCTCAAAAAAAAAAAGAAAAAAAAGAAAAATGAAACTGCTATATTACAAAAATTATACAACACATAAAATGCTTTGCCACTATAATTTTGATGTCTCAATGAATTAGTCTGCCATCCATATCTCATATAGTAACATTATATTTCACTAATATTCTAGTTACATATTGGTAGAGTATATTTTACTGTAAGTAAATGTGATCATAAAAATTTATTATGTTAGGTGATTGAGACATCCAAGGGTTTTTTCCATGGTTAGTCCTCTAATAGGGATTAATTGACTGGCACTTTTGACTTTCTATAGGGTTAATGATGACCAATGACTAAAACATTAATAAATCATAATAAGTTTTTACAGATATGATGCAGTAATATGAATACTGTCTGTGACTTCATCTTTTATAATTTGAGAACTGACAAATTCAACACTTGGCAATATAACCCTCTGGTTCAAATGTTGTTGGGATGGTAAATTTTTGCCATCAGTGCTCTTTCCATTTGCACATAATTAATTAGTAATAAGTGTGGAGATTGTATTATGACCTAGTTATATATCTCTGTGGATATCTGTGTATTGAGATAAAATGATACTAGATAGAATGCATAAAACTAATTTCCAATGCCATTTAAATTGTGCTTTTCCATTTATAACTGTACTTGTTGGTGAGATGTATCTCATTAGAATTTTTTTAAACTGTTGTTACTGAATATGCTTGAAATATTATGCATCATATTGATATTTTGAACATGTAGCTCAATATCTTTATATGTGAAATGTCACCTCTGGTGAGATTATTATTCATCTAAACAGTTATCAAAAGCTATTTGGATCTTTAGGAAAAGCTTTTTTTTTTTTTTTGCTTGCTCTTGTCAGCTTTAATGCATATTAAGTTTATTACAAGTCTCTAAATCACATACCTTAAATAAAATTATATATTTTTGATATATGTTCCTTTCACCTAGACAAACTGACTAAATTTATGAACGCAGGTGGAATCCTTCCTCATTATTTGTGGAACATTCCTGTTAAATTTGTGTGATGACTTGTGGGCATATAAGAAGAAAATCAAGGCATTTGTCATTGGAAAGATTAATGTTATTAAAAAATTTTCAAGTAGCATTTTGTAAAAAGGTTGTTAGAGATGGGACTGCTTATATGTATATATTTTATAATTTATGTATGTAAATTAATAAAGTGCTGTGATTTCATTTAAAGATGATTTCACTGAAGTTCATCCTATGGAGAGGTAGGCTATGCCAAAGTCTTAAGTAAGAGTGACTACACTAATGAAAATAAATATAATTAATTATTTATCAGCTAATGCCTCTACTTTCAGGTGCGGAAGACCCGATGTGATGTATAAACTATATTTATTTTACTAAATACCTATTCCTGTGTCAGGAGCGTGCTCTGTTTCTTTTCTTTATACTCATCTAAAAATGTTTCAAAAATTCCATCCTGTGATTGCTGCATAATTCCATCACTTGCAGTACTTAATATTCTACAAGATATCCCAATTTCTTGAGTCACCTTATAAAAGGTGTGCTGAGGGAAATATTTTTATTGTTTTGAAAATAGGATCTTACTAAATTTCAACCGAAACAGCTACTAAGAAAAAAATAAGAAATGATGCTGCAATGAAAGTTAACAGTTAACAATAATTACTAACCAACAGATCATCAGCATATTTATTTTTTTAATGGTTCACTCAATTTTAGCACTCATTCATTTGTTCATTTGCTTCAAAAATAGTTAAGTGTCTACAGGTGCAAGTTGTTCTCTTTGTTGCTGGGGATATAGAGGAAAGAAGTCTCTGCTCTCCTAGAATTTAGTCTTTTAGGACTCTGGATATTAAAACAAATATAACTCAGTAAAATATTTAGTTACAATTATCATTTGTGTCACAAATTGGAAATTTAGAGTTCTGTGAAACATACAAAAGGGAAACTTACTAGATCTATAAGACAAGCTGAGAAAGTCTTCTCTGAAGAGGTAACGTTTAAGATTTGATGAATAATAGTTATTCAGGCAAAAAGAACAAGGGGATGGATGATTCAGGGAGATGAAACATAAATAGAAGGCTTGGACTTTCTACTTCCACATAGCAAAATAAGCATAGCATCTTTTTTTTTTTTTTTAAGATGTACTTTTTTTTTTTTTAAAGTTATTCTCAAAGTTTCACCTACATATAAGCAACCCATAAAACAGGGTGTGATAAAATCAGTGGTGGAAGAGCCGAAGGTTCGTATGAGCGAGGATGATTCCCAGTTCATCGCAGGCCTCAATCACAACTTTGCCAGCAGCAGAGCTGGGGGGAGCCGCGATGTACGCCACACCACTCCTATTAGCTCTGCCTACATTATCTCTGAAAGGGAAGAAGGCATCAGAGCTGACAGAAACTTCACTCAGTTTGTCAACCCATTCCTTCTTCTCTGCCTCAGTGAGTAATTCTGGGACTTCCTCAAACAGGGCCTTCCACTTTGTCAAGTCTTCATCCTCACCAATGGTTCCAGTCACGTATTGATCGATAGCATTGGAGATTTCTGCTCTCTTCACTCCCATTTTAAACTTCATCGAGAGCACTTGTGGATGGTGTCTAAGCCACCGGTAGTTTGCCTTATCTCCTGCAAGGTGGGTGCAGTGTATACAAGACTGCTGTCCAGCTCCAATGCCCATAACCTGCCAGTTCTTGGCATAGCCCACGGAGTTGGACTGAGTGTACTTGACAGCAATGGTGGCTATGCCGAGGCCTCGGAGGGCAGACTCTGGCAGACCTTTATTCTTGGTGACAACATTGCTAAATAATGACTTGTCGACGACACCATTATTTCTCTTCTGGCTTAAATGAAGACCGAAGAGAGTTCGAACTTCATTTTCTTCTGGTTTGTAAGACTGGTCCATCTGAAGAACACAGTAGGTTCCATTTTTCTTTTTGGAAAGTATTGTCAAGGCTTCTTCTTCATATCCTGGGGCAATTATACCATCAGAGACTTCTCTGGAAATAATTTTTGCAGTTGGTACATCACAAACGTCAGACAATGCCACAAAATCGCCAAATGACAACATCCTATCAGCCTCTCTTGCTCTTGCGTATGCCGTTGAAATGGGTGTAAGGGTTTTATAGAGATCAAAGACCATGCAGACTCTGGCCTCATCTTCGCTGAGTGGAGTTCCAACAATGGCGCCTGCTGGGCTGACATGTTTGAAAGATGCAGCGGCTGGAATACCTAACACCTCCTTGAGTTCCTTCACCAGCTGCTGCCAGGCGTTCAAAACATCGCACAGGTTTATAAATCCAGGGGCTCCATTTAGAACTGTGATGGGAAGCTTGGGCTTCAGTGTGTACAGCTGGGCAGGGGTCTGATGAGGGTCCATTCCATACCGCAAGCGCATCTGAGATATGCCTTTGCTGTACTGTTTCCTGAAATAATCTGAAATTGCTTCATCGTATCGTGCCGTATGACTGAATGCCTTCAAGGCTAACTGGCGTCTAGTCTCCAAGGAGGTGCCCTTGCTCTCGAAGCTCTGCATCTCTGTGGACACTGCCACATAGTCCTCAGGTTCACACACCACTGTCACTCGAGCGTGGTTTTTGGCTGCAGCTCTCAGTAAGGTTACCCCGCCAATGTCAATTTGCTCCACAGCCTCCTCAACAGTCACACCTGGAGAAGCCACTGTCTTCACAAAGGGATAGAGATTGCAGGCAACAACTCTTATAAGATTGAAATCAAGCCTGGCCATGTCAGCATTATCTTCTGGGATATTGCGAGCCAGGATTCCAGCATGGACTGCAGGATGCAAAGTTTTCACACGTCCCCCCAACATTTCAGGAAATCCTGTCAACTCAGAGACATCTCTGACTGCCAGACCAGCTTCCCTGAGAGCTTTTGCAATCCCTCCGGAAGTGACCAGATTCAAACCAAGAGAGGTCAGGTTTCTTGCAAATTCCACAAGGTCGGTTTTATCAGAGACACTGAACAAGGTGAGCTGGCCGGGAGCCATGATGGCAGGCGCTCGGTCCGGGGCTAGCGGGAAGCAGCACGGGTGACACCACGTGTGCAGGGAGGAGGCCATAGCATCTTAAAAGTTCAACAATAACTACTAGTATATGAATTGCTTTAACTTCAACACAAGAAGATTTTGTAATAGCTGTACATACAACACGAAGAAAGCCATAATGCCATATAATTTATTCATCTTTGAAATCACTGGAGTCAAAGAATATCTTCAAAGAAACATATTTCCCATGCAAACATATATTCAGTTGTGGGACAATACATATGTATTACTCAATGCTCAAAATTTAGAACTCCTTTGCAAGTTCCAAGATGTATGACTCATATATACATCTACTATGAAAAAAATTACATTCTGCTCCATGGAATGTCATTTAAGATAGAGTAGAATGAATAAACACGTGTAAGCAAATTGGAAAATGCAGGTTCTAGTTTCAGTTTCACCAGCCAAAGTTTTTGTTTCTTTTTGCAGTATAGGTAACCTTATTTCCTGATAGGGGCATTGTGAGATTAAAATGTGTAATGTTTGTTTTGAAGTTTGAAAATTGGTATAAACTATACACATGGAATATTTTATCATTTTTCCCTTGAAAATTCTATACATATTTGGGTTTTTCCTATCTTTGATCAAATGCCTTCCCTTTATTGGAAAGTTCAACATGTACTCTTCTTTTTTCCCCCTAAAGTTTCAATTAAAATCCCATTACTTTTTTGAGGCTTTTTTCTACCATAGAAGTTACTTTTTTCTCCCATCTCTAACCTCTCTCAGCACTTACAAATTATTTGGTGACTGGCATTTATTGACTTGCATGCTTATTTTAATGTGCGTTTCAAAAGCATAGTATTTTGATGTTGAAAGGGAAATTAAAGTTCACTTGGTCCACCAGATTTCAGAGGTCAGGCTTTCCTTTGAGTCATTTCAACCCTCTTGTCAAATAAATTTTGCTTGAACAGCTCCTCTGACAGATAGCTTGGTATCCTTTGATTAAGTATATATTGCTTCTTGACATCTCTATGAGAAAGTTATTTTTTTTTTTAAATTAAGACTAAATATGTCAAACGGCTTTTATACCTGCCAACTATTTCCTGATCATCTCTATCCTGATCACCTTTCTTTTCAGGGCAAAGCAAGCTTTCAGGTATTTTAGTTATACTGGTTATTCTTGCCTAAAAATATTCCAAGAGAATCTCCCTCCCTCTCTCTCTCTTTCTCACTCTGTGTTTATGTGTGTGTTTGTGTGTGTATTATACAGTATTCATAACTAAATGTATTATTTAACTATAATATAATTCTCTTTTGTTTTAAATATTGTAATTCTAGCATTGCAGACTCAAACTTCATTACATTTTTGATGATCATACCAAGTTTATCTTACTTTATATTGAATCCACATGTCTTAGTCTCAGGTGATTCTGCTAAATCATATATACCCATCATAGATTACTGCAATATCTGTTTTGGATATAATTTCCCAGATGCTAAGTTATGTTCTGTTACTTCTGATGGTAGATAGTAGATTGTAAGCCAGTAAACCATAAAAAATATATATTTTCTTTTCTTAAACATACTTCAAGCTGCTTACAATGAGAAGCCATTTGCTTTTTCATCTAAATTCCATTACATAATGAACTTCAAAGCGAATCGATGCCCATTAAACACCTAGGAAAGATATGATGATGATTGGTTTATATGTATTTTTTGTTCATATGTATGTGTGTATAACTGAATTTGCATATCCATTGTGAAAATAAATAGAATCGTTGTCCAAATGATGACCTGCTCAAGATTTTATTTACATATATGTGAAGGTACAGTTGACATACTCATAATATTGAGAAATAATAATACATGCCCTTTATTCTATAAGAATTATATAAACATGAAATTCCTTAATTTTTCTTTCTATAAATGGCAAGGAACACATGCTTTTGAGTCACTAGCAGGGACTAAAAGATTTTATCATATTGTGAAATACTTGATGTTTTTTGTTTCCAGTACAATAGTACATCTTAATCTTAATGTAGTATAGTTAACTGAGTACGTTTGACACATTTTCCTCTTTCTAATGTTGTGCTTAGTTTTCTCATGATATACAACCATGGGACCTACGTTATTTATCATGTGTTTCTGTCAGTGCTTCATTTTTGACCTTTCCTTCTTCAAAAGTTTCAAAGAGGTTCTAAAAGGTACTACTCCTTTATGCTATATGAACTTGAACCAATCTAGTGCATTTCTTCTCTACTAGTACATGACTTTCTCCTTTTATCTTATCTTAGAGGTTTAGTTAAAATGCTATAATTAAACAAAAATGTTTTTGTATGCTGGCATGTTCCTCAAGTGCTGTATCATGTTCAGAACACAAAGATTAAGTCATATTTTAATAAACAATACAATCTTCTGCACTTTAAGAAAAATCTTCAAAAAGCACACCAACTATTGTAGTCAGCAGTGTCACAGAGAACAAAATCTGTTCTACTTTAAAGACAAAGAGACTTATCACAGGCAATTAGTCACAAAGCCACACCCTAGAATTTCACCATCAAGGAAACTGCTGCCTCAGCCAACCATGATTAGGCAAGATATGGAATCAGAAGACTAACTATAGAATCGGGAAATTTCAACTATATTTGTTAGTCCAGAATTACACACCAATATTACAGTCTCCAGTAGCAGAATGAACCCTTTCCTGCTTTTATTCCGTCAAGTTCCAAATTGAAGCCTTGCTTCCAAAACCATCATTATAAGGGAAACTATACATTGTGTTAAAAATAATCTTGGATGGGCACAGTGGCTCATGCCTGTAATCCAGCACTTTGGGAGGCCAAGGAGGGCTGATCACTTGAGGTCAGGAGTTCAAGACCAGCTTGGCCAATATGGTAAAACCCTATCTCTATTACAAAATACAAAAATTAGTGGTCAGGCACAGTGGCTCAGTCCTGTATTCCCAGCAGTTTGGGAGGCCGAGGGGGTTGGATCACTTGAGGCCAGAGGCTCAAGACCAGCCCAGCCAACATGGTGAAACCCCATATCTACCAAAAACTACAAAAATAGCTGTGTCTATAATCCTAGCTACTCAGGAGGCTGAGGCAGGAGAATCGCTTGAACCCAGGAGGCTGAGGTTGCAGTGAGCTGAGATCGCCCTACTGCACTCCAACCTGGGCAACAGAGTGAGACTCTGTCTAAAAAAAAAAGAAAATATAAAACTTAGCCAGGCATGGTGGCACACATCTGTAATCTCAACTACTCTGGAGGCTGAGACAGGAGAATCTCTTGAACCCAAAAGGTGGAGGTTGCAGTGAGCTGAGATTGTGCCACTGCACTCCAGCCTGGGCAACAGAGCGATACTGTCTCAAAAAAAAGCAAGACGGTTTACATCATACATCACATCAAGCATTTATCTTCAAATTTTCATGTTGACTGATATTGAAAAAATCGTGTATATTAAGAAACATTTGTCATAATTTGAGCCTAGATTATTAAAAATTATATGTTCACAACTTCTAAATCTAACTTACTTCCAAGTTTTTCTCTCTTTTAGTGGGAGAGGAAGTGACCTCTCTGAGGGGAGCAACATTCTAGATAGAAAGAAAAACAAGGGAAATAATTTTGTCTATATTTGTAGGGAAAAAAAGATGAAGAAGAGAAGAAAAGGAGTAAAAAAATAGCACATGTAAGCCAATGGCACAGGAGAAGAGTAAATAAGTAGGAAATTTGAAGAAAGTGAAATCAAAGAAGTTACAGAAGCATAGATTAAAATGATCTCGTTATCAAAAGGAATTTGTCTTTAATTCAGATAGGAAGCCCTTAGGGTTTTGAGCAAAGAAGGGATGAACTCACTTGACTTCTATGTTGAGAATAGACTGCAGGGAATAAATCATGGGTATAATAAGGCAACTAGTTATACTAGTAATATGGGAAAGCAATGATAGTGAAATGGATCAGGTTGCTATAAATGGAGGTAGGTTTTAGAGGTAGTGATGAGTGTTCAATGTACATTTTTATGGCATTTTACATTTTTAGAATTAGAAGTAGTAGACATTTCAAATTGTTTTGAAAATTAGAAATAGATTTAACATGTTGGGCATTTAGTTAACACAATTTAGCATTCTTTAATGATCAGAAGATATGTTGTCAGTTCATGTGTATGAAACAAAATTTCACTCAAAATTACAAATATATTGTTGGTCAGGTATAGAGGAAATATAATTTCCAACTTTTGAAATATCTTGGCTGAATTAAGCAATCTAGACCGTTTTAAAGAACAAGATAAATCTTCAATGTCTCAAATGAAAGACTTTGCTGTCAAAAAGACAATCTGCATCAATATCAGGAATGTGTATATGGATCTCCAAAATTTTGGTGATACTAGAGAAAGCTTTCCAAGGATTGTTTACTTCCAAATGGCGCTGTACAACTGAGTGACCCCAACCAATAGAGCCTATTTTATTGATGGCTGACAGCTAAGATTTTGCATTTAATTATCTTATTTTGCAAGTCACTTTCATAAAATGCTGAGAGTGATTTACAAAGCCTTTATGATTTGGAGGAGGAAAAATCAGTTAGAACACATATACATCTCCCTAAATAACAAGATTATTTAAATCTTCTACCATGCAGAAACTATAGGTTTCTAAGGGGTGTGAAATGCATCTTGATCTAATTACTAAAGTGTAAAACTAATTAAAAATAGAAAAAATAAATATCCTTGCCACATAAACCACATTTTATTTAAACTTGGCACAGTTAAAAATGGGATCAAGCACAAAGAATTTCCAGTATGCTAGATGCTAAGAGAGCCAGTTATTGATAATCAGCGGTAATGTGAGGTAGAAATTCTATTAGTGAGTAAGGCAGGTATAGCCTAGGATAATCCTGCTAACTAAAGCGTAACATACTGCATGTCTCCTAAAAAAGAAGGATGCAAAGATCACATAGCTTTGTGAAGAGCTGCTCACTAACTGGAGGCAACTGCAAGTCAGTGGTAGAAATGAAGAAGTGTGGAAGGAGCCAATTAACAAGAGGCAGTTGAAGTTTGCAAGGGCAAATCTGAAGGTTTCTAAAATAATCATGGGTTAATCTTATCAGGAAGAAATCAAGAAAGTAATATGTATAATAATATGGTGCTTTAACCAATTTATTGGAAGAAAAGAAGATAATTAAGAGAAAAGAGTTTTCTAACAAATAAGTAGGGACATACATAATAACTTGAAAGTGATTAAGATAGTTCATCTGTATACAGTTCACTTCTCTGACAGAAAATTAGAGAAATGTAGAATATTAAGGCATAATAAAGATCTTGTTGAACTAGTTACTGCATGATAGGTAGTAAAAGGAAAGCAAGGGAGGTTTAGTAATTTAGATATATTAAGCAGTTCCTTTCAAAATAAAATGTCAGAGGCTTAAAAGCGTTAACACAGTGTCAGGTAGTATCAGCTCTATCCCTTATAAGGTGTTTGATTGATGACTATGTCCTCAAACTTGCTGTGATCAGTTTTCTCCTCTAAAAGTACAGATTAAAATAGCATTTACCTCTTGGACTTGTGATACTTAATCTATATAAAATGTTTAGAAAAGTCCGAGGCACTAAGGGAAGATTTGATAAATGTTAACTATCGTCATCATTATTATTGTTATTTTAAATTATTACTTTATAATTAAGCAGAATCTATTACATTGAGGATTGATTCTGCTTTCTACATTATGTACAGCCTGAATTAATATAACAAGCATTTGTTGTTTGCCTGCATTATTTGAGACTCTGTGTTAAGTGCCGGGGTAAAAACCAAGATAGATGCAGTCACTCCTTTTAGGCAGTCTGACTAAGGACATATGCAATTAAGTGAGTTGAAGTGGAAAAAACAAATGCCTCAAGAGAGTCAAGTGTGGATAAAAGTGCTTTAAGAATCAGGTCTTTTCAAGCAGTGACTTCAGAGATCTGGCCTGGTATTCGTAAAGCTAAGGAAGCTTTCATTAAGAAGCAGAAGCCCTAGTTACTGCTCTTTTCTTAATCTAAGTAAGTCTAAGGAAATATACTTTAAAAAAGTGACTGTGCGATAACACATTATCATGGGAATTATGATAGGGAAAACAACAAGGGTCCTTTGTAAGAATCTAATGGAGCCTGTGAGTATTCTGGGAAGAGGGAGCGGGGTATGGATAATCACAGAAAAGTAATAAGAAAATTATATTCTCTTAATTAAATTGTAGGCCTATAATGGGAATATTATATTAAAATGCACCATTTAAAACTTGTGATATGCTAAAGAAATGGAAAGATTGATTAATAATCTTGAAGGCCTTAAGAATGTAAACAGTGAAATATGGTAACTGTTATTGAGGCTGCCTTAGACAAGAAGAAGAAAAAAACAATTTTAAAATATAAAAGTAATTGGGGGAATGAAAATTGTAATTTGGCATAAGAAATATCACAATAATGATTTATCTCTATTTTTTTTTCATAAACTCCAGTCTAATCAGGATCATTATATGATATTACAGTAAATCTGTCTCCTCCTTCCCCACTTTCTCTACCCCATACAAGAAAGCGCCACGTGTGGTCATAATCTGAATATATAACAGAGAAAGGAGAATCAAATCATAGAACTCAAAAAATAGAAGTCTTAGAAATAAGCATAATGTAAATTGAAACTAGATGTTCCATTTTAAAGACAACACATTACCTTGACAAATACTGTCAGTAAACACCACATTTATTTCAGAGCAGAATATGTTTTCTCTATTCCTTCCCCTCCATCCTACCTCATGAGGAGAATATTATACCAATAAATCTCAAAATCATCTGGAATATAATTTCAATATATGAAAAAATCTGTAATTTGTCAATAGTCTATTCAAAGCTAACATTCAGAAAAATGGCAGCAAACTAAACATTATGTGTCAAGTTAGGAGCACTTAAGACATCATTTTTGAAGTCCTTTCTGTTAACCTTTAACCTCCTGGTGTTTAGATAATAATTTATTCATTAAACTGCTAACTCTCTTTCCAGCAGGATTTGCCTATGAATTTTTAACTGGGGCCAAACCTCCAGATGTCTTTCTCCTCCAACTAAATTCTCTTCTACCATTTCTTTTCCATGCTGCTCACTTTTTGCTTCCCAGAGTCAGTTAGCTTCAAAGAGATCCCAGTCTGTATGTGTGGCTCCCCAACTAAAAATGATATCATTTTGAAATTATGCTCTCCACGTAAGTTCAGTACACATTAGAGCTATAAAAATATTTCAAGTTTTGTATAAGATGTATTCTAGGCTCATATTTACTTATTTTTTTTCTCCATGTTAATTACTCTGTTTTTCACATGATTGAAGTAGAGTAAAATAGTCTCTTAATATCCATCTGCAATTCTATTTTCTTTTATGTTCAGATTCCCTAAATAGCCTTACAGATGATCATTCCTTTCCATAACCTCTAAGAGAAGATCTGAGGAAGAACTATGAAATCAAAGACTAACTAACTAGTCACCCTCTAGAGTGACTGTTTATTACTTAATTTTACAGCCTGGTGTTGGGGTCTGCCTTCAAGTGTTCTGTGTCATGTCTGACACACTTTGTCATTTTCTTTCTGATTTTTGTGATTATTGTTGCTGTTATTGTTAGCTTCCTGTGTAAACCTAGTTCTCAGCTTGATGATATAAAAGCTATTTTAGCTGTAACTTTTATCTCTTTCATTTATATAAAAAGAAAATGAATATTTTAAACATTTGTGACTAAAGCCAGGGGTGTGTGTGTGTGTGTGTGTGTGTGTGTGTGTGTGTGTGTGTATCGAGAGAGAGAGAGAGAGAGAGACAGAGGGAGAGAGAGTGAGAGTTTAATCTAGGTGTTAACCCTGGGGTCTTGGAAAAGTTCCCATTTGAGTAATTGAATTTTTATTAACTCACTTCCTCTTGCAGGTATTTTTCATTTAATTCAGCACAGTGTTCTGTATTATTTCTGGATGCTAAGTTGTTGCTACATTTCTCCCAGTGGTGACTACATTTCATCAACGAATAAAGCTGTAACTGATACGTGAAATTATTTTATTTTGACATATGTGCTTTGGAATCCTCCCCTATCTTAAAACAGATACTGGAAAAGAAAAGAAAGATGATAGCAATATAGATAGAGGAAATTGAGATATCTAGAGGATTCCTGTTATTTAAAAAATAGTCTTATTTCGTTTTGGTATTATCCTCTAAATTCTGTAGACTTTTGTTTCAGAAAATAAAGAAAATAAATGGATTCACTCATTTATAGGTGATCCATTTATGGAGTCCTTGGGAAACAATAGCATAGACTGAAACAAAATGTTGTAGGAGATAGATCTGGCATTTTATTTTATTTTATTTTATGTCCTCTGAATAATGGCTGGTGACAACACAGATGTTAAACACAAAATATTACAGGGATTAATTCATAGCGCTCTAGTTTTCATCCAAGGTCATGTGCAGTGCAAACAATAAGTTACAGCCAGGCAGTCTGTAGTGGCAATTAAGGACCACCTAGGGTGGGGGTGAAGCTGAAGGTGGCTCTGACCCTAGGAGTCTACAGTCACTTCAGCATACCTCCTTGGAATGCCTTCTTGTTCATATAAATTAAACAAAAGTGAATTTTCTCCCCTTTAGGGAACAAACAATCCATGCCTCAGATCCTGCAGCCATTTCCTCCTTTAAAATTGCAACTGAATCTCCTCTAAACAGCAATTAGCATTTTAATAGTATTAATAACATACACGATTTTAACAATCTGAAGTGTTCTGCTTTTTATTGATGTCTTTTGTTGCAATTTTGTCTAATAGAGTGCCCAGGGTAGCAAAACATAACCAATTAAAACATTTGCCAAACAGCAAGGAATCTGGATAGCTTCAATGCTGCTCAACTAAAAATGAAAGTGGTTGTATGAAAATAACATTTCCAGCCAACAAGACCAGGGAACATACTGGCAATCTAAGTTGGGTAGTCCTTTATGTTGCGATTCTGCTTCAGAACTAGGGTGAACTGATCAGTGTTACCTTGCTATTGTCAGATTAGAAAAACCAAAGCTGGCAGTCTCATGCAGAGTCCCTGGAAGCCTCAGCTCTCTGTGGTTTACAGAAAGCACAAGTATTCAGAAAACTGGGTAGCTTTAGTTTCGTATCAGATTGCACTATTTGTATGGAATCTTAATTAGATTCCTTGGTTATGTATTCTCATAACATATTGCGTTTTTCTTTCAATTAACACAGTATATCTACTTATAAAATATTAACATTGAGTACTTACTATGTGCTAGGCAATGAGTCAGCAATTTACCAAGAACCATATAGTGATTCATGATATATGAATCCAATAGTGGGGTGTATTATTATCTTTTTTGTTACAGACACTGAAGCTTAGAGATGTGATTTGTCTGAGGTTAAAGAGCTAGTCAATGACAGAGCCGAAATACAAATGCTGGTCCCCCTGCCATCAGAGTCTATAATCTAGTGTGTATCTTCCCCGTGCAGGGAGGAGGGATGTTGCCTTTATTTTGTTTTGTTACAATGTCTGTCTCAGTGACAGGGCTCTAAAATTGAAGAGAGAATTGTTCCTATTTGCTTCACTGCTTTCTCTTTCTAAATTAACATGGTGCTGGGTGTATAGTAAGAGATTCCTAGATCTTTCCTAAATAAATGAAGAGTATGTCTAGATTTGCCTTGTCAAACTAGATTATCATTGGGCTTTTTTTTTTTTTTTTTTTTTTTTTTTTTTTTTTTTTTTTTTTTTTTTTTTTTTTCCTTGCTTGGTGTGATTTAAGTCTTCTGTGTTCCTGAAGGAAGCATACAGATGTTCGAGCATTTATTGGTGCTTTATCTTCTTGGTAATGTTCATTTGCCTCTAAGGGTTTGTGTTTACATATATGAATAATGTTATATCTTCTATTGGTTCCAAAAAAGTGTTTAGGGTAGGTATATGGTCCTAAAAATTTATTCTGCCATTTTTAAAAGTTCTTGCTTTCCACAGTTAATCATCCATTTCTCTATTTCCTCAATTTCTTTTTACTTTTTACTTTTTTTGGGACAAATTATTCCAATTCGATTACTCATCTGGCTATCCCACCATATCAAAAGACTCTCTCCCCACCCCCGTATATAGTTTGCTATATTTGAAATAAAATATCCCTATTTTTAGTAGGCTTTATATAGTAATATCCTCAGCTGAATTGGGTCAGATTTGGGTAGGAGAAACACTAAAGTGCTCTGTTACATGTAAATTTGTGGTGCCACAAAAGAAGCAGCACTCAAATATAAATTTCCTCAGCAAGGCAATTTACTTCTATAGAAGGGTGCAGCTCACAGATGGAACAATGGCAAGCACATACCTGGATAATGGAAGGGAACAGGTGCTTATTCCTGATGCAGGTAGCCCCTACTGCTGTGTCATTGCCCTATTGGCTAGGGTTAGACTGCACAGCCTAAGCTAATTCTGATTGGCTATTTTAAAGAGAGCAGGGTTATGAGCCAAAGTGGTGGGGTGAGTAGTTTGGCGGGAAGGATGGTTATGGGACAGGTCAGAGCAGGTGACTGGGGTGACTCAGGTCAAAGCAGGTGACCAGAGCAGGTGACCGGAGCAGGTGACCAGGATGAGTCAGAATGGAGCAGGCACCTGGGGGAACAGATCTGAACTACTGATTAGAACTGGTGGAAAAGGTTGTTTACTGAAACTACAAGGAAGTTAAACTTTAAAATGAAGAATTAATGAATAAGAGAGCTGAACATACTGACATTCAGGTTTTTTGAAGAGAAACTTGGAGTTCACTATATCTAACATGCTCCCAAACCACTTCTTATGGTGACCTTTTTCTCTCAGGTGAGTGTAGGCACAACACATATACTTATTTGAAGGAATAGGAGCTACAAGAAATGGTTTTGGAGCACTTTAGTGTTATTCTTACCCAAATCTGACCCAACAAAGCTGAGGATATTACTATATAAAGCCTATATAAAGCTGAGGATATTACTATATAAATTACTATATATTATATATTAAAATAGTGATACTTAAATATAGGAAACTATATATATGTATACACACACATACACACATATATATACACACACACACATATGTATGTGTGTGTGTGTATATATATACAGAGAGATAGAGAGAGAGAGAGATAAGTAGAGAGAGAGAGTCTTTTAACATGGTGGGATAGCCAGATGAGTAATAGAACTGGAATAATTTGTCTAAAAAAAGGTAAAATATAAAAAGAAATTTAAGAAATAGAGAATTGGATGATTAACTGTGGAAAGCAAGGACTTTCACAAATGGCAGAATAAATTTTTAGAACCATATACCCTTTGATAGTCATGCTTCTCATATTTAAGGATCAAAATCGCCTTGAGGGCTTGTTAAAACGCAAGTTTCAGGGCCCATATAGTAAACATTCTGATTAAGTCTGGGGTGAGACTTGATTATTTGTATTTTTAACAAGATCTCTCATGAGATTGCAAGATTATACTTTAAGTATCACTGAGCTATACAGAACTACACTGGAAGTATATAAAATATATTAGAGCAGTGGCAAGTTCAAAAATCAGATATTAAGAGAAGAGTCATAGTAATGCTTCTGATGCTCTGCCACCTGATGCCTCAGCCTCAGTAGACCAGTCATCTAGTCTTAGAGGATGCCAGTCAAGCAGTGTGATGCTCTTCAATGTACCTCCTACAGGAAATACAGAAAAGTTAAAAAAAGAAAAAAGCAGCTAGCAACTCTGCATCCAACTCTTGTATTCTTTCCACCAAATCTGGATTTGAACACAGTATCTAATTCATGGACTTGTTATTAAATATATTAAGCATGAAACGAATATATTTTTATTATTATTTTAGCAGATGTTATTTCATGTTTTTATTCAGTTTCCTATTCATAGTGGTTGTTGTTGCCAAACCTTTGACTCAGCCAACCATGCTTCTTTGATTTATTAGGCTTTTTTTTTTTTTAATTTGTCTTTGTAAATTATATTATTAGAAACTCCAGACAGAAATGACAGTTCAATCCATGGCTAAGTATATGCTCTGTACTTGACTAGTGAAAAGTTAGTTCTCACTAGACCGTAACTCCCAGCTAAAGGCCCACATCAAAACAAAAGCACATGAGAGTGATATCACTCATGCTGATCCAGTCTGTGTGGAGGAAAAGAAGTGGGCCTGACTTCCATAATTTCCTTAGTACAACCACAACACAGCATTTACTTCTTGGCACTGACTCTACTGAATTACTGAATCTTTCACTTGACAGAAAGCTCTTTGACGGGATGGGAAAAAACCCACAAAACAAAACCACAATTTCTTCATCATTTTATCCATAGTGGATAACACAGAATTTAATTCATTGTGGGTGCTAAATTTCTGTTTACTAAATTAAAGCCAACTCCTTCCTTGAATGACTATTTGTATTCTAATAATATTTTAACATGGGTTTTGAGTACCTTCAAATTCCAAGTGAATTTTGGTAGAGAAGAAATAATAAATTTCCACTTAAAAAGTTCAAAATTGTCCATGTTTTGTGTAAAAACTTTAATGGCATTAAAAATTTTGCTATTTATGATAATTATCATGAATACAAAACGCCAAAATAGTTATTCAGCTTTTGAAACAAGGTTTCCTTAATTTTTTTTTTTAATCCATTAAGATCTCCTGAATAAACTCAACACATAACTTCCATTGTTGCTATATGAAGTACTAGGCATTCTGAAGTTTTATGTACTTTGCATCTAGCTTTTGCTAGCTAGGGAGCTCATTAACAGTTACTTCTTGTTGTGAATAAACTGCCCCATGAGAGTAAAAGAACTCCTTAATTCACAAGTTCACATTCTTCTGAGAGGTCACTTCACCTTCTAAGTCAGTTATAGCACATTAACAACGCTCTGCTTCCAACAATTATTTTTCTAGGTTATGTAAATGTAGCTGTTTAAGGCCTGACCAGATATATTCAGGCTCTATCACTCAGGTCTGTCTGTAAAGGGAGGGTTAAATCACTTTCTAATGAGATTCAAGATATCAGGGGAAACATTTCACAGTTATTTTGACTGCTGTAATATCAATATTCCAAATGATATATGGAAATAATGAAAAAATAATAGTAATAAAATTATTCTTTTTTATTAAGCTAATGCAGCGATTGTGATAAGTGTAAGATTGACAGTCCAGGCATCTGGAGTATTCTTTTAAAAGAACAGAAAACATTAATAGCAGACAGGTAGTTTCCTCTTTCTTTACCATGTCAGTCCTTTCAAGGGTGAAGTGATGAGAAAGGTACCCATCTTGGGATAGTGTTGTTGCATATTAATAGGAGCAGTCATAAAATGACTAATAATAAATGTGGTATCATAGAAATACAGACATAGACATGGTCCAAACATATTAACACTTGCTTACTGAATTAATCCTTTTTCTGTCCAGAGGATTATAAATATGAGCCATTTCAAGTGTAGACTTTTGAATGATGTAAAGGAAGCTTCAGCAACTTCAGTCTCTCTTAGACAGAAAATAGATGAATGAGAATCTGGATTACATTTATCTGACAATGCAAGGAGATGAAAGTAACCAATACCTTAAGCCACCTAGTGTTGCATATTTTGACTAGTATAACTGTAAAACTTCAAGAAATGCTTGTAATTAATATTTTAAAACATTCTTATGCATCAAGAAATGTGATTCATCTACTAAGGTTTAATTTCCTGTATAATTAAAATATTAATCTTTAAATAAAAAACGATTTAGGGCATGGTTACCATTTTTTAAATATTTTTGTTAGAACTTTGAATAATGCTTCAGCAAAGCCACTTAAAACATTACAAAAGCACACCATACCTGATACTGTGTTGTCAGTCCCACGTTCTACAATTAGTTGGTGTTTTACCTGATATCTTATTAGCTTTCAGAATTGCCATTTAATTCTTTGTTTTGAATTTACAACATTCACAGAGTACTGCTGAGGGATTTGGAGAGTACTTGAGGTATATGAATTATTAATTGACACCCATATCAAATTTTGTCATTTTTACTCAAAACTACAACTCTAAATTGCTCATTTAAGTAGTTTTAGCTTATGTTCTAAACAAATGATGCCTTTAAAGGAATAGAGAATGAGAATCTTGCTACTTTAAAAATGTACCCTAAGAGGTAGAGACTCCACATATGGTTGTAGTAACCAAGTCAAAGAACCTGGCCCAAGTGGCAAACCTATTACTTTGCAAAGAAAAAAAAAAAGATGGTATTTCATGATACCGGTGATGGCTATGAAAATCTACATACACACTGTGCTATCTTTATGGATTGCATGTTTGTAAAGTCAGTCAGGAGATAAGGCAATAATTTGGGATTGTTTCCTTCTGGAAAATATATAACTTGTCGCTTTCTATGATTTTTTTATATTAAAACTTTATTTTGGACTTTTGATTTTGACAGATAATTGAGAGATTCATGTTTCCTTTACACATTTTCTCACCTAAAGTTCCCAGTTTCTTGCCTAAGGAGCAACCTGAGTCACTATGATATCCTAATATTCTCCAGGTAAAGCAGCTGTATCATGTGGTGAAAAGCCTGTTCCAATTTGTTGGTGTCAGTGCTGTAAGTTTTTTAATATTTTGAAAATCATTCTTGTAATATGACCAGGGTAATGCCTGGGCAGAACAGGGAGGCCACAGTGCTGCTCTTACTTAGTAGTACTAGGTTATAAAACAATAAAATAAAATTTTATAAAGTTAAAATACGCATAGGCCTCTATGCATTGCATAGCTCTAGAATTGACCTGAAACAGCATGATGGTTACCACTGCAGTAAGGCTTGGGCTTTCTCATACATTCATCTACATCATATTTGCATGATTAGTAGCATGTCTCCAGTGCAAACCAGCTGGCAAGAAACCTAAGGAGTAAGAACATAAAGAACAAAAATGTCTTCTAATTTGTCTTTATGGTCAAGACCATTGCACTGTTGACAATGTAGCTATCTTGTTGATTGAGCCTTCACATAATTTCACCACTAATTTCCCTTTTTTGTCATCAAAATGAGTTCACCAGGATTCATGTGAGTCAGTTGCCTCATTTCAATTTACTGAATGCTTCTTGAATGTGTTAAAAATTATACATTTGAAATGAGCTTTATTAAAGACCAAGACTTAAATAATAAAGTAGATTATGTTTGTCCAAAGTTCTATTATAGCCTCTTTAAATTTCAAAAAATGTACATGTTATGAACTATTTACCTTTTTGTAAAACATTTTTATCAGTTTATGCTCATTATGAATGTTTTCATTTCAGTGAATAAATGGAACCTTTGTAAGGCACAACAGTGTTCAAATATCAATGTATTAAGTAATGTATTATGTAAATTCATGAGTAATACATTTTCCTTTCATTATGAATATATTTGTTTTATACAATGTTATTAATATTGTGTTTATATTTTTTAAGAAAATGGTCATAAACTGTGGTCAGAGGCATATCAAACAAGTTTCTACTGGGTCCAAGTAAATACAACTCAGGCATTATCAATTGAGAATGAAGACATTATTTTCTTTCACCGATTCTTTAAAAGAGCTCTAATCATCATTCTGCTACTCAATATGTTAGTTTCTTTGTTGTTCTAGTGGGAATTAAAAAAAAATACCATGCACATAGTGATAAAAAGTAAATTATTTATTGTTTTAAAAAGTTTTGAATTTTTATGAACCTTTTAGATATTAGGACTTACTGCTTAAATAGCATTCACTAAATAAATAAAAATGATAAATGTTGAGTCACAATAGGCTCAATACTAAACTATTTTTCTAACATGAAAGAATGTTTCTGTATTAGTTCCATCAAAGCATTGTTTAAATAATGGTCTCTTTTATTTATCCTTGTCCCATTTAAGCTTTGAAATAAAGGAATCTATTTAAAAATCCTTCAATTCTTCAGTTAAAGTTAAATTATTTCTCAAGTGAGAAAAAATGATGATAGTATTCACATATATAGACATAATCATTAACAGGCAATCTTGGTACTTGTTTTACCAATATGACTGCTAAAAGCCAAAGTTCCTTAAATCTAAATGAGTCTTTCCAACCCATGTTTTCTTATGGTGATTAAAGCACAGAATTTTTAGAAGCAGACAGATCACAGAAAGCAATATCAAAAGCTAAGGTTGATGTCAAATCAATGCCCAGGTTTAGTTGATTTTTGTTATATTTGGTTTCAGTATTGATCTAATCTAGAAAATGCTGGGCTCACTATGAACTCTAAACAATGTACTCTTTGAAGTGTAACGCTATATTTGATAATAAAACATATGAAACTGCAAAATAAAATACTATCAAAATAAATATAAACAAAAAGATATCTTCCTGAGTATTTAATAAGAAGGTAAAAAATTAGTTTTTTTTTTTTTTTCTTTCTGTTATCTTGGTTACTGTCGCTTTTTATTTTTGTTTGGCTTGTTTTGTTGTAACCTTCCTAAACTAATTAGACTTTCTAGGACTAATTCTGTTAAGTTTTTTTTCTTTCTGTTATCTGTCTATAGTGCTTATCACTAAGGAGTATAGCAATCTTCTCCTTTAAAAAAAAATCATCTTTCTGGTCCTCCTTAGGACCCAAATCTATATTTCATTATAATTTCTATCATATTTTGGATACCCGGCATATTTTGTACTTTTTAGCAACAAAGCTTTATAAACAAGGAAACATGTTGATTTGACGTAGATTTCATTGCCAACTATATTTGTTTTGGGGGAAAGTGTTTTAGCCAGTCCCTCTCTCTCCTCCATGAACAGATATTTATAGTGATTGAATTTTGATCTTTGGTATTAATCACAACAAGGTTATCAGAGCTAGCTCTTAGCTCATGAACAGATACAAAAAGTCTACTATATAATGGTCAGGGTAGTAAGATCACAGATAGATTATCTATTTTGTTATTTCTTTCTTTTTATATATATATTTTGTTATCTGTTTCTAAAGAAAAAAAAATCATCTGTTAGGCCTTCTGCTTCCTAATTGAGGTGAAGCTTTTTTCGTGATCTATTTGCTTTTGTTTTGTACATCTGAATTACTTGAATGTAATGTATTTTATAATTACCCAAAGCAAAATGATCAATTAATATGCACAGGGTTGTGAAATCAGAGTTTGCTTTAGTAGCAATACTTGTGAAAACAATAATATGAAGTGTAACCTATTTAGTAAATAATTTTATCTCCTTCACCTCCAATTCAATAGCCTAAAGGTTGATTTTGAATGTAAAAATGATTTTTTTGCTAAGTCCATTAGTTACAAATTTTTGCATTCTGTAGCAAATTTAATAAGCCTGATATTGATACAGTTTATATTTTCTTGAAATCATTATTTATATGAGTGAATTTTATATCTTGGACAATTAGAACTAAACTTTATCATAATGGGCCTCATTTTCATAAACTAGTGTGAATATTCTTTTTGGGTAAGTGCATGAAGATTGAAGATATATAAATAAGTAGATCTATAAGTCTAATGATCTATCTGTCTATATATATGAATATCACTATTCCAGTTATATTTAATATTAAAATCTGTTCTATCTACAAAGGTCAGAATATACAGCATTCTACAGCTGTGGCAGAAAAGTTTCCTAATTTGAAAGATAATTCCATCTTTACTAAACGGTTGCATTTATTGCAAAACAAACAGTTCTCTGATTCGGGGTAATAATGAGTACTAAACGAAGCTCACTCTTATTTTAGTGCAGTTTGCATGACTCAAGCCTCTTGTAGTAATGCTAGGTGAAGCTTCTCAGGTGTAGTAAATTCACCAAAGTTCACAGAGAAGCAACCTATTAAGTAGTTAAATGCCATCACGACATCTTCAGAAAGGTAATGGAAAACTCATTCTGCATTAAAGCAAAGCATGAATATGGGCCTCAGTGTAGTAAATCTGCAGTTTAGAAGCCTGGGAGCCCTGGGAACCCTGGGAAACTTAATGATATCTCTGGATGCCAAGTCATATGCCTGGTAGTTGTCTTGCTTCTGTGTAGTATGGTTTTGACAAATGAAATTTCACATTCCCATCAAACAACAGATCCTTTCAAGGATTATAATGATTAGTGCACTTATAGAAATGGAAAATCATATTCACAAAGAGAATGGTAATGAATCAACATCAGAGAATGATATTTGGAGAGTAGATTATGAAATTTAGATAATTGTTGATTCAGGTAAATGGTAAAAGAGTAATTGACAAAGGAAAATAGAGCAGCCTTGTACAAAGTGTTTGTACATAATAAACTTCTAGAGGCACAATGAATGTATGAGTCGTAGAATTTAGTAAAAAAGATTTGGTAACAGACTCAACTTTGATAATGAAATTAAAGCTCTGAATTCAATAAACTGTCAAATTTCAAAATTTTTTATACTATTGGTCAGGTATTCAGGAATGTGTGAAAAAGTGACAATGATAGCCTTCATTAATTATTAATATAAAAACAAAATATGGAAAATTAAATTGATAATAAAAATATTATTTAAGTTTTTGCTGCTGAATTGGTAGTACTATCAAGTTGTTGTTGGGTTTCTCCATAAATATATATACATAAATATAAAAATATATATATATATATAAATATATATATAAGAACCCAACTGGTTCTTATGCATGTAAAATATAATAAAGAAAAGACTTTCAATTATAGAGGTAATTGACTAGTTGAATTATTGATTATTTTCTATCATCATTTCATATGTGCATTTTCCAAAGGCATGTATGAAAATGGAGAGCATTATCTATTTTTTGCTTTATCACTGGTCAACATTTACTTTCTTCATTTCATACTGACAACAAGATACAAAAAAATGAAGGTCATGTTTTTCTAAAGCACAACACTGATCTACTCCTTAGACAAACATTGTTGCTGCCCATTTACAACTTATTATTGCCCTGAGCTATGTACTGCTGTCTTCCAGTGCTATATTTCTTGAAAATTTGACATAGAAATCTATGACACAATCTGTCAGCTTGGTGTGGAAAAATTCAGGTTCTTTCATTAATATTAAACTTCTTGGGGAAAATATGTTGCTGAAACAAGCATTTCTTTTAAGGATGAAGGAATTTATATTTTACTATTGACATGATAATTGAAATCATATTTAACAAAATGAATGATGAAGAAATTATACCATGTGTTCTAAAAGAAGAGACAAAGATGGATCAGAAGAAGGAAAAGTGTGTTATCACAAAATATGCAAGCACTCAGGCGCTCTTACTAAAGTAATGAAATAATGAAAAGGAAAATTATTGTGACCATCTATTATTATTTCTAATGAGCATCAAAGGGATTGTGATTAAAAAAAATATTGTCAGTCATTGCAATAGAATATAGCTGAATTGCTACATCTTTTTATGGCAATGCAGCCAAGTATAATTTAGATGTAAATCATGTCTCTTATTCCCCACTTTATAATGGACTTTCATTATCCTGTACACAAAATTTGGAACAGGAAGTGGCAAAAAGTCAGATACTTGTCTCTGCTTTCTCCTCTAAGGACTCCTTATGCAGAACTCCTGGTGACTTGAGCAGACACAAAAAACTGTGCACAGTGCAAGATCTGCTCTTGGGAGCTTGGGAGCACTAACATTTTGGACTTTTTGTTTCATGTGGCATAAAAACTAGAGGCAATTTTCATTTTTCTCTATATCGCAACTGAAATACATTCCTTTGATGTCAAACACTGGCATAAGTCCCCCTACCCCATTTTAATGTGCCAATTTTTTCTCCCTTTTTCTTTGGATATATTCTGTCCATTTGAAGTAAGACAGTTTTATTTTAGGGAGAAATTAAGAAAAGAAAACCTTAGTCTCATTAGACAACTGACTAAAGGAATTGGACCCTACTATGTTGATGTGCAATTGTTGCCATAAATAATGAAATTATATGCCTGTCAAAGTAAATGTATTTTCCAAATTCCTTTAATAACAACACATATTTAAACAAAGTTTTGAAGTTAGCAGACATATGAACCGACATTGTTGCTTATGATACTGACCATAAAAATGTGTTACTTTATTGTCACTTCAAATATAAGGAAAATTAGTTTCAGACATACATTAACTTTCCTGATGTCATGCATCTAGCAGGAAGCATAGCTGTATGTCTTAAACACAATATTTCTAACAATTTTGGGGTATTTTCTACTATATCACAAAACCTCAATCTTTTCCCCCCTGACATGGATTCTCCTTCTGTTGCCCAGGCTGGAGTACAGTGGCGTGATCTTGGCTCACTGCAACTTCCACCTACTGGGTTCAAGTGATTCTCCTGCCTCAGCCTCCCGAATAGCTGGGATTACAGGCATGCATCACCACGCCCAGTTGATTTCTGTATTTTTAGTAGAGACAGGGTTTCAATATGTTGGCCAGGCTGGTCTCAGACTCCTGATCTTGGCCTCCCAAAGTGCTAGGATTACAGCCATGATGCATCACACCTGGCCAATTTTTAAAATATATAATTTATTCTCATGGGCACGTAATAAGTTTATATATTTATGGGGAACATGAGATGGTTTGATACAGGCAGGCAATGCTTAATAATCACATCATGAAAAATGGGGTATCCATCTCCTCAGGGATTTATCTTTTGTATTACAAATAATGCAATTATAGTATTTGTTATTTTAAAAATCTACAATTATTACCAATAATAATCACCCAGTTGTGCTACTAAATACTAGACCTTATTCATTCTTCTAAAGAATTTTTTACCCATTAACCATCCCCACCTACCCCTCACCCTCCCACTACCCTGCCCAGCCTCTGGTAACCATCCTACTACTCTCTGCCTTCATGGGTTAAATTGTTTTGATTTATAGATCCCACAAATAAGTGAGAACATACAATGTTTATCTTTCTGTGCCTGGCTTATTTCACTTAACATAATGACCTTCAATTCCATCCATGTTGTTGCCAATGACTAAATCTTATTCTTTTTTATGGCAGAATAGTATTCCATTGTGTATATGTACCACGTTTTTTAAATCTATATCTATTAATCTATTGATGGACACTTACATTTCTTCCAAATCTTGGCTATTATGAACAGAGCTGCAACAAACATAGGAATGCAGCTATCTCTTCAATACACTGATTTCCTTTTTTCTGGGTATACACCCAGCAGTGAGATTGCTGCATCATAAGGTAACTTTATTTTCAGTTTTTATAGGAACCTCCAAACTGTTCTTCATAGTGGTTGTGCTAATTTAAATGTCCCACAAATAGTGTAGGAGGATTCTCTTTCCTCCACGTCCTCAGCAGCGTTTGTTATTGCCTGTGTGTTGCATACAAACAATTTTCACTGCTGTGAGATGATATATCATTCTAGTTTTGATCTGCATTTCTCTGGTAATCAATGATGTTGAACATCTTTTCATATGCCTGTTTGCCATTTGTATATCTTCTTTTGAGAAATACCAATTCAAATCTTTTATTTCTTTTTTAATTTTGTTATTGACTTTTTTCCTATAGAGTTGTTTGAGCTCCTTATATATTCTGGTTATTAATCTCTTGTCAGGTGGTTAGTTTGCAAATATTGTCTCCCATTCTGTGAGTTGTCTCTTCACTTTGTCGATTGTTTCCTTTGCTGTGCAGAAGCTTTTTAACTTGATGTGACACCATTTGTCCATTTTTCTTTGGTTGCCTGTGCTTGTGGGGTATTACTCAAGAAATTTTTGCCCAGACTCATGTCTTGGACAGTTTCGCCAACGTTTGCTTGGAGCAATTTCATAGTTTGAAGTCTTAGGTTTCATTCTTTTATACATTTTGATTTTATTTTTATACGTGGTGAGATAGGGGACTAGTTTCATTCATGGCATGTGGATATCTAGTTTTTCTAGCATCCTCAACAGATTTTTATCACAAAATTTTAAAAAGTTACCAAGTGAGGCATGAATTAAAATTTTGGTGATTGCCAATTTTTTAAGGGCCTAGGATTACATAAAAGGTAAGATTTTTTTTCATAATAAATAAATAATTTGTTTTGGAAAATTAAAAGAAACCTGAATTCAAGACGTAGGGAATTAGCTGGGGTGCTTTTTTCAAATGTACAGTCCTGATTTTAACACTCAAAGATTCTGATTTAATACATCTCAGTGAGACTTTATATTCTCAGGTGCTTTTTCAAACCCACATTTGGAAAACCTCTGGTGTAGAATTTTGTTTGATAATTCAGTGTCATAGGTCAATATACTATATTTTCATCCACAGGCAACACATTTTTCCTTTTCTTTTCTCTTCCATACTTTTCCTCCCCTCCCCTCCCCTCCTCTTTCCTTCCCTTCCCTGTCTTTTCCTTTCCCTTTTTCCCTCTCTTTGTTTTTTGTAGATTTATTTATTAACTTCATGTTCCCCAATTGTATTGTTTCTCTTTATTCATTTTCAATTTACCTGTTAAGGAAACATTTTAGACTGTTTACATGTACATTAAAAAGTGTGCAATACAGCCAGGATTCCTGTAGAAATTAGCTATCTTGTGGATTCGTTATTTCTTGATTGAAAATTACTACATATGTCTTGGAACTAGGTGAGGAGGTGGCAAGGTTCTAGGGTCAGATAACCTGGGTTCAGATATTCTCTGCCTTTGCTACTCTGAAAAAAAATTTAATCTTCGTATTTCTAAATTCGCACATCGGTAAAATGAGAATCATAGCATTTTATGTCATAGAGATTTTCTGAAGATTAAATAAGATCATTGTTGCCATTTACTCAATGCCTAGCACTGTCTCCAGAACATGGAGACCGCCCAATGAAAGACCTACTATTGTAGTTGTCATGTTTTTACTAAAGTTGTTAGTTACCGTTATTAATTAGCCAACTTTCTAATTAGGAAAAAAATAATGTTACTACTGACCATCTGTCTTTGATTTTTGGAATGTCTCTCAGGAACATTTAAATGAATTAATTTTCACAGCAGAGTTTCTTGATACAACTATTGGGCTTTAGAGAATGATGGCCAAAGGCAAAGATTAGCCTTTTGTACAGTTACTGCAAAACAATTCTGCTAGTTAGCTATCATGATCAGCCATATATTGAGCCATTTTGCCCACCATGTATTTTTATATTATTTGATTTATTAAAAAAATTTGTGGCTGTTGGTTTTGTTTTTAGTAAATAGTATAAACTCTCTGGGTTATATACACTTGTACAATTTCAAAATTTGGAGTGTCGTTAGTACTTAGTGATGGGGAAGAAAATCTACCTGAAATACTATATGTGAAATTCTCAGATATATTTTCTCAAAGTGCAGTTGGTACATGGTAGCCTCAGTCAGTGAGTGTGCAAGTGTCTAACGATTGCATAAAAATGTTATTCATTAAAATACAAATGACCAGGTGTGGTGGCCCATGTCTGTAATCCCAGCGCTTTGGGAAGACGGGGTGGGTGGATCATGAGGTCAGGAGTTGAAGACCAGCTTGGCCAACATGGTGAAACTCCATCTCTACTAAAGATACAAAAAAAAAAAAAAAAAAAAAAAAAATTAACCAGACGAGAAAAAGCTAGCCAGGCGAGGTGGCAGGCACCTATAATCTCAGCTACTCAGGAGATTGAGGCAGGAGAATCGCTTGAACCCGTGAGGCACAGGTTATGGTGAGCTGAGATCATGCCATTGCACTCCAGTCTGAGCAACAAGAGCAAAACTCCATCTCAAAAAAAAAAAAATATATATATATATATATATGTTAGCATTTATGATGATAGGCAGGTGGATAATAATTTTAGGAATTCTATGTCTTTCTAAGAAATTTTCTTAATTTACTTTAAATTAACTCATATTACACATGTGCTGCCTATATTGATCTGAGTGCATACAATAAGAACCGTAACCACCTCTGCACATTTATTTACTTACTCAATGTTGCTTAGGCATGCATCTGCTTATTTCATGGTGTAAAAGTTTTAAGTACAAAATTGACTGAACCAAGTTTAAAAACTATGAGAACCCTTAAAGGAAATAATAATGAAGTATTAAAAAACAGTTAAATGAAAGAAGGGAGAGAACACTGAAAAAAATTATTAATAAAATACAATGACATGCCATACCAAAAATAAAAGAGAAATAAATATATTGAATTTAAAAAATAAACTTATTTCAGCCTCAAAGTATTTTCATTTGCTGTTGCATTTACCTCAGTTGGATTTTTTGGCTGGATAAATTTATAATTTGCTTTTTTGTTACATTATCTTATCTCAGATACTGTCCATTAAATGAAGCCATGACACTAGTGGTAACACAAATCTCAGTGGCTATCTACTTCATTATTTTTCTCCTATATTCTGAAAATATCTTCCCTCTATTTCCCCATTAAATGTAAGGCATATGAAAACTGATCCCTTTTACCCCAAACAACCTCGACAAGCACACTTACTGCTTGATCACTGACTGCAACGCAGGATATTGATCAGAAGTATAAAACATCAAATAAATACATTATTGATTGTCACAATATAATGACGGAACTGTTCACTTGATTCATTCTCTGAAACACCTCCTCTATTATGAGTACTGCTCTTTACAGGATACATTGTTGAAAGCACACACAGAGATATGTTTGATTCTATGTTTGATTCTTGGACCATTAAATGTTTTTAAGAGAAACAAGATTGTTTACTGTAATTTAAATTTTATAAACATGCAACATCTAATAATGTTTAATAGTAACATATAATAATTTGACAAGACTCTAGTCTTACACTTTTCATACATTATCTCATTTAATTCTCAATCCATCCTGTAATAGGTTAAAGGGAAGAGGTCTGACAGTTAAGGGGTGGGAAGGGCAATAAGATAAACAGGTTCTAAACCCTATACTATTCTGAGCATCAGTAATTTAGATTTAGATATGACATAAAATATTTGGTAAATGGAATTTAAAAGTAAATTTATGCCACTAAAATCATGTATTACAACATATTAAAATTACTTTTAGTAGAAATATAACTCTTAAATGGCAAGCAGGATTAATGCCTTGTTTGCTTTAAGAAGAAAATCATTTTTCACTCATAGATTAATTATATCAATGTATGTCTTAAATTATAAATTTAAAAACTATACAAGCCCTTTTATAAAAATTTTGTATGTATACAAAATTTTTATAAAATATGTAAAATAATAATATGTAAAATAATATCACATATGTATTTTATTAATATGTCACTGATATTACTTTTTCTCGTGTTTTGTTATTTTTTAAATTAATTGCCTAGGTTATTTTGGAGGCCTACTCTCAAATATCTTCCCAGCATTCCTTATCATTGATTGTTTTTTCTAGATTATAAAGTATTAATATTAAAAATATATCATATCCTTTGTACTTAGGGCAGGCTGAAAAGAGAGGCCTTTAAAAACTTGTGTATTTCTAAGAAAATTTGCTATATGTGTGATTAACATTACTATTTTGAATTTATGTTTTTACACACAAAATATTTCAGAGATTATAATAGGACATACTGTTATTTTAAGTATATGATATCCTTCGAAATAATAGGAACTTGGAAAAATTACTTGTCTCATGAAGATCAAGCCCTGTCTAACTAAATTAATTTTTACTGAGTGAAAGACTCATCAGATTGAATAAATAAAAGAGAAAGAATAGACACAATCTATCTGATTCTGATTTTTTTCTTTTATAAATTAATTTTCTTAACACTAAATAGGGAAATGCAAGTTTGACAGTATAAATATTAAGGTGTGATCACGATAAGTCGTGTACCATGCCCATTATAGCAACTACCATATTATGGTTAAAGGAGCATAATTAACACATTAATTCCTTTTACAAATACATATTGAATATCTATGTATGGAAATGGACTTCCTTATTAAAAAAAGAGTCCCTCCAAGATATGAGTGGAAAAATCTTTTGGAAAGACAATATCATTCTTAGAAGGGGAAGAAAATTAATTTAACCCTGAACCATTCATTGTCCTTGATATTCTCTTATAATGATATCTACCACTGCAGAAAGTAAACCCTTCTCTTTAACAACTGGTGAAGAATTGGGAAAAATAAAATCAGTCTTCCCCTCTCTGTCAACATGGTCACAGAAACAGGATGGGAACAAATGTTAAGCATAAAACATGTGCCCACTCTCAATGAGTGTATGTTCTAGTCCTGAACTTATACACACACAGACAAATGATATATAAAAGAGGAATTGGCAGTGCCATAACAAAGAAGCATGTAGAACCTCACTGAAGTGCTAAAGAGACTGAGTTAGTTCTGTTTTAGGACTCTAGAATGCTGAGGAAGTGGATAAAGAAAATAGGCTGTGGAATAAGGTATTTTTGAATAGTGAATAAATTACCAATGGGGTCTTACAGGAATAGCTACAGAATCCTGATTATTTCAGGCAATGGAAATATCTCAAAAAATACTCATACATGAGAAGATATAGGGCACTTATGGAGAACTACGGTAAGTTCAATTTGAATAGAGGGTAGAGTGTATGAAGAAATATAGTGGGAGATAGGGCTGCAAAACTAATCTGTAAATCCTGAATATCATCTAAAGTAACGAGTATTATTTTGTAAAGACAGGGAGTAAGCTTGGTATATTTTCACATTACTAAGAATTGTGGAAATTAAATCTTTCTTCCTTTCAGAGGAAGAAAGACCTGTCAGGCTTTCAATACAAAAAGAGAAAAATGTATATTTATTTATTGAGTGTATCATTCTGGACCCAAAATTAAATATATAGTATCTTATTTAATGCTTACAACATTTTATGAGGCAGGAGATAAAATATTCATTCGATATAAGAAAACAGTGGCTCTATGAACAGGCAACCTACAGAATGGTAGAAAATTTTTGCAATCTACCCGTCTGACTATGGTCTCATCCAGAATTTATAAGAAACTTAAACAAATTTTCAAGAAAAAGAAAACCCCATCAAAATGTGGGCAAAGGATATGAACAGACACTTATCAAAAGAAGACATTTACAAGGCCAACAAACATATGAAAAATATCTCAACATCACTGATCCTCATAGAAATGCAAATCAAAATGACAATGAGATACAATCTCATGCCAGTCAAGAATGGTGATTATTAAAAAGTCAGGAAACAATAGATGTGGCAAGGCTGGGAGAAATAGGAACCCTTTTACTCTGTTGGTGAAAATGTAAATTAGTTCAACCAGTATGGAAGACAGTATGGGGATTCCTCAAGAATCTAGAAGCAGAAATACCATTTGACACAGCAATCCCATTACTGGGTATATACCCAAAGGAATATAAATTATTCTATAAAGACATATGCACACATATGTTTATTGCAACACGATTTACAATAGCAAAGCCTTGGAATCAACCCAAATGCCCATTAATGACAGACTGGATAAAGAAAATATGGTACATACCTACCAGAGAATACTACGCAGCCATAAAAAAGGAATGAGGTCATGTCCTTTGTAGGGACATGGGTGAAGCTGGAAGCCATCATTCTCCGCAAACTAACAGAGGAACAAAGAACCAAACACAGCATCTTCTCACTCATAATTGGGAGTTAAACATTGAGATCACATGGACACAAAGAAAAAGCACACACCAGGGCTTGTTTGGGGGTGAGGATGGAGGGGAGGGAACTTAGAGGATGGGTCAATAGGTGCAGCAAAATACCATGGCACACGTATACGTATGTAACAAACCTGCATGTTCTGCATATGTATCATTTTTTTAGAAGAAGAAATGCAGGAAAAAAAAAAGAAAAATTTTTTTAAAAAGTGACTATAAAAAAGTTATTCTACAACTTTCCTTAGGTAACACAATGCCAGTGTTGGTATTTAAACCTAGTTTCTAATCCTAGCTACTTGTTAGAATCATCTAAAGGGCTTCTTAATCAGTATTTAAATATTCTGATATCTAGACCCACTCTAAGAAATTGTAATTTAATTTTACCAATTATCTTGACCATGGTTTCTCACAAAGATAAGGTTAAAATTCACTGATTTGTTTTAAATTGAAGGATTGGTCATGAATAAAAATTGAGTTATTCAATAAAGTTGGATAAAGTGTAAAATAGAGCTTGGAATTAAGAAAAAATAGAACTGTGACAAAATAATTAATTAAAAGTTTAATATTCAAGTTTTCTTCCAAATGTAGATTATGCATACAAGTAAAACAAATTTCTAGTTAAAAACATTTTTTTTGGAATATATGTACACATATGCACACACATACACACAATTGCTTATTATTCACAAGTTCCATATTTGTAAATTTACTTTCCAAAATTTATTTTTATTCATACAATTAATGCTTATGATGCTTTGGCAATTATTTATGGACATTCACAGCGTAGGAACGAAAATCTGAGTCATCCAACACATACGTTCTGAGATTACATCTAGTCCCAGTTTAGATCAAACAAGGTGATATTCTGCATTCTGTTTTCAGCTCCCATGTTGCAAATAAATGTCCTTTTTACCGTCTATGTAGTGTCATGTTTTCCCTATTTTTGTCAGGTTTTTTACACTATTTAAAATGGCCCAAAATGTATTGCTAAAGTGTTGTCTAAAGTCTCCTAGCATAAGAAGGCTGTGATGATGTGTCTTATGAAGAAAATATGTATTAGATGAGCTTCATTCAGGCATGAGTTATAGTACTGTTGGCCATGAAATCAGTATTAATGAGTCCAGAGTATTTATTAAATAAGGGGTCTTTAAACAGGAATACACAAAAAGAAGGCTATATGTGATTGGTTGATAAAAATGTTGTGATAAGCGCTCCACAGAACCTAATCCTGTATTTCATCTGGGAACAATGATTCAGCATTATTTAATTCACTGTTCACAGTGTCTTTATAGAATATGATGATCATGAATAACAAGAACTGACTGCATATATAGTGATATGATTTGGCTGTGTCCCCATCCAACCTCATCTTGAATTGTAGTTCCCGTAATACGTACGTGTAGTGGAAGGTACTCGGTGGGAGGTAATTGAATCATAGGGCTGGTTCCCTCATGCTGTTCTCATGATAGTAAGTTCTCATGTGATCTGCTGGTTTTATAAGGGGCTTCCCTCTTTGCTCAGCTTTCATTCTTCTTGCTGCTGCCATGTGAAGGATGTATTTGCTTCCCTGTCTGCCATGACTGTTTAAATTTCCTGAGTCCTCCCCAGTCATGCTGAACTGTGAGTCAATTAAGCCTCTTTCCTTTATAAATTACTAAAGTCTTAGGTGTGAATTTATTAGCAGCATGAGAACAGACTAACATATATAGTTTAAATGTGATAATAAATGTACAATGCTTGACATAGTGATGACATGTGCTCAATAAATAAGTACAATTTATAGTATTTATTTCATTTGTTGTTGTTATTATTATCATTACTAAAATTTTCTAGGTATGTTAATTGATCAGCAGATGGGTTGGCCAATAGCAAGCTAGGATAATTTGCTTTGAAATACAAAGCTGAGATCTAGCTTGGAAAGATACCTATACAAGCAATAATAGAGGGAAACAAGAAATACTTTTTAGAAAATAAAAGAATGCGGCTACTATTTCTAAAAATTCCCTAATTATTATATAGAGACAAGTGACTATGTAAAGACTGCAAGTCTCTCTTTTCATTGAGTCCATAAAAATACAGGCAAAAAGGTTTAAACAAAAGCATTTTAATTCACTCTTCATAAAAGACAGAAACGTTGTTAAGCTTTTAACAAACTTTAATTTGAATATTCATCTTAGTATGTCTTTTAAATATTTATCTTTGAATGTAATTTTAAAATGATGGATTGTCCTTGGTTGAAAATGTTTTAAATAAGTGTACTACTTGAGGATAGAACAATGGAGTATTTCCCAGGGTTTCCCACCCAAGCATTTAACTTAGAGACTCTGAAGTTTGTTTGTTGTGTATTTGTCATGTATAGACATTAAATACAAGATGAAGAAACTGAGTAATTTTAGGATAATCAAATTATGTTATAACTTGTGTACCTGAGAACCAGATTCTCAATGAGGAAGAAAAGAACACATGTAATATAGAAGAGACAAAGGAAAATCCCATAGTCCAGAATTTTAATTGGATGTCAAGTATAAATTCAGAAGGCATTTTATCCTCATATATCTAATTTAAAGGGCCTAAAAACAATAACCAACTCAGTAGCAATGACTATTATAGAGTGTTTACTCCATGTACTCAGGGCATTGGTTCCAGGACCCCCATGTATATCAACTACATGCATATTCAAGTCCTGCAGTTGGATCTGCAGAACCTTCCTGTAGAAAAGTATGCCCTTCCTATGTGGGTTTCACATCCGGTGAATACCGAACTTTCTGTGGGTGTATGCAGATGCAGAACCCTGGATACAGAGGACCAACTCTATTTATTGAAAAAAAAATCTGCATGTAAGTAGACATATACAATTCAAACCCATGTTGTTCTAGGGTCAATTGTACTTATAGCATTGACTGTGATTTTAAAATGCCATTTTTCCATTGAATGAAAGAAATTGAGGCTTCTTAGAGAATGGTTGAATCCAGTCTGGGTCAGGAGACATACAACATTACCATAGAAAAAATTTTGTCAATGTGATTAGCAGGACTATCAAAAATTAACAGAGTCATGAACAAAGATCCCCATTTTCCCCAAATGAGGCACTGTGAGCTTCAATAAAGTAAAGTGTTTAGTAAATTTAAACCATCAACCAGTTTAAATCCATGAGTTCCGTTTTGGATATTATATTCTTTATGTATTACAAAGTAACAAATACCCTGACCACACACATGTTTGGTAGTTATTTATCTCACAAATTCCAGGCTCTACTGGGACAGAGTCTGCTCTGAATTCCACTCATGTGGCTATTGAGAAGCCTTGGGTTGTCACTAGTTGTTGACTGAAGACCTCAATTCTCTGCCACATGGGTTTCTCCGTAGGGCAATTCATAGCATGGTAGCTGACTTACTTTGCCATATTCTTTTTACTAAAAGTGAATCATTTAGGCCAGCCCACATTCAATGGGAGAGGATTAAAAGAGGGCAGAATTATTGGGGGCCATCTTAGAAGTTGATTTCCATAAACTGAAAATCAATTCATTATCTAAAACCTGGGTAAATATATCAAACCTTTGGGGGAGAGAACCAAGTCTTTTTTTCTCTTTTTTTTTTTTTTGAGACGGAGTCTCACTTTGTCCTTCCCAGGCTGGAGTGCAATGGCGTGATCTCTGCTCACTGCAACCTCTGCCTCCTGGGTTCAAGCCTTTTTCCTGCCTTGGCCTCCCTAGTAGCTGGGATTTCAGGCATGCACTGCCATGCCCAGCTAATTTTTGTATTTTTAGCAGAGAAAGGTTACACCATGTTGGTCAGGCTGTTCTTGAACTACTGACAACAGTTGATCTACACGCCTTGGCCTCCCAAAGTGCTGGGATTACAGGCGTGAGCCACCGCGCCTGGCCAAACCAAGTCTTTTTTATATAAACTGTATTACTAAATAAAATAGTAGATGAAATAAAGCCACTGCACCTGGCTGAACCAAATCTTTTTTGTATAAACTGTATTACTAAATAAAACAATAGATGTGATAGTCTTTTTATATAATCTTTTCAGTGAATATATAAAATATGAATTATAGAATTAAAATATCAATATTTGAAATTCATATTGAATTAATGAACATAGGTATGGAGTATAAACATTTCTTAATTTAAAAAAATGATTAGGCAATAAGCAAACAACCTAGCTTCTTCAACAGATTAAGAAAGGCTGGTCGTGGTGGCTCATACCTGTGTTTGGTATCTATTGCTGCATAACCGCACCAAAATTAGTGATTTTTCACAGCTATTTATAAAAATATAATTTGTAACACTTGTATTACACATATTTTGACTGAAGTCAATGTTATAATCTTGTTGTGACATGGATAAACCTATATGTTCCTTTCTGAGAATGGTCTAATTCATAATACTAATAAGACTACTCCTTTTTTTTCTTTCTCACTTTTTTGAAGAAATTCCTCAAGCACTCCATAAATATTTAAACCTCTCAAATAATTTCTGGCTTGGAATAGATAGGTAGATGACAGATAGATAGATAAATGATAGATAAATGATAGATAGATAAATGGATAGATAGGTAAATAGATAATAGCAGTATTGGCATTAGATTATTTATTTCCTGAACCATCTCCTTTTGTGGTTTTTATTTTTAGCTTCAGAATTTCACTAATATTATCTTAGTGCTCTGTAGCTACTAAATTCACAGGTTATGTTTGTATTCTTTTACCTCAACAAAGTATAGGATTTGTACCAAAATTTAACTAGTTACCAATTCAATTTATACTTAAGGTTTTTCATTGTTTTGATTAAATAGCAAATCAAACTGAAACACCTTCAAATACCACAAAATGTAAAGAATTGATGAATTTGCAACTAAAAGTTTGCATAAAATAGCTTTTGTATGTTTTTCGTTTTTACTTTGTGTCTACTTCTATCTTAAACTTTATTATTTTAAGTACATACCAAGCTAAATATCTGTATCTAAATTGATTTTGTTTATGATCAGTATAAACAAATTGTAGCCAGTAGTATCTGGGGAAGGCTTCAAATGTTAACTTTCACATTTTACCAAAACATATTTCATTATGTTTTACTGTTTTTGCAGTCTTTACTACAGAGATGGACTGAGGTTATGCCCTTTCCTTTTCTTATAAATTTTTACCCAAGAAAGATGAAGGATAATTAATGCTGGTTATAGTCAGAGAAATGCTATCAGTTTTTAATAGACTTATTAAAGTATGCTTGGTTTTTAAAAACATACTGTGTGTTTTAACTGGCTATTGAAACTCTCATGGGTTCATGAGGTCATTTAAACATAAGAGGATGTAAATACTCAGTGAGAATCAAAGTGAAGAAAATGAAGATCAAAGTGATTTAGTTTACATCTTTCATGAAATGTGAGGCCAGATGTTGGCTTTTTTCTCTAATGACACTAACCATATACTTTGCTATGTATATGTGGTAGTATCCTGCTGAATATACTGTTGAACATATTGAAATATAGGCCTACTCCATTTTTTCTAAAATAATATTAAAACATGAAACTTAAAACTGGAAGAAAATGGTAATATTGGAGTAAATTGGAGACTTCAAAGGGAGTCTACAAGTCTTGGTTAGGGAGGATAGAAAAATAAACAGGTAAATGCTCAGTTCTTTATATTGAGCACAGACATATATTTTTTACAAAAGTAATAAAATGTAATTATTAATTTAACATTGATTATGGAACTGTAAGTGGACAAGATATTCAAAAGGTTATAAAATTGATATAAGATATATATATCTGTATATATAGAGATAGATATAGATAGATATCCATATATATATATATTTGTTGTTGTTGTTTGTTTGTTTGATTTGTCAGACAGAATATCATTCTGTTGCCAAGGCAGGAGTGCACTGGGTGCAATCTTGGCTGACTGCAACTTCTGCCTCCCAGGTTCAAGAAATTCTCCTGCTTCAGCCTCCTGACTAGCTGAGATTACTGGTGTGCACCACCATGCCTGGCTAATTTTTGCATTTTTAGTAGAGACAGGGTTTCACCATGTAGGCCACGCTGATCTCAGACTCCTGAGCTCAAGGGATCTGTTGGCCTTGTTCTCCGAAAGTGCTGGTATTATAGGCATGCACCATGACACCTGGCCTAAGACTTAAAATATATTTCTAAAATGAATTCAAACACTTTCAAAGTCAAGATAGTTCTTTAAAAGAAAAAAAATTTTGTCTACAAACTGGAACTCTTCCCATGCACTACAGTGAATATAAGGCAAATGTGATTGGCTGAAATGCCCATTTACTGTGCTGTCATCATATCTTTCTCCTCTCCTCCAGCTCCACGCCTTATCTGGTGTTCGGGGGATTTCAGAGTGTTAAGATTTTTAAATCTTGTTTAAAATTCCTATTTGTGAACTCTGCTAGCAGGCCACCTATGTTGTTTTCTTATAGTCTTCTCTCAGTTGAGAAAAGAAATAAAGAATACTTTGTAGGAAAAAACATCTTTCAAGAATGCATTTTACTTCAATTAGATGGAAACACGTTGGTGACTCTCTAAGAACTCTAATCCACCAAAACCTGTTCCTCCTCCTTCCATTATAATTGTACTTTTAAAAATCATTGGCAGTTGGCAGCTAGATATGGTGAAGTGACTCATGACTTAAATGGGGTGTTTTAAATGAGGATGCTCTGGGGACACTTCCAGAAAGCTCACTTTACAGTAAGCTGACCTATACCCCTTGGTCTCTTGAGAAAAAAAATTATCTCTCTTTTCATATGCAGCCTGTATGGATACCGGCTTAGAGCATGAGCAGGTACGACACACCCAAAAGATGATGAATGCATGAATTTGAAGGAATCCTAAGTTCCTGATGACTTGAATAGAGCCACCATACTGGTCTTAGACTACTAAGCTCCAGACCTTTATGAAAGAGATAAATACATTTCTGTGTCATTCAGATCAATGCCTTCTTAATTTTTTTAAATAGAAACATTTATTTCACTTAGCCAAATATAATTCCAGTAAATTTAGTCATAATTAGATTTTTCTACTGGTCTGGATTTTTTACAATATTTAGTCCTTGGTTTGGAATTTGTATTCCCGACCATATGTATCAAGAAATTACTGAGCACTTACCAAATGCAAAGTTATTTGGTGCACAGGATGGTGAGTTGATCTTTATGAAAATAAAGAAGGCTCTGTAGGGAGCTATCCACAGCCTGCATGCTGAGACTGAAGCTATCCACAGCTTGCACACCTGAAGAAAGTGACTTCGGACTTTATAATGAAAACATTTAAATCTAAACCTGTGCCTCCTCATTCTTTCCCACCCCCATCCTTGCTCTCAACTAGAAATGCAAGAAAACCATATTGTCTGGCTAATAAACATGCCATTTACTGAATGTTTTTGCTTTCCATTTCTACCTATGCAATCCTTGTCTAAGGAGGACTGCAAACATTAAAATTAACATTCAGACTTTTCACCTGGCACAAACTTTACTTGCCTTAGACATGTGGGTAAAGTTGCCTTTGGAAAAAATGTAGAGTGTTTGTTATTGTTTAGGCTATACCCATCTGTTAAAGTTAATGACCTTTAGTCATTCTCTTCCTACACTAAAGTCAAAGCCCATGCAATATTTTCTAGAAAGCAACAGTAGAAGTGTAGCCTAAGGATAAAGTATCTGCTTGGGCATGGTGGCTGACACCTGTAATACTAGCACTTTGGGAAGCCAAGGTAGGCGGATTGCCTGAGCTCAGGAGTTCAAGACCAGCCTGGGCAGCATGGCAAAACCCTGTCTCTACTAAATACAAAAATTAACCAGGTGTAGTGGCTCATGCCTATAGTCCTAGCTACTTGGGAGACTGAGGCAGGATAATTGCTTGAACCTGGGAGGTGGAGGTTCCAGTGAGCCAAGATGGTGTCACCACACTCAAACTTGGGTGACAGAGAGAGACTCCATCTAAAAAAAAAGCGTGGGGAAGAATTACCACTATTGTGAGATGATCAAATTGTAGCTTGAAATAATTCTAAAAACTGAAGGAAATTCTTGGTTATGAATTTAATAATAAGGGGTGTTCTTGATACTATTATATCAATAACCCCATTGTTAATTAACAATATTAATAACTGATAATTCAGCTTCATTACCTAATTTTCAAGCTTTCTTTAAGCAGGAAATCCTAAAATCTCCTCTGGTAGAGGTGTCAAAATATTCTAAAGACAGGAAAGATGTGGAGTACAAATGAATGATTCACAGTAGAGGTTTTTGATGTCTGAAAATTAAGGAGCCAAGTGAATATAGCAGCAAAGTAGATTTCTTGGTTTACTCAAGAAATAACAGGTTTGCTTACAAGAAAGCAAAACAATTCTCTCAACTCTAGTCCATGCCAACGTTATGTATCAAGTGGGGGTACTGCGGGGTCAAGATTAAGGCTTTTCTCCATACCCCTCCTTCTGCATCTGTGAATCCACAACCTGCACAGCTGACCATGGCTGCCCTGATCCACCATCCACCCATTCGCCTAAACTAGAAACATGAGATTCATCCTTGATTTCCTCTCAGATTTCCCTTGTCCACTCTTCTCCCTCCCGACTGCCACTCCCTAGTTCCCAAGTTGCTCTTGGGAGTGTTTGTCTCCTAGCAAAGAGCTCAGTAAACACGTGTAGAATAAAGCACTCGATTTGATGTAAACTATGATTAACCTCTTTCCTAAGGTGTGCTCTGCCACGAATGAGAAGATGAACACAAAAACTCCTTATTCTTTAGGCTATTCAGGTGTCACCTCCTCCAGGAAATCTTGGATCCTTTCCCACCAATCAGACTGGGGTATGTGACCCTCCTCTGATTTTCCAAAGTACCCCCCTCCCCACAAAAATGAAAAGATCAAATATCAAATGTGAGCTAACTTGTATGTTACCATTTATTTATGGGTCAATGTAAGTCTCATTTCCTCAGAAAGCAGTTTGCCTAGGAAAACTTTTTCAACTTCAAGATGGCTGCCAGCTAGGACATTTTATAGAGAGCTGGTGTCAGCTTCTCCATAGAGTTTGATTTTTGAATCAGACCAACCTAGTCCCTTCTAGGCTCACAAACACCCCACCGTTTCCCCTTAGGCATATCTGGCTGAGAAGCAGCTGCTGCTGACAGTGTGTGCTGGGGTCTGGTCCCACAGCTTCTGGGATGAAACAAGTAGATGAAATCGATGTGAAAGAGCAACCATCAGGTGGAAGCACAGGGCGAGGTTGTCTTTTTCATATTTTATATGAAACATTTCTGTGAACTAAGAAAAAAAAACATAGATTGAGTAGGATTTTACAGCAGGGAGTATTGATGATGTTCAAGTTGATTTTCCCTTTCATCTTTTATTTTAAATTTGACAGTGTCTGCTTATGTATGTGTAAAATGACTCTCCCTGAGCAAACTTGAGTAGATGCCCTGAAAGGTTAAAGGAAATATGGATGAAATAATTTCCCAGTTTTTATTACTATGTTTAAGTAGTTTTCTACAAGGAAATGAATCTATCATTAAAATACATCTTTCTCTATCCTGTTTCCTTTTTTGTGTAAAACATGTAATTTATAGAATGTTTTTAATGACTGTATTTTAAGTGATCTATTTCTCAAAAAGATTATGGCTCAGGTAAAGGGAAAGGGTCTTATTCCCTTTCTCAAATGTATCCTGTGTTCTCAGGGGCTGTATTTACAAGATCTTAAATAAAATTTCATTCATTTTCATGACAGACTAAAGAACTATCTCTCCTCAGCAAAATGTTCTATCATATGTGAGAAAGTCTTTAGAGATTGGAAATTATTTTTCAATTTATCTGAAGAACCATGTTTCTTTGAAGAAAAATTAGTTTGTGGAAAAATTAATAGAATAGCTGAAGGAAAGTTAAGGAAGGATGATTATGCATTGCGAATAATCTCAAAATGAAAATAATGCACAATTATCTTTTTCTTTCCTAACTTCCCAAGTTCTCTACTTTTCCTTCAAATGCCTTACCTTTGGGTTCTGAACAGATGTGCATTTGTACACACACATTCATGTGCAGACACACACACACACACACACACACACACACACACACACAGGTTCTTTCAGACAAGTGTTCAATTCCCTTACCTGTTTTGACAAGAAATGCAAAGTACAGCCACATGCCAGAGGCTATGGTTATACAAAAGTCACAGACCAATAAAGATCACTTACATTTCCTCTTAGCATTTTCATCTCCCTTTTGAGGCAGGGCCACTAGAAAAGGAAAAAGATAAATGTTAGGGATCCTGACTATCAAATTCTTAGTGAAACTCCCATTCCTTCCAAATGATTTGACAGCCATTAAACTTGTTATCTTGCCTTAGGAAAAATGACCTTTTCCCTTCTGCTTCTCATCACAAGGTGTTTTTTCTTTCAAAATGAAGTTAAAGCTTTGACCCTTTTCCTGGATATCATATTATAAAGTAAGAAAAACTAGTAATTTTTAAAAAATTGTCCTTTAAAAGGAAACAAGAGGAATGATCAATATTATACATTAATTTAACATATTTGACATATGTTTTGTGAGCTCAAATGTGTTTCATGGACGTCATAAACATAGGCTTTGCACAATTAAATTGACTTTACATTGGGCAATTTTGGTTATTTTTTTCTAATATATGTGTACATTACTAGTGTTTTCTTCCGTAAGTGACAATCTTCATGATTAGAGATGATTGACTAGAAGTAATATTATCACAATTAAATCTATGCTATCCAAATTATATGGAAGATAAAATAAAGGAAACCTTTAATAGTCTAAGCTTCTCATTTTTCATTGTTTGGGAAATTTAGAAATATTATATAAATATTAAATTTTTCTATCTCAATATTCCGCTTAGACAATGTACTAAATGAAACACATTAACAAAAAAAATCATGCTCAAAAAGGACCTGCTCAGGGACCTTACTCATTCCCGGGAATATCCTACAGTTGATTCCAGGAATCATCTAATACAGTCTCATTATCATAAAAAGTTAATAGCATATAATAAGGTTAAAACTGTGATTAGAAATAGAACCCAGATCCTGATTCCTATTTGAATATTTAGGGTCAGATCATGTTAAATGTGTACTTAGTTTGTGTGAATATTTGTGGTTTGGTCTTTAAATTGCATATGAGAGAAAAATAGCTGGTTTTCAATGTTTGGTGGTCAATAAAAATTTTAGGGTAACATCATCCATGCTGTAATAAAAGCACTTGAAAGATTTGGCTACACAACTCTTGGCTCTTTTTGTCTCTTCATTGACTGAACGAAGAGAGCTTCGCCCAAATTAGATGAAGGATAAAAGTCACTACCTAATTATAATTACAAAGGGAAACATTACTAAAGATGATATTCTTTTCGAGGACAATTAGGACATATTGAGCGAGATAACAATGTTAATCACCATTAATAAATTAAATGCTTTAAAAGATGCAGGTTTGATTTTTCACTTGTGAGATAAATATGCATGTGTATAATAGTAAATATATAAGAAACTCATTTTGAGCAAAGATTTTGACCTATGGACCTGGAAGTAAAATTTATCTTACCAATTGAATGGATAAAAAATCGAAAGAGGTTAAGATCACGATCTGTGGTCCTTTAATTTTAAGCTACAAGAAGTAGGATAAAGATTAGAATTTTGTTCTCCTGATGGCCTACATTTATTCATTCAGTCTTAATTGGAGAGCTACTATAAATTTAGGTTGCCTGTTGGTTTAAAAATCCAATATATAGAATCTGAATAAAATAAAAGAACAAAATAATCTTCAGCTAAGCTACGTTGTTTGCACACATGGACTTTTTGAAACTTCAATCATTACTTGTGGTATTTGCTTAATTTTATGAGGATTATACTTCAGCAATTCATTCTGCTTCAATAATAGTCTTTTTTTAAAAAAGAACATTTATATTGTACCAGTTACTTATTTGTATTAATTATCTTAGCTTGTCAATGTGAACTTCCCTAATCAAATGCACTACATTGCATCAGAATGAGGGAAAAATCTGAGCTGGAAAAAGCTTCATTTTCTTAAAGATACCTATTTCATATTATATCGTGGGAGTTTTATCACAAAATGTTTACATTTAATTCTCTGGGAAAGCTCCTTAAGAGTAGATTTAGTCATGATTTAATATGCCATAAAACATTGTATTTCCTCAGAGAAGAGTATTTTTAAACAGTAAAACAGTTTACCTCCAAGACTTAAAACCATTGACCCTTTAGTTAAAGGATAATAGGTAGTTTTTTGATTACCATGTTCATGGAAGTAATGAAACACATACTCACTTAGCCAAGAAATCTGGCTTAGAAAATAAATTAGCAAACGGTTTTAAACCTTGTCACTTGGTTCATCTTCAGACTTCTCCTATAGTGGTACCTGAAAAATCATGAGAAAAGAAGCCAATTTAAGCCTTATTCCAAGGGGTTTTTTGAAGTTCGGGCATCTTGATTTAAAATTGATTTTTATAATTATAATTGTAATTGCGCTCACTTTGCAATACTTGCATTGACTGCTTCCTTTTGAATCAAGATAGATAAAAATAGACAAATTCTGTTTAAGAATACAAAGGGTCACGCTCAATTTCAAACCACAGGCTGTCAAAGCCCTAGTACTTTCCTAGCCCAGTCATTTTATACTTGATAAGTAAACCCACTTGAGGAATGTTTATATGCCCTGATGCTTTTGGACACGTTCACTGACAGCACACATTCTTTGAAGAAATATATCACAACTGTTTATCTCCCTGAGTGTTACCTAAAACCTGTCAGTGCTAATGATATCAGGACATGGATTAAATAAATCCTTTTGAGAGTGACTGTTGGTATTTCTGCATTCAAATCACAAATATAGAAATTTTGGCTGCAAAAGTGGGCAACAGATATTTCAACATGCACAGCATTTTGCTTGTATAAAAAGCTTTAATAGAGAACTGCCCCAGAGAAGCAGTGCTGTCACTCTTGGATTTCACATACAACTGCTGCCTTCCACAAGCAGGCAAAAGGTACATTAATGTACAAATTGCATATGTGAGGATCATTATATCACAGTGTAAAAAAAGTATAATAATAACACAGTTATTTTTAAAGTGACGACTAGGTAATGCTGGTTCTCTTAGTGACAATAATGAATGTATATTGTGTGTCCTTCCTGTCTTCTGTTTTCTCATACCATCAATGAATACAGACTGTCATTTACTCTACCCTATTAAAGTAATCAAGCCATTAATTTCTTTACAAATGATACTGTGAATTTGGAGACTAAATCTATTATCTTTATTATCAGCATAACAATGTCCTCTACCTTTCTTTCAATAAAAATTGATTTTTCAAGAAGTTGATATTTTCAGCATGTTTTTCTTTATATCTGTAATCATTTATTTTAAAACAATACCAAATAAGTATTTTACAACAAAAAATAACATTTGAAACACAATTTACATACACTTTGTGTAAAATGCTTTTATTTCCAAATGATAGTGGTTTTTTTGGTAAGAAAACATTTAGTTTTCACTTAGTTTACTTAATTCATTATGAAAATAATTAGTGTATGTTTATTGGTGGCAAATAACATCAAAACTTATATTTATGTGTATATTAAATTTTAGAAGTAATTGAAAGTAGATTATTTCTAAACAAATAAGCTTGTTTTTCATTTTTTTCTTTCTTTTTTGTTTTTGAGGTGGTGTCTCACTCTGTTGCCCAAGCTGGAGTGCAGTGGCGCGATTTCAACTCACTGCCACCTCTGCCTCTGGGTTTAAGAGATTCTCCAGCCTCAGCCTCCAGAGTAGCTGGGATTACAGGTGTGTGCCACCACGCCCAGCTAATTTTTGTATTTTTAGTAGAGATGGGTTTTCACCATGTTGGCCAGGCTGGAACTCCTGACCTCAAGTGATCCGCTTGCCTCAGCCTCCCAAAGTGCTGGTATTACAGGTGTGAGCCACAGCACCTGGCCAACTTGCTTTTATTTCTGATGACTTTTAATATAAAGGTATTGTTTAACCTTTATTTCACATTGTTTTTAATTAAATATGACACATAAAACAAATTCTTACAGCTGTTATTTATACTCTGGAATTAGTGGCTTAATTTTTTAGATACCCTTTTAAAAAAATCCATGGAAAATATGCATTGCACCTAAGCATTTTCCAGGCCATCACACACGTATTCATGCACTACTAAAATGAAGAGTCTATTTTTCTGACTAGGATGTCAGGTATTTTACTGTTTATTTATTATTAACATTGCAGATAATAGTATTTTAAAAAATATTTTTTATTGCCTGTCTGAATTTTGTAAACACATCTGTTTCTTAAAGATCAGGAGAAATATAACATTCTATTATTTGGAGAGCTTGTGTCACAATTGAGTGATATCGTGAAACTTGAAATTGTTCTGTCACTGACATAAATTTGTTAGCAGTTTGTGAAGCTTTAATGAGAAAACAATCGAATAAAGAAATTATTCAAATAATGGAAATAGTGGATTATTCGCTTTAAACTTCTCTTTTGTAAGTTATTTTCTTAAACTTAATATTAACAAACTCTTCCCTTTAAACAATTTCACAATTCCCACTAAGTGAAATAACCAGATAATTTTTGGAATTGGTTGATTTTGTTATGCCTTCTATAATGAATTATATTTAAGGATGAAATGATCCTGCAGAAAAGTTGAAGAGTGGATGTCTACATGCATATAGTTAAAAATGCCTATCAAGTGTTTTGAAAAATATACCTTAGATGTATAAGTAAAGCAGGTACGTGACATTCAAATTGCAACTTTTTTTTTGGAGATTAAGTTATTTATTTAAGCTGTCTCCTGCCACAAGCAAAGGGATAGAAGATCAGTATACCAGTCACAATTTGATACAAGTAAAGAAGGTGAGCTTAAGGTCTCGTATACTTTTTCTGGTCCGTGTACAAAGTACTGGTCCAAACCAGTGCTGTGTGGTCCCCAGTGGCTATTGCTATAACTGATGTTTTGAAACTGATGTGGCACAAATTGTAGCGAGCTACAGTGAAAAAGTGAAGTTCAAAAATAAAAACAGTATTTTTTATTTATTTATTGGTATTCATGCTTTTCAGAATTAAGTTCTGAAGAGGGAAAAAAAGAAAGCTTTAACAAAAAGGAGATTATTTTTACTTTTATTTTTTATCACCAGCTTTGGCCCACAACATGTTAGTTTTAAAGACATGATAGGGTTGATAAACTACTATTTATAAGGATGGTGTGGAGTCACTTACTACAGGCTGGGTTTTCTTATCCTATAGATGATCTAAATGCCACTTGAGCTTAAATATTTTATTTTAAATATAAAGAAGAAATACTCTGTGTTGTTTAATTGAAAATAAACAAATTCTGGAAGAAAAAAATAAATATTTTAGTATACATTTCTCTTATTAGGAGTTAATGTGTATGTGTTCACTTAACAGATATCTGTAATGTTCATTCTTTTCTGAAGTCCACTATACTTAGTTCTCGTGTACAATTTTTTATTTCTATTTATAGTATATATGAATGTGTAATTATGTATTATTTGTTACATATAAATGGCTAGTATATAAAAATATAAATATATATCATTATTGTATGCATATATCTTTGTATATGTGATTTGGTTCTAACTGAAATTATTAGGCATCACCATAAATTTTAAAATATTCTATTCGTTTTATACTCAGCGCATTTGATACCATTCATAGAAAAAAACCTTAAAGACTACTAGAATGCTACTTTATCTTAAATATTTCATTTCTTGGAATGTAGCATGATGAATGTCAAATTTTTAAAGTAACTCTTTTACTAAATTTTTAAAAAGAATTTGGCTTTCAGATAGGATGTCCAGAGTTGAATATATAAGTGTACATTACTTTTACAAAAGATTCCTCTGTTTAAAAAATGATTTCATTTTTTTATTGATTGAAATGAGAAAAATATTACATTTTATTTAATCAACATCCAATTAAGTTTTAAAGCAAGGAATAATTCTGTATTTACATTTTTATCTTGTTCATGTACATGAAATTATGTTTGATGAATACTCAGTTTTGTACTATTTGATATTTTCAATGATTTGTTATGGTGGAGTAGCCAGTGACACTGTTCGTTTATACTTGATGTGGTAGAAATATCTTATTATGTATTTGTCATAAAAATCAGATAAGAATTACAGATTAGTTGGCTAAAGTAGCAAATCCAAGTCATTCCTAACATACCTTCTAAGATGGCTGTCAGTAGCAAGTCAAAGATCTTCTGTGGGAGGAACTCATACAAAACACAGCAAACTGGTTATTGTTTTTGAAATGTGGTCAATAGATCCAAAACCACTCCAAGTGGTCTCTTCCCTTTTCCACTCAGACTCCCTGGAGATAGTCTCCAGCAAGCTGAAGTGGCAGTGTTGTACATGGGCTCAAGGGCTCTTGTCTGCACTGAAGATCTTCATATATGTATACACATACAGGTTGAGCATCCTTTACCAAAATGCTTGGAGCCAGAAGTGTTTTAGATTTCAATATCTTTTGAATTTCAGAATATTTGCATATGCATAATGAGATCTCAGGGTTGGGACCCAAATCTAACTTGAACTTCATTTATGTTTCATGAACACCTTACATACTTTGACTGAAGGTCATTCTATACAATTTCTAAGTTTTGTGCAGGAAATAAAATATGTGTGCACTGAGCCATCAGACAGCAAAGGCATCACTATCTCGGCCCCCCACGTGGACAATCTCTGGTTGTTTGGCATCACCATTATTCTTGACTCTGAATTTAAATCCTACCGATAAGTAATTGTTTTCTTAAACTTATTCACATGTAAGTACTTAGCAGTAAAAAACATAGCATACCATTAATACAGGAAAACATGTGTTCAGGGTAACTAAAGCCATGCAGTAGCATCACCAGAATACCTGTATCAGCCCTTAAACAACAGCAATAAGAAACAACAGCAGGCTTTTACTTTCCACCTATGATACTGTGTTTTGATAGAAAGGTTACTCTACACTGCATTCTTTTTTTTTTTTTTTTTTTTAAATATCAGAAGCAGTTAAGAGACCAGGAAGTGGCTGTTTAGGGATGAGGAGACATTCTGCTAGATGGCTTTTTAAAATGTTTTCTCCAGAGTCATCTGCCTCATTAACAATGCTTTTTGCTCTTAAAGTCTGTCTTTGATTTTATAAGCTGATATGATTTGTTCTGTTATGAATGCATACTCTTGTAGTCCTTCGATAAGCCCACCACACATTTTGACCATGTGGTCTATAGGCATTTTCCCTGCGCTGTCAACAGTATTATTTTCATTGTCCACTTGTGGCATCATGTCGGCACACAAGCAGTTTTGGATCTTGAGGCATTTCAGATTTCAGATGTTTGGATTAGGGATGCAACCTGTAATAAAAGAAATTATGTGTTTAGAAACTACCTCGAGGCACATACTTAATGACAGTATCCACAAATTTGGGATACTGTCATTAAGAGTGTTACGTCTTACTTAGAAAGTTAAGCAAAATGCCTCATTGTCATACTAAAATGACAGCTTTTCCTGTCATTTTAGTATGAAACATGGATCTCCCAACAAGTTGAAGGTTAAATATAACACAAAACAAGAGTTTAAGTAGGAGGCTTCTGAATTTTCTTATTCCCATATACCTCCTAAAATCGCTACAAGAGCCGAAGTTAAAGACTGACTTCTGAAGTCCTACACTCAGTTTTATTTACAAAAAGAACAAAACAAACAACAACAAAAAAACATTTTCTTTGTTTTCCTTGCATCCGTAATACTTCCAATTTACCTCTGAATAAGGCTTTGGGTCTTCTAATATTTGTCATTTTAGTTTACCTGAGGATAAATCAATGAGCATTAAGGATTTGATTCATAAATATGATAGTTTAATGCATAAATGTTCAAATTTACAAATTTCTGAATACATGATATATTTATTGTATCTAGAACACATTTATGCACAAAATTAGAATATTATGTTATCAATAATTTACCACTTTCTTTTTAAAATAGTGAGCATTGGTTATAATCAGTGAACATTTCTAAGAGCAGAAGAAGAATACTTCTAAGAGCCAGTTAAGTATAACCAGTTTCCTCCCATGTCTAATGTGTTATTGTAGCTTCAAGATGAGGAATACATATGTAATTCTACTAAGATACTTGAAACAAAAATGTATTGTGCTACCAATTCAGTTTACTTTTGGCAATTCAGATATATTCTATGTAGCTTCTGACTCTTAGTAGAATAACTTGTACTGAGTAGTCCCTGCAAGTAGATAGATTTTAAACTGCCGAAATGTAGTCTAGATCAAAAGAGACTGAATTTCTCCCCATTAATTGTGAATTGGCATTGTTAACAAAATAGAATTTAATATGTTTTTGTTCTTGGTTTAAAGTTCTGTACTTTCATGTCTCTGCAATTTAAAATCATTGTTTTCCATGTCAATATTAGTATATGATGAACTATTCTAAAAGCAATTATGCATCAATGAATTACATTTTGGAAATGTGTCGTACATATATATTAAGGAAACTCAAGCTTATAGACATTTTTTTAATTTCCATGTCACAATATCTTGTGATTTTAAAGCTTTGACTTAAATTCTGACTTAACAATTGCTACAGGTTACAGGTAACCTAAGACTCTGAGCTGGGTATATATGCAAAAGCAGTCCTGGCATAATGGCATATTTCTGCATTTACTTTAATAACTCATGGAAATCATATGAGAATATTTAAATAAATGCAGTCAGCGCATTTGAGTTCCATATCATCCATTCTAATGAATATGCATTGATTCAAAGTTTTGAACAATCACATCATTCCCTTCCCCTCATTTTTCATGTGGAAAGCAAGGACATTCTATTTGAAAATAACATTAACACAATGTCATGATTGAGTATTTAAATGAACAAAAGTCAGGAAAATCATTTTCTCATTTGTCTAGAGCTGTAGCTTGGCAACATAGTACATATCTTGAAAAATAAAACTGCTAAAAAAGCATGAGATATTCCTAAATAAAACAACCATTCATTTTATTTTCCTGTTAAACATTTTTAAAGAGAAAAAAAAAGGTAATCTGCAGTCATTGACAAGCTAATATGAACAATGCAGCAAACCAAATGAAAAATCCTTACGTTCTTCTAGTCAATTCAATAAAGCTTTGCCTGCGGCATGTAAAAATATGGATGGTTGCAAACTAAAATACGTAAGCTTCATGGGTATGGGGAAAATAATTGTAATCTGATGACCCACCTCGTCTCTCAAAGTGAATTATTTGTATTTAATATTTAGTAAAACCTCTTTGGTATTTTCCCATGAACATTTAATATTTCTAAACCAAACCCACACTCACTCAAAATTAACAGAATAATTGAAGTGGAAAAATTATTCAAGTATTTCTATTCAGCTAATTATCCTCCTGGCTTACTTAAATCTTCTATAACATCATTTGAAGTAACACCAATAAAAATTGTACTTCTCCATAACTAGACATTTGTCTTTATAACCTGGATTTCTTTGTTGTTGGTGGTGGTGGTGTTAATTGGAGTCAGGATTTCATTCTGCCACCCAGGTTAGAGTGCAGTGGTTCAATTATGGCTCACTGTCACCTTGACCGCCCCTAGCTCATGTGATCTACCAACTTCAGGCTCCCGAGTAGCTGGGGCTACCAGCATGTACCACAACACCCAGTGAAGTGAATATTTGTATTTTTTGTAGAGGAGAGTTCTCCCTGTGTTTCTCAGGATGTTCTCAAATTCCTGGCCACAAGTAATCCTGAGCCATTGCACCTGGCCTTGGATTTCTTTAGAAACGAAAAAAGAAAAGAATTCTAATTTTTATTATTTTAGTGAGCATTTTATTTCAAAACACATGTGATTAATTTTTTCCTCTGGAAGAATTTAATGCCCCAGAAACTAGTAAATGAGAAATATTAAGCTAGTAAATGAGAAATAAATCAGAACTTTGAACCACTTTGATTCTAGTACAGTTTTCATGTTGTCCTTTGAAAAGTGACAGTATAAGGAAACCCTGCTGAATCAGAAAGAGTGTGTTGAGCTTAACCCAAGCCAATTTTGCTATAGTATTCAAGATAAATTTTTCTGTATGCAGATGGCCAAGTCAGTAGTGCATGATATCTGTACAGGAGGTGGAAACATTTTATCACAATATTTTGAGAAATAAAGGAGTTTTTGGGGATTTGGAATAAGAAAAGATAGATAAAATGAATGGATTAGGATATGGTCAATACATGTTCTTTATTGGTCCTGTGAGAAAAATGTCTCTATGTTAAATATCATTGCATTTCTCTTAGAGACTAAAAATATTTTATAAATTTAAAGTCAAGGGAAATTTTGCAGTAATGACATATATTTAATTTTATTTATTATATTTTACATTCTTTGAGCTTGGAAATGTTTATCTAAGTGATAATGCTGTATCAGGATATTTGTGATGTTCACAATACATCTTAGGAAAAGGAATCATAATGAGAACAAATAGATTATTGGCAAAGTATATATGTACAGATGTGTGAATTACAGAATGATTATAGCAAGCATTGTAAGAGAAGAGCTCAGAGAATGTAGTAGAATAGGGATCTTGAATATCATTGCCAAGAAATTATCACATTATCCATAGGCTGTGAGGCTATGAAGAATTGTTAAAGGATTTTTAGTATACAATCAGATGTATATTTTAGAAACATACCTGACAACAATGTTTAGAATATAACTGGGGGAACAAGAGTTAGGGCTGTTAAAACTGAAGTCAAAGAGATCAATTAAAAATCCATTCCAAAATGAAAAGTAAAGGCCTAACATATTGCTGTAAGATGAGATTGAAATGAAAGAAATGGAATTGGGAGATATTACATGAAAAGATTAATAGGAGTAGGTGGTCAAATTAAATGTACAAGGTGAATGAGATTTAGGAATCTTGGATGAATCTCAAGTCATCATGGAAACAGATGGAATGGTTACCTAGGAAAACAGGTGAGAACAGCAGTGAAGTTTTTAGAGAGAGAGAGAGAGAGAGTGTGTGTGTGTGTGTGTGTGTGTATGTGTGATGACTTCTTAACCTCAAGTTTCTTAGCTAAATTTTTTTGGCAAAAGACATACTGGAAAAGCTTGATGGCCCCATTGAGGTCTCTAGTGGATGGTTTAGATATTATAATAGAAAAATATGCCCCATCCCTGTTGTGGATTAGTAGAATTCAAAGTCTCTCTATCTGGTTTCATTGTTGAAACAAATCAAAATTTCTTTCCAGACAGGTACCCAACTTTCTGCCTTCAATTGGTGGAGTTCAACTGGTAGATGAATTGCCCATATGGGAAGGGTTGAATCAAGCAGCTAAATGAGAACTCTAGGTAGGGATGCACTCTAGGCAGGATTGCATTACACGTTGGGAGGTGGCTAGCAAGTCAGTCTTTAGAGATTGGTGGTTTTCACAACTCGAAAAAGAATAGAAAACCTGGCTACTGACTCAGGCTCAGTGACACTCCCTGGCACTGACTGCACTTCCTTCTGGCTTCTCAACTGAATCCTGTCCCACCTAATGATACTCAAACCCCCAAATCTTTCTCCTTTATTGGGATCTAGTTTCCAGAGATGCTTAGGTAACACATGGCTTAAGGGAACAAGGGTAGCAGAGAGACTTCAGTCTCTTCTGAGGTCATCTTCAGACCCTTTTAGCCTTGGGATGAGACCTAATTTGACCTTCCTTAATTAATACATTGGCCTCTCAGCACTGCTTATGTTGCGGACAAGTTTGGCCCCACCTCAGCATAGTTTTTTCAGTGCACATATACTATACTGTCACTTTCCCAACTAAATAGCCATTCTTGTTCATTCTCATTTACGTTCTCTCCCTTCACAAGGAAAGAGAAAACTTTTATATTCTCCTATGCTTCTCTTAGAAACCTCAGGGGACAGTGTTAGATCTTGTGTCTAAGCCAGGGCACAGCAAACTACAGGTTGTGTGCCAAATTTGATTAATGTCATGTTTTTGTATGTTCTGTGACCTCAGAATGATTTTTATACTTTTAAATTGTTGAAAATTATCAGGAGAAGAATAATATTTCATGACATGAAAGAACCAAAATTCTAATTTCAGTATCTGTAAAGAATACTGTAAAGAAAGTTTTATTTATTCCATTATTAATTGCCCATGGTTGTTTACTTACTACAGAGCGTGGTTGAGCAAAGTTAGTTGTGACAGAAATTATATGGCCTACAAAGCCTGAACTATTTGCTATCTGACCCTTAATAAAAAGTTTGCCAACCTCTTATCTAGACCATTCTTACCTTCATTAATACCATCTATTCTAACAGTGTTCCAGACACAAAGCCCCTCTATGAGGCCTACACCCCAGAAAGTGGGGCAACAATAGCCTTTATTTTAGATTTTTCTCAACTTAAATGAAGTTTCCATCACCCCAAAAAAGAAACCCCTGAAATGAACAGGAACAGCCATTACAGCAATAGCCATGTTTTAGCTCTCCCTCCCTCTGCAAATCACTTCCACCAGGTGGAAAGAATTTTTCTATCTCCTGTCTGTGTACTGCTGTTCAAACTACTCCTGCCTCTTAGCCCTTTGGTGAAAACAAAGAACTTTTTCTGCCACCAAGAAGTCTAGCTCTTAAGATGGAAACCCTGAATTTCAGGGCTATAATCTCTACTATGGATTTACGAATTCAGTTTAAAGGCCCAAGAGCTGCCTCTATGTAAACATCATCTTGAGAATAAATGTTTGCAGAAAGCAATTGGTTGTGTGTGAATTGTGGGTTAAGAATAATGACTACACAGAAGCCCAGGAAGAAATCCCCAAATATCCTATTGCTACAATTTATTAAATACTTATTATTCATTTGTTTTTCAGACATTATAATTGGTTTACTTGTTGTTTATTTAATTCTAACAAAAAAACCTGTAGTTTAGATTTAGTTATTATATCATTTCACAAATGACGGGACTAAGACACAGTAATCTTAAATAAATTGTCAAAACTTGCTTGGTTAACTTGTAATAGAGACAACATGGTGAGATCCCTGTTCTACAAAATTTTTTTTTAAAAAAGTAATCAGGTATTATGGTGCGTGCCTGTAGTCCCAGCTACCGAAGGATGGCTTGAATCCAGGATGTTGAGGCTGTAGTGAGCTGTGACCATACCACTACACTCCAGCCTGGACAACAATCCTGGAGAAGAGTTTGGCCCACTTTGTTATGCTAAGATGCACTACATGTACAAAACAAAAGTATCTATCCAGGACTTCATAGCACTTTACAACATAGTTTTCAATACCTTGATAGTTATAGTAGTGAAATGTTTGAGGGTAGTTTGATATAAGCCGTAATTATTCTGAAGTTGTAACCAATATGTGTAATACTGAATTGAAAGACTGAATACTCCGATCTAGTATATTTTGTAGAGCAAACTTATGACAATGTGTTGGTGGTCATAGTGTGAGTTGAATGGCCAATGGAATCGTGGTGAAATATACATTGAGGGAGAATTTCTGATAACTTCTCTTTACTGAAAATGCATTTCCATTTCAATGTTAATATATGTGAGAATTTCCTTTCATGTTGATGGCCTTTCAAAGGTATTTTCTTTTCATACTTGAAGCTGATTTTTAATAATATTTTACTATTCAAGAGCTTTTAGTGATGGAGCAGTTTAGAAATGTTTTGATATTAAACGATATCAACAGCTTTCTAGGTTGAATCCAGTATAAAATAAACTATTTCCACAGCATGACTTACTTGAATTTATACTTCACAGTATACATGGTTTCAGAGAAGATATGAATAAACCATTTTTAAACTTTGAGCTAAACAAATATCTGTCTATATATCTTTGTCTGTAACTCTGGATGAAAATATGACCTGTAAGTAATAGTTGATACAAATGACCATTTTACATAGAGGGCCCAGCAATACATATACATAAGAATAAGAAAACAAAAGTAAATACACTGATTAAAAGAAGAAACAAAGAAAATATAATATTTCTTTCACCATCTCTACCACATAGTGTTTGGGCATTGCTAAGAATGATTTTCTGGATTGTTATTGAGGAACAACAAAGCTTTCATACATTTTTTTCATGTTTAAATGTTTATTTTAATGAAATATTTTGAAACATATTTGAAAGATACTTCAGAAAAATCAATAATGATTTGATAACTATCAAACTTAAATAAAATGTTAATCAAACAATTATAGATAGGTGAGGAGATTATTTTGCCCAAAATATAATAATTACCATTTATAGAAATAAGATATAGTTTCATATTTTAGCTGAATAAGGTCATTTTTTATATTCTGAATTATTTTTCAACTTTCATTTTAGATTCAGGTGGCACATGCTGACATTTGGCATATGAATTATTCCATTATCCAGGTACTGAGCATGGTACCCAACAGTCTTTCATCCCTTGTCTCCCTCCTTTCCTCATACCACTAGTAGTCCCCAGATTCTATTGTTGCCATTTTTAGGTCCCTGAGTACCCAATATTTGGCTCATACTTCTGTATGACCCTGCAATATTTGGTTTTCTATTTCTGCATTAATTTCCTTTGGATAATGGCCTCCAGCTGCATCCATGTTGCTGCAGAGGTCATGATTTCATTCTTTATATAGCTGTATAGTATACCCTGGTATATACGAACCCCATTTTCTTTATTTAATCCATCATTGATGGAGCACCCAGGTTGATTATGTCTTTGCTATTGTGAATAGTGCTGTGATGAACATGAGATTGCAGGTGTCTTTTTGGTAGAACAATTTGTTTTCTTTCAAATATATTTCCACAATTGGATTGCTAAATTGGACGGTACCTCTGTGTAAAGTTCTTTTAGAAATCTCCTAACTGTTTTCCACAGTGGCTAATTCACTTTCCCACCACCAGTGCATAAACACTTCCTTTTCTTCTCAACCTCGCCAGCATCTGTTGTTTTTTTGAATTTTCAAAAATAGCCATTCTGACTGGTATGTAATGGTATCTCATTGTTTTAACTTGCATTTCTCTGCTGATTAGTGATATAGTGTTGGTATTTGTCACCACCCAAATCTCGTGTTGAGTAGTAAACCCCAATGCTGGAAGTGGGGCCTGGTGGAAGGTGTTTGGATCATCAGGATGAATGGCTTGAGCCAACTCCTTGGTGGTGAGCTCTCTTTCTCAGTTCATGTGAGACCTGCTCACTTAAAAGTGAATGGCACCTCGAGTTCCACTCTCTTTCTCTCTCCCTCTTTCTCTTTTGCTTGTTTCCACCATGCTATGTGCCTGGTCCCCCTTTGCTTTCTACCAAGTCTGGAAGATTTCTGAGAAATCCTCAGAAGCAGATGTTGGCATTTTGCTTCCTTTGCAGCCTGCAGAACTCCATTTCTTATAAATTGCTCAGTCTCTGGTATTTCTTTATAGCAGTGTGAGAATAGCATAATACAATTAGTGATGTGGAACATTCTCTCATATATTTGTTGGCTGCCTGTATGTCTTCTTTTTAGAAGTGTCTGCTCATATCCTTTGTCCTAATTATTCGATATGTTTTGCTTATTTTGCTGTTTAAGTTTCTTATAGATTCTGGATATTAGACCTTTGTTGGATGTGCAGTTTGCAAATATTTTTTCTCATTTTGTAGGTTGTGTATTTACTCTGCTGATAGTTTCTTTTGCTATGCAGACACTTTTTAGTTTAATTGGGTCCCACTTTTCAATTTTTGTTTTTGTTGCAAGTATTTTTGAGGACTTAGTCATAAATTCTTTCCCAAGGCTGATATCCAGAATGATATTACCTAGGTTTTCTTCTAGGATTCTGGTAGTTTGCGGTCTTATATTTAAGTCTTTAATCCATTTTGAGTGAGTTTTGGGTATGGTGACATGTAGGGGTCCAGTATCATTCTTCTGAATATGGCTAATCAGTTATCACAGCACCATTTATTGAACAGGAAGTCCTTTCCCCATTGCTTATTTTTGTTGACCTTGTCAAAGATCAGATGGCTGTAGGTGTATAGCTTTATTTTGGGGTTTACTATTCTGTTCCATTTGTCTGTCTTTTTGTGTATCAATATCATATTATTTTCATTATTGTAGCCTTATAATATAGTTTGAAGTCAGGTGATACATGCCTCCAGTTTTGTTCTTTTTGCTTTGGCTATTCAGGTAAGCTTTCATATTGTAAACAGACAATAACTGAGGAATTCAAAATGGAATGACTTATTGTGGTTTAATTTACTATTTTACATTGACATAAAAGATTTCGGGTGATGCATTCAATAAAATACCATTGTATTCATTCTGTAGGGCTGCTATAATCAGAGCACACAAATTTTGTGGCGTAAAAGAACAAACATATATTCACTCATAATTCTAAAGGCTAGAAATTCAAAATCAAGTTATTTCCAGGCCCATGCTCTTTCTGAAGGCTCTGGGAAATATCCTTCCTCTTTTTTTCTAGCTTCTGGTGCTTGCCAGCAATTCTTGATGTTCCTTGGCTTATAGGCACATTACTCCATCTCAGCACCATCATTGCATGACTTTCCCACTGTGTGTGCCTGTCTGTGTAACTATGTCCAAATTTTCCTTTTCTTAGAAGGACACTAATCATTGGATTAGGGCCCACACTCATCTACTATAGTCTCATCTTAACTTGATTGCATCTGCAAATACCTTATTTTCAGATAAAGTCATATTCATAGACAGCAGGGGTTAGGACTTCAACATATCATTTTGGGGTACAAAATTCAATCCACAACATTTTTTTTCAATCTAATAATTATTAAAGAGATGGCGAGCATCGACAATCAGAATAAATATGATATCTGAATAGCAAATCTAGTTCAAAAGCATTTAAAACACATTGGAAGTTCATTGGAGGTTCAGTGTGTTACATTTTTAATTGAAATTCTTGTTGAGATAATTCTAGGTTAATATTTTAAAAATTTTAAACAATAATCATTTTACATTATTTTAAAATAATACAGAGAGATCTCCTGTAACCCTTATGCAGTCTCTCCAGTGATAACATCAGGCAAACTATACAAAAATATCACAACCAGGATATTGACATTGGTATAATTCACCAATTTTGCTCAGATTTTCAAGTTTCACTTGTACTCCTATGTTTACATGTATGTGTGTGTCTATTTAGTTGCATAGAAATTTATCACATGCATTTGTCTGTTTCCATCTTCATGATCAAGACACAGAACAGCTTTATCACCAGTATCTACTATGTCGTCCTTCCATAATCACACACCCTCTTTCTTACCCAAGGCCCCCACCATGACTTCTGTCAATTACTAATCAATTTTCCATTTCTAAGAAGTTGTCATTTAAAAAATATTATGTAAACTAGACACATATAACTTCTTGATGTTTTCTTTTTCATTGAACATAATTCCCCGCAGATTCATCCAAGCTGTAGGCTGTATCATCAATTTGTTATGCTTTATTGCTGGGTATCAATCCATGGTTTGTATGTATCAGTCTGTTCCACCGTTCCAGCTGCCCTACTTCTAAGAGTAGAATTTTATTTTAATTGCTGTTTAAATATAAATAATTTCTTTGATTTCATTCCAAATATTTCTGCTGTTCTTTTCCAAACTTCTTAGGTTATTTTGTATTAGTTTAATGTAAGAGTTTGGTGTTGATAAGTGGAGTTTTTTTGTGTGTGGTGAGTTTTAATAAAATGAACTAAAATTATAAGTTACTAAAATAAAGATGGAAGAAGAGCAGTATTTTGGATATTGCTTAGTTTTCTTCTTTTTTCCTCTTTCGGTTTTTCCAATGAATTATTAAGTGTGAAAAGTGCAATGTTACATTCCTCTTCCTTCTAAAAAATAAGATATGAGATATGAGCTACATACAAGATGTTTATATTATTTGTTATAAGTGTAAGAAAAATTAATTATTAATATGCTTTAATATGTGAATAAATCAATGAATCATGTCAAACTTTAAAAGAATATTACTAATCTTTATTAGATTTCAAAAAGAGCATATGTAATTGACATCAGGAAATAATCAAGACGTTTGTCAAAAATAATTCTACAATATAATGCTTGTTATTTCTGTCTTTTCTGTCTTTCACTTTACCTGTGGCACCAAACTAAAGCTTTTCTTTAATGGAAGATAGAAGAGGATGTTGTAATTTATTGACTTAATTCTGCGTCAGGGACTTTATCCTTATTTCTATCCCATTTGGTTTTTACAAAATCACTATTTTGTGCTTATTCTCATGAATATTATAATGTAATTTCAGAACAAAAAGGGAATACAAATCTGATTAACAGAACAGATTTCTGAAGATATACATATCGAATTCAGAGTCAGATCTCTATTCACTGAATATCAGGACACAAACAAGTTACACAAATCCTCTTGAATTCCATATTCCTCACATGTATAATGTATAATGGGGTTAGACTATCAGTCGATCAAGTTTTCAATAAATAATTTAATCAATGTACACAAAATGTTCAAGGTTGCCTTGAATACAATCACTACTGAAATTTAAAATAATTATTTAAAAACATTAATATGTTAAATTGAATTAAGATCAATTAATAATACTTAAAAATAAGAAATTACAGAGAACTTTAAATATAAGTCTAGGTATATATCAGTTAGGTTGGCATAGGTTTTGCTGCAGTAACACATCTTTCTAAATATTAGTAGCTAAAAATGCAAAGGATTGTTTCCTGCCATTTCTACAGGTCCATCTTGGTTCAGCAGGTGGTTTCTGCTAATTTAAGTACCTCAGAGACATACTTAAACAGTGCCTGCAACATTTTGAATATTTTTAGTTACAATACCAGAGAAAATCAATTTTTATCAATTACCTGTTGCCTCTTAAGACTATCTGTACATAACACATTTCACATTTGTTCATATTTCATTGATCAAAGCCAATTATATGGCATATTTGAAATCAAAAGAGAAGTGCCATCTTCTCTTGTGCCCAGAAGATGAAAAATCACTGATGTTTTTCATAGCAGTCCTAGGGTCTTTTCCATTGTACTGTAATAACTCCCAATTTTTTATATCTGTCTCTTTTTCAGTCTACTCACAAGAGTGATGTAGAAAATTGCTAATTTCCATATGGAACATTTTGTGGAGACCAAAAAATAATGGAACAGATGATTTTTTTAAAAACAGGAAGGAAATGATATTTTTCTTACTTGCCTCCACTATATATTCATATTTTTATTCATTAAAGCCAACATTCTTTGAGCTCCTAATATGTGTTAGGCATTAACTAGATCACTCATCATTCTGCTGTTGTAGGCCACACAGTATTAGTCATCATACTACTCCAGTAGAAACTTAGAAACAAAAACTGTAGTTCAATTTCCAATGAAATGTCTGACAGAAAAACAAACAAACAGACAAAAACAACCCCAAACTGGCTATGCTCAGACATCACCAGATGATGTGAAGTGAAAAAAAGAAAAAAAAATTGTTCACCATTGTTTAATCTGCTCAGCATTTAAAAATGATATATTCTTGTCAGGCTACCTGGCAATAAAACACAGAGGTTGTAGGTGGAATCTTACTGAAAACTCTGCAACTGAGAGCTAATTAGTGTGTCGGCAAAGCTGTCAGCTAAAACTGTTTTTATCAGTGGGAAATAAATGAAGGCAGATTTTGGAGATATATGAATACAATTTGGTGTTACACATACACATATAAATATCTTTTATCTCATACCTTTGAGAAACTAATAAAAGTTGTTGCTTTAATTTGCCACTTGTACTTGATAAATGGAGATAAAAAGTGCTCATATAAAGGAATTCATTCTTTTATTTAAATATATAATGTATACCTAGATAGAGCAATGAGCAGAATGATGTACATAAAATATGACATATATTCAGACCACACAGGCTGTGCTTGATTGTTGTACCTCAAAGGACTTAAATAGAGATTAAATTTTGTACTCAGGAAAGATGTTGAATGATGAGGAGAAGACAGAGCACATGGAGCTGGGAGTATCAAAAGGAGAGAATTGCTCTTGCTAAATGATTATTTCAGGTTCTAGCACACAGTCACTAACAAATGCAAAAAGACCCCAAGGATGTAACTAAAGCTACTTTCTATTGTCCTTACAATCACAAGTACCTATCCAGTGATTACTGCTAGCCTTTCTCTTTAGATGTATTTTTAAACCTTCCAAAGAATCTATGAAATATAATATTACAGGTATAAGGAAGAAGAGTCTTATTTAGAGAGGTTAAGTAACTTACTCAAGGTCTAAAGTGCATAGTAATTTGAAATTATGTTCTTCATTTAGTTTCGAGAATGCTCTAAGTTTTTTGCTCCCTTGGGGTTCAGAAAACTTAAACATGCAGTACCCTCTTCCTCTAACTCTGAGAAAAAGCTATTTTATCAATTTCCATCTAAATCATAGTCTTAATTATGTTGATGAATCCCTTGATGGCAGTTAAGAACCATAGTGTGGTAAACAGAATATGGGTCCACCAAAGACATCAACATTCTACTTTCCAAAAACTGGATATGCTGCTTTTCATGGCAGAAAAAGATTTTGCATATATGATTAAGTTCAGAATCTTGAGCTGGAAACTTATCCTTGACAAGCTTGGTAGGCTTAATGTAAGACACAAGAGTTGCAAGAGGGAATTGGGAAGGTCAGAGAAAGAGGAGTTGTGACAATGGAAGCAGGAATTGGAATGATAAGCTCTGAAAAGGGAGAAAGGGGCCGGCACCTAGAAATGCAGATGACCTCAAGAAGAAAGCAAATTCTCTTCTAGAGCCTCCAAAAAGAGCTCAGCTCTGTCAACATCTTGAGGGTGGCCCATAAGATACATTTTAGAGTCTGACACCCAGTGTCAAGATAGTACATTTGTGCTGTTTTGAGTCACTAGGCTTGTGACAATGTGTTTCAACAACAGGAAACAAATATAGCTCAACAAAATCACAATGAATCCCTCAAATCTTCACTTAATATCCTCCCTCCTCAAAAATGTCCTTGTAAATAAAAATGGAATATGGCAATGAAGTCAAGGGTCAGAAGCATAATCTTGCGAAGTTAGAGAAAATTCCTTGTAAATATAACATAAATCATTACGTAAACCTGGCTTACCTCTTTTATCTTGCCTTTTCCTTTACCTACCTCAAATATTTATATGCCATGGGAGAGAGAAGACTACATGATAAAACTGAAAATTGTAACTATAAGTCTTAGATCTTCCTTAAGAAACCTCTTAAAAATAAAACCCTTAGGAAGATGTGATTTTTTAAGGTTTCATCTAGTGATTAGGTCAGCAGGGAGAGAAGAGAATATCTAGAAAGAGAAGAGATTACAAAGATTCCCTAGGAGGCTCTGGAGACATATATCAGAACAACATGACCGCCCAGATTATATTTGTATGTCAATACAGAGTATAAGTACCTTAATTTGTAAAAATTTTCCATATCTTAATTTTTATAAATAAAATCTTTAACATTATGATAAATATTATTTGAACCAAGGCATGTTTAAGTTCACATTTGTATTAGGTGGTAGAAATGAAATTTATTTCAGAATTTCCTGATTCCAAAATCCTTATATTTAATCACTAATAGGAAAAAAGCCTAGACATTTGACTGCAATATTTAAAGAGAAATATCCCTTCAACATTTGAAGGCAAAAATGCCCAGTGCTGTCTTGTACTGCCACACACACAAAAAGCATGAAATGGAAAACCTATTAATAAAAGGAGAATTTTTAGCTGAGGGCTTCTAAAACTCTTTTGGGAAGAAATTAGATTTTGTTTCTTTGTTTTATTTTTGTTGTTGTTGTTTTTGTTTTTCCATCCTGTTGAAAGATTGATGTTTTGCAAAGCACTGCAGAAATAAATTACTTTCCATGTTTTCACTGTATCATTGTGAACTTGTTAAAAAAAAAAACCAGTTTGAGAACACTAGTCTATGGAACACATTTTATAGAACACTGCTTTAGTCAGGACAGTGATCAACATATTGCATTTTTCATAGTGTATCTGTGTAACACAAATTAGCAAGTGTCCTGCATGGCTGAATCAATGTCTGATGTACATTCAAAGGAACAGCACTTTGATGCTAGAACTCTTGCTTGATATATTATAGATACCTACAAGTTACTGTAGGAGATCACTCAAAACTTCACATAGAAAGTTTCCTAAATTTTCTGTTCAGATTTCTGTCCTACTCATTATTCCAACTTATAGCAAGTGCTAAAATTCCTTCCTCTATCTGTCCATGTCACACTCCTCTTTTACACATAATTGTTCCATTGCCCTGCACTAACTCCCTCCCTGAAATGAGCCCACTTGCTGACCATATTGGGCCAATCTTGTGTAGCTTAAGAACTGAGTCTGTGGGTTTTACTCCAGACTTATGCCTCTATCTGTTTGGTCCTCATCTGAAAAATAAAGAAGTCTCTTTTGAGGGTTAAGATAGAGTCTGTAATAACAATGTCTACCTCATAAGGTTACTACAAACATTAATGAGCCAGTATACACACAGTAGTTGGCATAGGACAAATACCATGTAATGTTAGGTAGTATTACTTTTTATCATAAAGGAAAGCCAAACTGATTTCCTGGGAAATACAGTTCTTTTTATTTAAAGTGGTTTTCTTAAAAAAAAAAAAAAAGGTTTTGCTTTTTAAAAATTTGTCTGAAAATCCCTACCTTGGATTGGGGATGTTTAAACTACCTTTAATATAATTTTGAATCAGGTTGAATTTAAATATGTATTCTTACTCCTTATTTTCTAATTGTCTCACTACTATTTATTACCTTTTTTCTTCCTATTCTGCCTACTTTTGGGTTTACTGAGTATTTTTCTGATTCTATTTTATTTTTCCTGTTAGCTCATAAGCTATAAACCTTCATTGTGATATTTTATTGGCTGATTTAGAGTTAATAATATGCATCTTTAATTTATTACCATCCACTTTCAAATGATATTATCAAATTAATGTACTCAATGTGAACGTTACAATGGTATAGAATTGTCACTTAGTATCCATGGGATATCAATGGAGCTCCAAGGCCTTCTGTGAATACCAAAATCTGTCCCTCATATAAAATGGCATTGTATTTGCATATAATCTATGCACATCCTCCAGTATATTTAAAATCATCTCTAGATTACTCATAATATCTAATAAAATGTAAATTTGATGTAAATAGTTGTTATACCATATTATTTTTTGTTTCTGTATTTTTATTTTTCATTGTCTTTTTCTTGAATATTTTCATATGTGGTTAGTTGAATCCATGGGCATGGAACTCACAGATATGGACAACCAAATGTATTTCCATTTCCCCCCTCCCTGTCTTCATGTCATCATTGTTTTGCATTTTACTTTTGTTCATATTTAAGAAACCTACAAAACATTATGATTATTTTGTTTGGGATAATCAATAATCTTTTAAAAAATATAAATACTTGCATATAAAAATTATAAATGAAAGACTTTTAAGATCTTTTAAATCAGAAAAAAATCTTTTATATTTACCTTCATAGTTATCTAGTGCTGTGTCAATCCAGACTTCTTGGTGGTATCATTTTTCTTCCGCTTAATAAATTCCATTTGACATTGCATATTGTTCAGTTCTGCTTGTGAAAAACCATTTTAGCCTGTGTATGTCCAAAAATATTTTTATTTTCCTGTGTTTTTAAAAGATATTATTGAATCATAGATTGACAGTAACTTTCAGTACTTTAAAGAAGCTGAAAACTGCCCTCTGGCTTGCATTTTCTTAAAAGTAATCTGCTTCAACCCTGTATCAGTTCCTATGTACAGTGTCTTTTTTTTCTGAATGCTTTTATAATTTTTTTCTTTCTCATTGGCAATTTGATTCATGTTTGTCTTACTTGAGTTTGCTGATCTTCTTAGGATCTGTGGCCTATGCTTTTCATCAAAGTTGGAAAAATTCAAGCAGTACTTTTTTTTAATTACAAATAGTGTTTGCATGTCTTCAAGTTCACTATCATTTTTTTTCTGCTATTATACAGAGTATTTGTCACAGGACAAATACTATGTAACTATTAGGTAATAATATTTTTATTTTTATCTCAGAAATTGTAGTTTTCACCTATAAAAGTTTAATTTGGGTTAATCTTTTTAATCTCCTGTGTGAATTTAATTTTTTGAACATATCAAATATAGATATAATCACCATTTGATTTTCTTTTCTGTTAAATCTCACATTGATGTCAGTTCTGGGTTTCCATTAATTGATTTAGCTCTTCAGTATGCGTTGTATTTTCCTGATTCCTTGTATGCCTGATAATTTTTTATTTGTTGTTAAACTGTGCATTTCACCTTGTCAAGTACTGAATGTTTTTGAGCTCCTACAATTTTTTTTAATTTTTGTTGCATGATGTAGTTAAATTACTTGGAAATATGTTGATCCTTCAGAAGCCTGTTTTTAATCTTGGACAGAGCAACATTTAATGTAGGTATCATTTGTCTCACTATTGGCAGAACCATTCTGGGTATTCTACATGATGGTCTTTAAATGAGGAGGTTTCCTACTCTGGCTGGTAAAAACAGACATCTATAGTCCTGTATGAATTCAGAATCTTGTTCCCTCTAATTGTTTTAATTGATTCTTTCCCCGGCTTTAGGATATTTTTCCAAACACTTATGTGCTGATCAGTATACAAAGCTGAAGACACAAGGGAGGCCTTCTGTAGTCTTTAGAGTTCCTCTTTCTTAGAATAATTCTCTCCTCTCTGGTACTTTACCCTGCAAACACTAGCTGCTTTATCTTTTCTGAACGGCAATTTCCCTCATTCCAGAGAGACCGCTAGGCTTCCTGGGTCCCCTTTCCTAAACCACAGGCTAGAAGCTGTCTCTAATCAGTGGTGGCATCTTAGGGAGAACAGTCTTAAGTAAAGGCTAGATAATAGCTTCAGTAGAAATGAAAAGTAGTTCTTGCTTACTCTTAAAAAAATCTTTTACATGTTGTAATGATTATTCAAGATATGCAAATTCTGATACAAGAATATATTTTTAAAAGTATGGGCAACTGTTTAATTAGTAAATTGTGAACAGTATCAAATCTGTGAAGATGATCAACAGAAAATTGCTACGCAGTCCAACATAATAATTTCTGGCCACAAGTGGCTGGCAGGCAATTGTAATGAGGGTAGTATAACTATGAAAATGTGTTTTTAAATTTATTCAATTTCAATTAATTTAAATTTAAATTTTATAATTAAAAGGTTAAGTGTGGTTTGAAACACGATTTAAAATTGTGAATCTAATTTTTCATGTGTAAATTTTATAAAATCTGAATACAAATTCAATATTGCTGATGAAAATTGTGTCCATATTTCCAAACTAAGAAATTTATTTTAAGTATAAAATACAAACCATATCTTAAAGACCTTGTAGGGAGAAAAGAACTAAAAATGTCACCCTAATATATTTTTATATACGTTACATTCTTAAATCACAAAGATTTTGTTGTATTAGGTTAACTAAAATATATTATACAATTTTTTTTACCTGTTTCTTTTTTCTTTGTTTTAATATAACTATTGGAACAGTTAGAAGCACATACGTAGCTGGTTATATTTTTGTTGCACTAGTGCTGATATAAACACTTGTATTTTGATATGTATACCCAGTATTTAATTTGAGAATTCTTTTGTAAAGTCAGCATAATTCCGTGATTGACATCTAAGCTAAGGGAATCAAGACTACCATACATTTTCCAAAACAAGAGTAGTCTCACATACTATGAATGTTACTGGAATTGCAAATCTGAAACCTGTCACTGAATTTTGCTACTTAGGCATGTATTTTTAAATGATGAATTAATCACCATAAATCAAAGAAATCTTAAAATATGAGACAACCAATTTGTCTTTTGGAAATCAGAGAGAAATAGAGAAGGGCCAGCCAAAGTGTCATCAAAGCTCTAGACATTGCTAACTAGTAATTTAATGTTCAACAATTTATTCAGACTATGACTCCTTAGAGAATTTAACTCACTAGTAGTTAAACTTCCTTTCAGGCTAATTTTATGTCTGAAAACAAATTAATCAGCAAATATATATTGAGCAGCAATATATGAATATCTTTTAAAATGTATGGTTAAGGAAGTAAGATTTAAACAAAACAATTTGTGAACTAATGCATTAAATGTAGTGGCAATTCCCTGAAACATACTGAGATAACCTTGAATCTGGCTTTTGGATACTCTTAAGGTAAAGGCTAACCTGCTTTAACAAAGTAAATGGAATAGAAGCTTATCTATCTTTCAAGTATTATTCGCCCTAGCCACACTTTCAGAGAAGTGCTACTAAGGAATGTCTATTAGTGGTCTGACTAATCCTATTTTTTTATATTCCCAGATTTTTTATTTTGTCTATGAGATTAATTCTAGATTATTGCAGTATCAATATGCTGATTTCATGGGAATAAGGGAAAACGAATCCAGGGCATGTCATAGAAAGTTGCACATATTACTTCTGCTCCTATATAATGAGTGATAATTTAGTCACACAGACAAACAAGTTAGTTTGGAAAATGCATTCCTAACTGTGTGATTATAGAGCCAGCTAAAGTTCTTTTATCATGCATTATGGAACATAATGAGGCCTACTTAGAAGTAAAGAAGCTGGGTTCTGATGAATTATTTTAAAACATGGTCCTATGCTCTAGCAAATATGTATAGTTGCATAGTGACAGGAATATTATATAAGAATGCTGAGTACATATTGAGAATGAATCATTGTCAGATATACATGTATAACATGGAAGCATTTCAATAGAAAGTATGGATTTTTTAGTTCTGTGACTGCTGCTTAAAATGCTTAAGGAAGGTATAATTTGTTGTAGACAAGATAAACTTAAAGGGAAATCTAAGACTGAAAAATCCTGATCCTCTTCAATCTGTTTGTATTCTCATTTGTCACATAAACTATATAGAGAGAGCTTTGGGGAAAGGAAGAATAGATTATGGAGGAAAATTTGCAGATTTTACTTCTGCCACTATCATTTCAAAGTTGTTTGATATTGAGCAAGTTACTTAGTTTCTCTGAATTTCATTTTTCTTATATGAACATTAAAGAATAGCACTTTTTTCATTAGTTTTTGTGGAGTTAAGATGAGAAAATATATGTGAATATACCTAGAATATAGTGAGCATTCAGAGGTTTTATGTAGATTAATTAATCAAGATGATTAAGACTTCCACTTGAGATTTATGTTGTGTTATACACAACAGATTAATGTTTTGTATAACTTAATATACTTATTTTGCATAAATAATTTCAACAAGAAGTGCTTGGAAGTCAAATTATGCATCTTTGCAGGTCATGAAAAAGATTTTGGATTTTAACTTTGCAGCAATGAAAAGCCATTGAAACACTTTAAGGAGGGCAATTACAGGATTAAAATTTCATATTTAACAAAGATTACTCCAGCTGTTTGTTACATGTAGAATGGATTGGTAGTTTTAAGAATAGATTCAAATGTTTCACTTATCTATTGAATAGTTCAGAAAATAAACATTTTAGCCTGAAATAAGGCTGGTGTCAGATGAAATGGAGAAAAGTAGACAGATTGAAAGTTATTAAGGAGAGGAAACATTGGAACTGTTGATGGCAGATTGGATATTGGACGTGAGATTGAAGTGAAGAATAAAGTGTTAACTATTTCAATTTATGATACCTCCTAGGTTTCTCTATTATACAATTGCCTGGATTCTGGTGTCATTTAGTGAAATAGCTAACACTGAAGAAAGACGAGATTTGAGAAGGTAAAAGTTACTGGAAAACATTGGCATGGTCAGGTTAAGGTATCTTTGACATAAGCATCAAGATGAGATTTAAATAAAGATTTGAAAGCCAGAAAGGGAATGTAGAGTAGAGCTATAAATTTGGATTTTGTTGGTGTATGCTGTTCAGGTTATATATTGCTTAATGGTTTAAAACAACACAATTGTAATATTTCTCATGATTCTGTGGGTTGACCAGTCTCAGCTGGGTGATTCTTCTGCTTTCCATCTTCTGTCCTATTTCATTCATTTGTGGACTCAACTAGATTGAAGTGTCCAAGATGGCTCAATTCACACAGTTGACAGTTTATGTTGGCTGCTGGCTATGAGCTCAGGTGGGGAATTTGATTAAAAATACATCTACGTATATGGGCTTTGCATGTGGCTTTAATTTCTCAGAAAATGGTGATGGGCTTCTGAGAGGAAGCATTCTAAGACCAAATATTCCAAGATAAGAAGGAAGTGCCCCCTGTCAATCTTTTGAAAGTGCAGTACTAGAACTAGAATAGCATCATTTCTGCCTTTTTTTTTTTTTTTTTTTTTTTTTTTGAGACAGGGTATTCTTCTGTCACCCAGGCCGGAGTGAAGTGGTGCTGTCATGACTCACTGTAGCCTTGACCTCCTGGGTTCAAGTGATCCTCCCATCTCAGCCTCCTGAGTGGCTTTCTGAGTGGCTGGGACAACAAGTGCACATCACCATGCCCAGTTAGTTTTTCTCTTATTACTTTATAGCAGAGACAGGATCTTGCTTTGTTGCCCAGGCTGCTCTCAAACTTACAGGCCCAAGAAATCCTCCTACCTTGGCCTTCCAAAGTGCTGGGATAGAGGGGTGAGCCAGCGTGCCTGGCCTCTGCTTATTCTTTTGGTTAGTGACAGGACCAGCTCAGATTCAAGGAGAGAAAAACTAAACTCCACCATCTTTAATATACTATACAATGTCATTTAAAAATAGGCATGAATGTGATAGCCTACACAATGTAAAAAAGAATTGCTAGGAGAAACTAGGAAACTGCTAGTTAAAGAAGAAGATAAAAAGGGAAAAATGAAAAGAATAAGAAACAAATAATCAGAAAACTTTGAATTTATTATATGGAAATATTACATAAAATTTTATATAATAAGCAAAAAAGATAGAAAGATATGCTATAAAAATAACTGATAAAATAAATCTGATATAATTATATTAATATCAGTCAAAGCAGATTTCAATCCAAAGGACATTACTAGATATGAAGAGAGACATTTTATTACAATTAAATATTCATTTACCATTTAAACTTTTCAACAAATTGATTTATTCATTACCCTCTACTGTATAGAAAAATGAATTATGAGTGTTTTTCTGATGTAATATGAAAGGTAAAACAATACAGCTTATAAATGAAAATATGAGAGGAAAAAGTTCATGACCTTGAAGGCCCTTAAACAGAACATAAAAAAAAACAAAACACTCATCATTAAGAAAAATTGGAATACATTGAATTACAGTAAAAGCAAAAGTTTTTGTTTAACAATTGACCCCATAATGTGGAAACATAAGCTAGTGGGTTAGGACATTTCGGTGCAAGGATTTATGTCTAGAATATATAAACACTTTTACAAATTAATGAAAAAGACAGAAACCAAAGAGAAAGTCTATCTAATTAGCTATTTTTAGCCATATAAAAATGTAATCATCATCACTAGTCAAGAAAGAAGTGAAAATTAAAACAAGAAGATATCCCTTTATACTACCGGAGTGTCTAATGTTATAAAAACTGACACTATTAATTTGAGTGTATGAGGAACAATGAAAATTCTCATAATCTGCAGGTGATCAGTGTAAATGAGTACAACCAGTCTGACATACTGATTAGTAGTATCTACTAACAGTGAGCATATAGTCTAAGAATCTTATTCCTTAGTACTTGTCCAACAGAATATATGTAGATCAAAAGACTTTCATGAAATATTTAATGGAAGTATTTCTAATAGCACCTAATTGGAAATTATCCAATTGGCCATCAACAATAAGATGAAGAAATTATGGGAAATACATGCAATAAAAAACTCAATATCAGTAACTATTAACTATAGCTTTATGTGAGTAACATTGCTTAATCTCAAAAACATAATATTGAGTGAGAAAAGCCATACTCAAAAAACACTGTCTTAGTCCATTTCTGTTGCTATAACAATACTGCAGACCGGATAATATATTTAAAGGAGAAAGAAGAGGCAGGGAAGTTAGGACATGGTGCTGGCATATACTCAACTTCTGGTAAGGGCTTTCTCACTGCATCATAACATGGCAGAATCTGGAGGGCAAGACCTTGAGTGTCAACTCAGGTTTATCTTACAAAGCCACCAGCCTGTCATGGAAAGGCCACACGCTGATGACTTTATTTAATCCTAATTACTTCCTCATAGCCCTCACCTCAAATTAACATATTAATTTATATTGTTTCCAACACATGAAATTTGGGAGACACATTCAAACCATGGCAAACACGTACCATAGAGCACCACAGAATACCATGAAATATCATACAGTTCATAAGTATTCAATATCGTTATAATTAATGATGGGGGCAGTGCAGTATTTTCTTTTTCCTTTTTTTTGTGACAGAGTCTTGCTCTTTCACCCAGGTTGGAATGCAGTTGTGCCATCTCAGCTCACTGCAACCTCCACTTTCCAGGTTCCAGCAATTCTCCTGCCTCAGCCTCCTGAGTAGCTGGGATTACAGGCAACAGGCTGATTTTTGTATTTTCAGGAGAGAGGGGGTTTCCCCACATTGGCCAGCCATGAGGCCATGCTGAATTCCTGGCCTCAAGTGATGCACCAACCTCGGCCTCCCAGAGTGCTGGGAATATGGGGTGCAAGCCACTTCACCAAGACCGTATTTCTTGACCTTACTGATAGTTTTCTAAGTTTGCTCGTTTTATGATGATTCATGGGGTTTTTACCCTTAGGATGTTTGCACTTCAGTAAAAAGCAAAAGAAGAAAGAAAGAAGAAAAAGAAAGGAATGTTTCAGAGTCTCTGTCCTGATTTTACTCTCACCAAGTAGGAAACATTGTTTAATTCTGTTCTTGATTATAACCCCGAAATTTATTCTTTCAATTGGGGGAGTGAAAATCCGTAAATGAGAGATCCATTCTCAAATCAAGGTCACCGGATATGAAAGAAATATAAATGAATAAGTAATTGTTATCTTGGGCTCAAAATCAGTGTGCACATAGGAAAGTGTACTTATTTTTAATTTTCAGAGAATCTGGAGAATGTGGCATCGCAGGCAATTTAGGATATACAGGATATTACTTACCACAGTCACATTTCCACTATAATTTTTATTGGGGAACACAAGTTTATATAATTTATTTTAGAAAAAGAGTATAATTGTAATGAGAGAAAATAATGTTAGCATTCACTTGAATGTGTGGTCATTTAATATTAACCGTGCAGAATACTCAGGGTTTAAAATGAGATATTAAAATGGGAATTTTAAGTACAGTAAATTTAATAAAATCAAGGTGCCCTGTTTTACTAGCAAGTGTTAAGTTTTCCTCATCTAGTCCACACACTCAGCAATGTTAATGTTATTTCCCTATGGCTACAAAAATATTCAGAAAAACCTTGATAAAAAGTCTGATCATATTCAATATAATACTGACACTTATGCAGTTAAGTATGGCTATGTGCTTTTTATTGACTCATTTCATGGTTACATAATAATTCTCTGAAACTTCCTGGAGATAGTATAAATTCTCTTCTTTTATACATAGAGAAAAATCTACTCAAGTTTTATTATAATAAAGGGGGAGAATAAAAGGACCCTTGACAATTTCCACCTCTGAAAAAGATGTCTATTTATTGTTTGACATTTTCTTGACAGCAGGTTATTGAGCTATAATGTGGAAACTTGGCAGAAGATGCATAGATTTTTTTTTAGATTGTTTTTTATTGAACTTCTCATTTTGTGTCAAACAGCTGGAGGCTGGAGGAAGGATATGCAGTCTTAAAGAAGATGAGCTCTGATGAGACCTTGACTTCTAGGCTCTCTCAAATGCCAAAATGATGAATTATTATGGGCAATAGAGGAGAATAATGGCTATTAAAATAAGGAAGATCATTTTTTTGTCTTGTTTAAAGGAGATTTTGTGCACTGAAGGAAGCTCTTAATTACTTTAAAATTATAATAGCTTTAGCTAAGAAATTGTTTTTACCATAACTTCAAATTCTCACTATGGCTGTAGAAAATTTTTAAAATTTATTATGAATTTGTTTAATTCAGAAAAGTGTTTTGCCATATATAACAAGAAATCTTATGGAAAATCAAATCATGAACCTGTCATATTTGCTAAGTTGTACTTTTGAGATATGTCTATAGGGGCAAGCATAAATGAATCGTCTACACTTTTATTTAAGAAACTTCCATTAGTTCACAATTTTCTCTTGTTTATAAAATCACAAGGATTTAGGCTCCCGTTAGGGACTAGTAGTGGTTAGCTATTGTGATCAACTGTTGCCCATGTGTAGAACCTGTGTAGCTGGAAATCAGAAACATTTGTTCTCAACTAAGTTCCCTTCCTAACTTTGCTTTTGCTTTTCCTTGCCCAACTTCATTCACTGTCATGACTCTAACCTAATGCAAGATAACTTTGCAGTCATCATTTTAAATAATACTTACACAGTGTAAAACTTATGCAAACTGGGTTTAACTTATAGATAAGAAAACTAAAGATTATATTGTACATATTTGGATTATAAATGACACAGTTGGATAAAGCAATTTGAAGCAAAGTTTGTCTGATCCAGAGCCTATGTTTATTTACTACTTGACTCCTATGTTGTTATTTTCTTTAGAATTTATATATATATATACACACACACACTTTAAGTTCTGGGATACATGTGCAGAACATGCAGGTTTGTTACATAGGTACACATGCGCCTTGGTGGTTTGCTGCATCCATCCCCGAGTCATCTACATTAGGCATTTCTCCTAATGTTCTCCCTCCCCAATGCCACCACCCCCTGCTATCCCTCCTCTACACCGCCTCCATCTCTCGACAGGCCCCAGTATGTGATGTTCTTCTCCCTGCGTCCATGTATTCTCATTGTTCAACTCCCACTTATGAGTGAGAACATACAGTGTTTGATTTTCTGTTCTTGTGTCAGTTTGATGAGAATGATAGTTTCCAGCTTCATCCATGTGTCTGCAAAGGACATGAACTCATCCTTTTTATGGCTGCATAGTATTCCATGGTGTATATATGCCACATTTTCCTTATTCAGTCTATTTTTGATGGGCATTTGGGTTGGTTCCAAGTCTTTGCTATTGTAAAGCAGTGCCACACTAAATGTACATGTGCATGTGTCTTTATAATAGAATGTTTTATAATTACAACTCTTATTACTGCTAACAGGGCACCTGAATTGTGTTCCCTCTGTGACTAGTGGTAACTATTTGTGACATCATTAATCATAGAAGTACCATTCAACTGGAGGAATGGGCTAAACTAAGTGCTTTTAGTGGTTGCAGATTACAGATTCATTATGAATTTTATGCTTTAAATATAATCAGGACAACCACCAATGACAGTGACACAAGAGAGAAACCACCACAGGTTTGGAAGTAAACGTTTTTCTAATTTCCGAATATTACAAGAACTCAAATAAGTCCAGAAAGAATAAAAGATGGCACAGTTAGCTGAGGCCTGGAGGATGATGAAGACGTGACACTTACAAGATAGAAAGGGATGATAATTGTGCCTCTAAGAAACATTTTTGAAAACTGAATATGGTAAAATAGAATGTGGACTTAAATGTGCAGAAGTGCATCCCCCTGTAATATTTAAAACAAAATTAATATGAATGGAGTTAATAATTCTAATGGAGTGGAGGGCCCAAGAAAACTACTGGCAATTTTAAATATTCAGTACTAGAAAAATAACAGAATTCACATAGCATCAAAGTTGTCTAGCAAGAGGTTGGCACCTAATGATGTCTAAAGAAAATGTGAAACTTCCTTACTTATTGGAAGGACCATGTTATAATAAAATCAAAAAGAAAAGCTACAGGCCCTCCATTTCTATTTGGTTTAAGTAGTCTTCATTTTCCACAAAATAAATCCTCTAGATATGTCTTATAGACCTCAAAGTACTGGAAAGGAAGCTGACATTCAAAGGTAATTTATCTTAAAATATTTTAAACACGATTTTTTTTGTCCATTTGAAATATATTTTTGCTATACAAAATTATCCCATGAAGCATAACCCTTGCTCACGTAGTTAAAATTCTAGGATCAAAAACTTCTAGAATCAAGAAAACATTTAAATTTATTCCCATCATACCTGTGGAACACACCTAATACAAATGTGAAAAGACATATAGCACACTCACCTTGTTGCTAATGATTGCATTGCCTGGAGTCTCTCTTTTCCCTTTACCTCTACCTGCCTCCCTGCCTCCCTCATTCCCTGCAACAGCCCTCCAGCTTGGGCTGGCTTATTGATTAGTTATGAAGGTTTCAGGTCACAGCCAGCAGGGACTTCTGCTGGGTGTGTAAGGTGTAAGGATATTTCATCTGCACCCCTGGCTTCTTTTCTTAGATTTTAATTGATGCCCCTCTTTTAAGTCATCTTTTCCCTACTTTCTTCCATTTGCTATCCTTGGCTGAAGCATAGATTGTAAACACCCTTCTGCCCCCTTCTGCCTTGGGTGAGAATGATCAGGGCTTTTCTATCTCCTCTCCTCTCAGCTTTATCTTTTATTTAAGGGCGCTGTTTTTATATTCCTCATCCTCAGTCCATTTTTATATTGTTACCACCCACCATTTTCCATGACACTGTTTTGTTTTGGGCAGTAGCTATTAGATAAGGTTGGAAAAAGTATCTGACTTTCCTTAATTCGTTTCAGAATGATATTTCCTTACTCTTTATTAGCCTGAGAAATGAATATTGAGTTCTCAGCCCTGCCACACTCTGCTGTTATCATCTGCTGATGTGATTTTTATCAAGCTCAGGTTTTGATATGATAAAAAGAACAGATAGGAGTATTACTCAGACTTCCCAGCTCTCAAAGCATTTGGTGGTTACACTTGAAGAAAAGACGACACATATATGCATACATGACTCCTCTGAATAAATAATCTTTCCTATAAGTCCTTTTAAATATTAAAAAAATTTAAACAGGGGACTCATTTGGATATCTTTGCAATATATTTGAGCCTGGTTTGGAATATGACAACTGGAACAAATAGAGCCTTGAATTTGGTGTATTCATAGGTGGTAGTGTTATTGCTTCTCGCAATCCTCAGCAGGGATTAAGAAATAACTTGTACATGGCGGATCCTGGAAACTGATAGCCTTGACTTCCTGGCAAATTGTAGTGTTTTCCACTTTTTTGTTCAGGACCAATAAATACTAAACATGTGGGATTCACCCTTAAATAAAAGATATTTATTGTGTTCAAATATATACATACATACATACACACACACACACACACACACACACATAAATAGATAAGAACACACCCATTCTAGGCACATGGGAAAAAGGTTAATCAAGATCTAAATCTCTAAGTATTTATTTACTGAAAAGTATTTTCCATCTTTCAGCCTTGCTTAAAGGCTTAAATGCATCATGCTAAATTTTTTTAATGCATCATGCTAAATCTGAAATTATATTCAATATTCATTTAACAATGAATTCATTTAATGATGAATGAATGAATTTAACAATAAACACATATAACACTTTAATGGGTCCTCATTATTTACATGAATTTCAAAAAAATCCATGATTCCACCCTTGCAGTTTATTAATCAGGCTGAATTTCAACAAGTAATTATCATCATATAATAATTAATATGGCAAATAAAGTAGAAAGTGAAATGGGAACATGGGAACCCAATTCTAGTGGATGAGATAAGCACTTAACCATCAACAAAACAGATAGATAGGTTATTTACAATGTTAGAGGGTGACATATGCTTCCGATGACTAGAGAAGGGTTGCGTTTTAAATATTCTATTTATCAAATAAATAGAAATCAGGTCTTTTGCAAAGACCTGAAGGAGGAACAAGGATTATTCAAGAAGTGGTTGGGCTGAAGAGGATTGCAGGAATGTAGGGAATCCATCCATGAGTCCCAGATGTTGGTGCACCAGAATGTATGAATCCACGAACCCCACATTGGGCACCAGAATGTAGAGAGCCAGCCCTACATCAACTGTGGGTACCCTGTGTTCGGTGATGACAAAGGAATGAGAAAAAGACAGATTGAGAGAAGAAGTGGGACTCGGGGGCCGTCACTTTATTACTCTGGAGGAAACAGTGAAGGCCCCAAGCTCTGATCATCCACACTATTTATTGATTACAATCACTTTGATCTACAGGGTCGGGGTGGAGTGATGGTGGAGTGAATCAGTGAGCCGGAAGTGAATCAGTGAGCCGGGACTGGTGTAACATCCTAAGGACTGATAACAGTGGCAGGTTGGGAGTTTCGCAAAACAAGAACATGTGGTTATCTTTAGCCTATTATCTATGCATGGCTGATAGAACGTGGGCCTTACAGGGAGCCTACAAGTCTGGCTACGTCATAGTGCTATGAAGGGGTTTTACATCCTTGAGCACAATGTTTATGGTAACAGAGCCGAGGTCACTCTGCACCGGAACATGAGGCATGAAGAGGCCTTCCTCTTCAGAGGCCTCCTGCGGCCTTCTGCAGTTTGTTGTTCCTTGTTTATATGTTACTCATAACCAATTTATGTAGGCACGCTGTAAGTCCTTTCTCCTTTGTAGCTTTTCCCAACACAGGAAGATAGAAGAGCAGTGCCTATGATTTAGGGCCAGAGTGTACAAGGGATTTTTGAGGAATAGAAAGGATGCCAATCCTTCTGGAATGGAGTGAGCAAGGATGATGAGAATAGAAGAGGAAGCCAGAGACGTCATGAAGAACCAGGTCTTAGGCCATTATAAGAATTTGTCTTTAACTCCGAATAAAATGGAAGTTCCTTTAGGGTATTGAGCAGAAGAATGATATGCTCTCTGGTAGCTCTGTGAAAATGAAGAGAGTGAGGAAGAATCAAAAGAGGAAGGCAAGCTAGAGAGTTTTACAGTAATTTAGGGACGAGAGATAATGATGACAGACCTATAGTGGGAGCAGTGGAGGTAGTGAGAAGTGAGTGGATTCTGGATACATTTTAAAGGATATATTTTAAAGAACACCTTGTTATTTTACGTACAGATGACACCGATAATCAAGTTTTTTTTTTATCTTTAATATTTCATTATAGTTACATGACCACAAAAGAACTGATGCCCTGCAATGTATTACAAAAAGAGCAAGTACAAGAATGGAAGATTATGGCTATTGGTTCCAAAAATGAGTTGCTTGTAAGCTATCTTTCAGTGACTTTCAGAAATAATAAGTATGGGAGACATTTTGATGAATGTAGAGGTGCTCTAGTAGTAGATAACCCAGGGAAAGGTTACCGTCAAATCCCTATTCCCTAGTAGGGGGTTCTAAATAAATGTTGGCTAAATAAATGAATAAATGAGTGAAACAATCTCTTCATCAGTCAGTAAAAACAGCTACTATGTCAATTTTGTTAATAGTCAAGACACTTTTAACATGTAAGCTGAAACTAACAATATAAATACTTCAAAATTTTATACATATTTATATGTAGATGTTATAAAATATTTTTTACAATGTTTTATTGTATTCAATTTTAGAATTTTTTCATTTAACTTTATTTAAAATATAATTTATTAACATTTAAAAAATTCTATATGACTTAATTTACTGGCTCAAACCAAAATATGTGTCTTTTTTAATATAATAATGTGGCAATTTTTAAGATCTGAAAGATGTCAAGAACATATATTAACCAGGTTTTAAATGAAAGATTAATAAATATATAACTCATGACAAGACATGTAGCTAGTAGTAGTCGGATATTTAAATAGATTATGTAAACTCTGTAAGTTTTATGCTGGGTTTACAATTTCTATCAGTAATTATTAGAGTCTTAAAATTAGAAATCTTGTAGTTTGTGTTTTATGCATGTTGAAAAATTCTTTTTTAAAATAGGTAAATTTTGTATTTCTAAAACTACATACACTAGTTAAATGATTTGACATGCAACGTGTTTCTTTTTATTTCTCTTCATATTTGTTGTTCTAGTTATACCCAAATAAAATGATCTATTAAATTTACACCAAGTGGTATTAAACTGTGTAACAGGAAACTAGGACGTGCCAATGCATGCCGAAAGTGCTCAGAAATGTGGTGATGCTGCACTGCCAATCTTAACACAAAGGGATTTTCAGAATTCCTAATATGATAGGCAAGGAAAACTTTTTCATGAGATGAGAGGAAAGGAATGATTCTGAGGTTATTTCTTAAAATGTTTTCTATCATCTTTCAACAACATCCCTGCATAATGATACAACCAAAGGAAGCTATCTATTTTTTTTACTTGGAAAGATAAAGGTGACTTTGTCAATGATTAGATATGCTCATGCTAGATAACTCGGAATTTATATTTTGAATTCATATTCCTGTAGAAAGAAAATTTACTAAGGCATTAATATAGTTCAGAAGATTTTCAGAGTTCAAATGTTTAGAATGGTGTGCATCAGGTGTTAAATGTGGGAAAAGTGAACAGAAAGATTAAAAAGTAGACCTTAGTAGCTGGCAAATTTATGAAAATAATTAAAATAACATTTTTTAGATCATCTCATAAATAATTACAGCAAGGATCATCACAGCACATTATTAATGTTAATATGTATTTGTATAAACATTTAATTTTTAAAGCTGAAAATACTATATATGCCAGTGAGGACTCTAGTCATTTTAAAAACAAGTATAAAACTTATAGCAAAAAAAAAATCTAGTTTATAAAAATAATAAATTATAATATCCTCAAATACTTCAACAAAGATATAACTGAGCATCCACAACCAATATTCAATATTTCAGTAATTTCTGTGGAAATTCTTGATACTTTAAAACAAAATTTAAAAAGTTGTTTTAAGTCTGGATCACAACTGAGGTGTGAGAAAGTGGTTGGTTTGGTGGGAGTGTTTCAAAATGTTCCTGAAGTTGTGGAAAACAGAAACAAAACGAGTTGTGGGAATACACCTACAAGTTATAAATAAGTCATTGTATTTTTCACATTTTGATCTACAAAAGTTTTGTTTTCCCTTTTCTCAGCCAGAGCATACTTTACAGCTTATTGTATTTTCTACTGACTTTGAGTAGTTCGTTCTGGTGAATTTACCTTTAGAAAAATACAGAAGCTTTACTACTGGTTCTTCTAGACCAATTAATCAACAATAGTCAAGCTAGAGACAAGCTATTGGTTGTCTAAATAAGGAGATAAATTTTAAACTTTGAAATAAGGCATTAATATAGTTCAGAAGGGACTCTTACATGCCTGAAAAAATTCTCCCTCAGAACATCTATCATTTCACAATTTCATTCAGTTAGGAGTACACCAAGACATCTGATGACACTAACAATCGGTCCTTCACAAGATTGTAGAGCTTTACTTTCTTGTCAGAACCGATCAATGGCCTTCAGAACAAAAACTCAGCAGTACTAAAAACGAGAGAAAGGAAAAAGGGCATTTTGTGGCCCAGGATGCATTTCAATAAGCCTAACCTCTAAGTGACAGATGAAGAATTTAAGCTGCTTAGTATAATTCTACAAATGAGGTGTGTGAGAGAGGTTTTCATTAAAATGAGTCTCACTTCATACAGGCTTATGAGTCTTCCTGATGGCTTTCTCTGACTCTCATTAAAGGACTTGCAAATTGTAAAACTTCTCCAACAGAGTTTTTCACACTCACTCCCTATATGTTTATATAGGTATATGATATATGAATTTTACCAGGAAAACATCTTGAAAGAGTATTTGAACTGAAAAGTATATTCAAAACATGAATTAAACAAGAGTTCTGTTTGATCTTTCCTTGAGAGAAGTGCATTTACATTTTCAAATGTGATCATTTATTAAAGTGCCATAGTTTGTGTTAGACGTTGCAGAAAAGATCACGCTTGCTTGCTGGGGTACAGGCTTTATCTATGAGTGAATAGATTAACAAATGTGTCTTAGGGTAATTTTTATTATTCAGAGAATCTCTTAATTCCTCAAAAAAGTTATAATCATTACAAACATGTTTTTGATGAATATATCCAGGGCTTATATTATAGTGAAAATCAGTATTTAGAAAGTCTAGATTAATATTATCATCCTGATGCTTGAATGATTTTGAATGAATTTTCATGTTTAAATTCCTCACTGTGAACTTTTATTCCTGTTGTGTTCAACACATTTATATTATTCTTTATAAATACACGTGTGTGCACACTATTTTCACAATAGGAAAATATGTCTTATGTCTGAGTATTTGAATACAGAGGAATATACAAAGCCTTACGAAGAGAAAACTGAAAATGAAATACTTCATATTACTCTTAGAAAATTGTTTTTTATTGTGGTAAATCAATGGAATGTTGTTTCATGTTTGCATAATGAAATAATTATCCACTCTTGTGTAGCTATTTTTAGTTATGTGAATAAACTTTACATGCCTTTTTAAAAATTCAATTTATATAATAAAAAACTAAATGACCCTGAGATTCCATGACTTACCTTGGTGACTTTTACAAGCTGAAAGTTTTGTCCTGTGATTTATGTTTAATTATTTAACACATTAATAATATTTTAGATGTGGATTGTTGAACATAGGCATGGAGATTATTTAAATGAATATTTAATTTTTATTCACCTTGCCAGAAGACAGAACATGGGTTTAATTGTGTGATATGAAAAATAAAAAGACCAGTAAAAATGGTAATGTTAAAAAAGTTTTAAAATAAAAGAAATATATGCATCTTTTAGGCCATGGAATAAATAATAATTGGCTGAGTGTTCGATATTGTAGAATAAAATTTATAGTAAAATTTTCTCTTGTTCTCCTACTAGAAGACATTGTCTATATGTGGTACATACACTCAAAATGTACATTTTAAGTTCCTGTTTTTTATTCTGAATATATAAAATAACATTGTGACAATTTTATATACCAAATCTAGCACTGTATATACAATGGATATCTGATGAATAATACTTCTTTTGTATTTTTCTTCCATGTTGATTGCCAAAAAAGCACTCTACAGAAAGCTACCATTATGGCAGGGTGGGATACTGACCCACTGATAGTCAGGATGTTACTGTGAGCAACATTCTTTGAAAATTGCAGACATGAATATTTTAATACTAATATGGAAAGAAGGGTGAAATTTATGGTGGCACTAGAGTCTAAAGCCTACAATTCACATTTATACATACTGGATATTTTCCTATCTTCTTTGGAGTAAATTAGCAATTTAGAGAACATAGTATCTCACACATACACATGTACACACACATACACACTAGGAGTACATGTGTACCAGAAGCTTTATTATAACTATATTCTAGGGACTCATACAGGGTGAGTTAAGGATATACTTTTGCAAACTAAAACTTTGATTACAGTTCACAGACTGAATTCTGTTCTATAGCAAATAGTTTTTAAGGAATCCAGTGTATTTAGAGCTATATTAGGTACTTTATAAATACACTGAATGGTTGGTGAGAGCTGACATGGGAACATCTACTCTTGAAAATTTGCAAATCAAGCTGTAGCACTTCCCTCAATGTCCATTTCACCCACCTTCTCCTTTAACTATTTTCTTTTCATGCTTTTTTCTCGTGCTCATCTTTTTAGCTTTAAAAACCAAAATTGTGATTGGTGGCATAATCAAGACTGAAGAATATTATTACCATTTCTGTTACTTTCCTTCCCAGACTGCCCCACACTTCCCCACACCAATCTTGCTTTGTCCCCTTTCCCAACACCCATTCTTTTGTACATATGACTTGATTTAAATTGTCCCAATTTTGAAGACACATTATAAATAAAAGCTTTCCTTCCATAGTAGGCTGCAATTTAAAGGAAGAGAAGAACCCTCAATATAAAACCTTTTGTGTGTGTGTGTGGAAATGGGGATAAATTCCTCCAAATTATTGGGCTGAAATAATCCCTATAAACTCATCTATAATTTTCTCTGATTGGGTAAGATTATTTCTGTCCTATTCAGCTCAGTTACAGGCAAATTTAGTTTCAGGAACTAAAATTTGTGAACACTGGAAGGTTTCAGGTACTAATATCTACATTTTATTATCTTATGAATGAACAGTATGCTTAATTAAGGTGAGTAGAATTGACTATGCCCATAAAAAGGAGTAAATGGTTATCTTCAGGTAGTTTAATTAATTCATGCTAGGCATCCAGTTTTTTCCCATAAAAATGCATGATTACTCTTCTATTTTAAAGTAAAATTCCAGATTTATTTTTTTTTTTAAAATGTCCACACACATCCACGGAAGAATACATAAAGAAAAACTCCACATAAAACGTTTATAATTAGATGGACTGTTAGAGAATTTTCTCCAGTCCAATCCAAAACTCAAATTCCCTCGAAGCTTTCTTAGCAATATGTCATGTAATGTTTAAGTTAGCTTTTTGAGGCACTTATTGCTTGAAAAATTTTATGGTTAGGAATTATACACAAATGTACCAAACTATTTTTTTTAGGAACTTTATGAAAAATAAGAAGTAGAAGTACATTGATATTATTGCTCTTTCTTATTTTTAAGTTGAAGAGAAAATTTAGATGCCATGGTAAGAGGCGCTGTTTTTTTACAGTCAGTTTGCTGGGTGATATTTTTATTTTGAACAAATATGCAAACTACTGGTAAGTGAGCCAGGAGCTTCTGAGTTTGATCCCAATGCTGTCGTTAATTTCCTCTGCTGTAATAAATATGTCATCTGAGCCCCGTCTGCCTTCATCTTCTTATCAGTAATACCAGAATAAGACTAGTACTTACTGACCTCAGAGGGGTAAAATAACAAATATTGTAATAGAAGAAATATACATTTAAAATGTCTGGAAAATTGCCTAGCTTTAAAAAATGTATAGTAGAGAAATATGTATATATTTATTTTTTAAAAAGTTCTCTAGTAATTATCACAAAACAGAAGCCATGTATTTGTGAACTAAAAATGAACTGAAACATTTTATTGTAGAGCTTCTTGGTTTCCAATATGAAGACTTGGGGAAGCAATTTGACTCCTACCCTGTTGAACAATCCTGACATTTGTGAGATTTTCATTGCATTAAAAAAAATTGCTGCTGTCATTCTCAACAGATTCTCTAAAATTGGAAGATTTTGTGCATATATTGAAGAAAGGAAGTCTAGTGGTCAAAAAATCTCTTTAAAGACAAAGCAAATAAATAATTTTAACAAAGTTAATGTAAACAATAAGAAAGACAACAGAAGACAGCACTTCAAGCCATTAATTGCAAAAGGGGCCTCAAAATTCATTAGGCTATGAATTTTGTTAAACTCTCTCTTGTTAAATGGTATTGGTCCTTCAGAAATGTATCTTGTCCAATATCATCTACAATAACTTCTCTTAGGGATTATAATAATTCAAGCCTTTTCTCCTGTGATATTCACTCCTTGTTCACTTAGAGACAAAGTGAATTAATTCTTCCCACACAAAGAAAATATCAAATTTCAAGAAACACAAGTTTAGTGTTTATATATGGTCATATAAAACACCCTTTGATTTAAAGATTTTTTGTGTGTGTTTAGATAATTTCCTGCCTGGAACTAAAGTTTATATTTTGTAAAAGGCTATTTTAATATTTTCCCTTAATGTAACTTGTGTAACTATGGATGAACCAGATGTCTTTGCAATTTGAAATTGGTTTATTAACTATAGTAAATTGGACTTGAAAGCTCCTTTATATCTAAAGCAGAATAAACATAGCATATTAATTGAGCTGGATAGGTTTTAAAGATTACTTGAAATTTTGTAATTGTATAAATTATTATTTTTGGGATATTAAACATATATGTGAAATATACATATTTTATTAGTGTTTATGCTTCTTTGTAATATCAAGTATTAATGACAAAGAAATTATTGAAGGTAGGAACCTTGGCTTATTGACTCTTTTTAGCCTTAGCACCAGCTGTTTTATGGTATTATTAAGCATCTAGAAAACTTTTGTTGAATGAATGGATTATTCATTTTGGATTATGTGTATCAGTTAATATTGGAAGGTTTAAACTACATGTGAATGCAATATGGGTTCCATAAAGTAGATCATTCAAAAGCCTAAAATATGTTTAAAAATTCATATTCCGGAGTGATTTTAACCTCTACAGAAATTATACTTCTTCCAGAATAGAACGTAGTTCCTTTTTAGAGAATGAAAAAAAAGACAAAACATGAAGGTTAGAAATTTTCATATCTTAATCTCTAATTTGTTACCTACTACATTGCCCAAGGCAAGGCACTGAACCTCTCATTTTACTCAATTGTGGGATAATAATACTTAGCTACATTATATGGCTATTGTGTTCATTAAGTAGACAATGACTGCAAACTTCTCTGAAGATTGTAGAATACATCATAAATCCTAAGCCAAATTCTCCCATTCAATACCTTCTACTGGGTTATAGACGCAGATAATTCTAACCATATTAGACATGTTTGTGAGGAGTAACTGATCATGAGACTTTGTGAGAATTTTTGGTGGACAGAATGTCCACCAAACAGAAACTAACATAACCTGTTGTTATGTTATTCACCAAGCAATAATTTTTAATTGCATAACAATTTTTAATTGTTATGCAATTAATTATTGCTTGGTGCATAAATCAGAGCTAATGCTTTTCAGTTGTAGAAACAAGTCATAGAACTTCTAACAATCAACAAATGGTTGAAGAATCTGATTTGAGATACATTCATTAGCTTACTTCTTTCTGTCTACCTGCTGAGGAAGCATCGTCTCTCCTTCTACTACTGTCATGTCTAGTCAGAGTCTCCTAAAGAGCCCAAAGAGCTGTAGAAGCTCTTCATTGTATGATTGGGATTTGAAACAACCAATGAGAGCCTGAGATGACATTTTGAGCAATGGGGAATGCTGAAGGACTTTGCAGTAAAGAGAGATCCAAACACCAAGTGGTCCAGGGCCTTTGGTTTTGTCACATATGCCACTGTGGAGGAGGTGGATGCAGCCATGAATGCAAGGGCCACACAAGGTGAATGGAAGAGTTGTAGAAACAAAGAGAGCTGTCTTTAGAGAAGATTTTCAAAGACCAGGTGCCTACTTAACTGTGAAAAAGATATTTGTTGGTGGCATTAAAGAAGACATGGAAGAAAATTACCTAAAAGATTATTCTGAACAGCATGGGAAATTTGAAGCGATTGAAATCGTGACTGACCAAGGCAGTGGCAAGAAAAGGGGCTTTGCCTTTGTAACCTTTGATGACCATGACTCCGTGGATAAGATTGTCATTCAGAAATACCATACTGTGAATGACCACGGCTGTGAAGTTAGGAAAGCCCTGTCAAGCAAGAGATGGCTAGTGCTTCATCCAGCCAAAGAGGTTGAAGTGGTTCTGGAAATGTTGGTGGTAGCTGTGGAGGTGTTTTTGGTGGAAATGACAACTTTGGTTTTGGAGGAAACTTCGGTGGCTTTGGTGGCAGTGGCTATGGCCATAATGGATTTGGTAATGATGGAAGTAATTTTGGAGGTGGTAGAAACTACAATGATTTTGGCAATTAATCACAATCAGTTTTCAAATTTTGGACTTATGAAGGGAGGCAGAAGTTCTGGCTCCTATGATGGTGGAGGCCAATACAGGTATTGATCGACTTACCACCTATGCAACTTACGACCATTCGACTTTCTGACCACAAAAGCTAGCCACGACTGCTCCGCGTCTGGCAGTGCAAACGTTGCCCAGCTGAGCGTACGACAGTGCAGACTAGCTTCCAGCAGCACTACCATCTCCGCGTGCACCACTTCAACTGTACATATAGCCTACTCAACTTACGACCAAACTCGTGTTACGACCGGTCCACGGTCCAGACCGTGGTCGTAAGTCGAGCACTAGCTGTACTTTGCCAAACCATGAAACCAAGGTAGCTATGGCAGCTCCAGTAGCAGCAGTAACTACAGAGGTGGCAGAAGATTTTAATTACTGCCAGGAAACACAGCTTAGTAGGAGAAGAGAGCCAGAGTAGTGGCAGGGAAGCTATAGTTTACTACAGACTTGTGAACTCCCCCAAGCGCAGTGATGGTAGGGCCTAGCTGCTGCAAAGACATGGTTTAGACAATACTCATTTGTATGGGCAAAAATCTTAAGAATTGTTTTTGTGAGTAATTGCACAACAGGTTATGTTAGTTTCTGTTCTAACGTGTAAAGCATTCTAACAAAGGGTTTTAATGTAGATTTTTTTCAACCATGCTGTTGATTGCTAAATCTAATAGTCTGATCATGATACTGAATAAATATGTATTTTTTTTAAAAAATTGATTTGAATATTGTGTTTAGTAGTTAAAAACTGAAATATGTAGAATGGATTTAAAATACATTTAACAATTATATTCATCAGATGACTGATAAATTAGAATTAGATTCTGTGGTGAGTTGCTGAATGCCCAAAATTAGAGTATCTAAATAAAGCATATTACTTATTTTCAGTGCCATGCACCCCCCATCAAGAATTCTATTACTCTCAGAGGTATAGATATGGTGGTACAACTCAGCCGTCCTATAGTCTCTTTATTAACGTACACCCAGAGACTATTAAAATATATAGCCATATCTTAAGATATAAAGAGCTACAGAATGTCTACAAAAAGAAGGAAATTACAGGTTAATTTTTTTAGTACAGTGCTAAATGCTTGTCACATTATAATTAAACAAAATACCAATAATAAATTAAATAGTTAAAAACTGGTTCGTTTATTCTTACTGAATTACTTTCCCAAAAAAGAACAATGGTTTTAGAGTAATGAATGTAGAAGTCTAGGTCAGAAAATTATTAAATGAGTAATTATAATTTAAATCCACTGGAGTGATTCTAATTGGACGGTTTTGTTGGTTAGCATATGATATTCTCAAAGATAAGTAGATGTGCAATTCTTGCATCAGAGGGCTGGCATTATGTTTCATGATTCTACACAGGATTCTAGGCTTTAGCAACCTGTCTTAGAAATAATTTATTGTGCTAAAAAGATTTACTGATTAGAGATACTTGATGTGATAATGAAAAATTTATTAATTCCACTGGGAAAAGAGTTCAAAGCCTTACTGAATTTAAATAAATGCAGGACAAGAGAAAAAGTCTATATTTATTGAGAAGCTACTGTGTGCCACATACGCCTGGTACCTCTTCATATGATGCCCATTTATTTATGACAGTGCTTTTGATCTACCTCATAAGAGTACCATCATAAACAATTTATAATTTATTCAACTAAACATTTGGAAGTACAAAATGTTTAAACTATCTGAATAAAATGTTACAGCATACCAAATCACATCCCCAGAATTCATAGGTGGATATGTTGGACTCACTGGGAGTCCAACATATCCACCTATGACACCTACCGTGACACAACCCAAAGGAGGTCCAGGAATTTAATTTTTGTATTTGAAGATGCCTTATAGATGTCAATAAATAGCACACATATTTTACAAATATAATAAAAATGCTAAAAGTCCATATTATAAGTATCCTAACATTTAATTATTATAAGTATCTCATAACATTAATAAGTACAGTAGTTTAATAAGAGTTCATTTCTTTTAACAAAAGTACATTCTTCTAGTATTTGCTTTAGGTTTGTTTTAGAGGGGATCTTTAATGGTAAAATAAAAGGAGGTATTAAACATTTCTTAAATATCCACACTCATTCACACATCAATTAGTGATATAGAAATGTTTATCTTTAAAATTTTGAAATATTTGTTTGAGAAATATTTATACTCAGGTTTGGAGAAAGTGCCTCAAAGTAAACTCCATTGTGTTGTTAATGGATGAGCAAATTGACACTACCTTTTAGGAGGGGAATGAGCAATATTGCAAGAGTGTTAATAATTTGTCTACCCTTTGAATCACGGCCTTTTCATTCTGTTCTAGGAATCTGCTATATGACAAATCATTGGATAGTAGAACAGACTTATATACAAGGTTAGCCATTGAAGCATTATTTAAATTAGTAAATATTATCAGAGTTAAATATCCAAAAAAGATAAACAACTTTCTAGATTATAATATAGCCAAGTTGTAGAATATTGTTTAATTGTTAAAATTATGTTTTAATACTATTTAATAACATGGTGAAATGCTACACAGTGAATTGGAGAGCCTGCCAAGATCTTATAAAAAATTTGGGGCACTATTTTTTATGCCAGAAATGCACTATGATATTATATTATACAAGAAGTGGAATTCACAGGTTATATCACCAAACTTTCTCTAAAGGAAGAGGATTTAAGAAACATATTTTCTTCCTTTCAGCATAGCTGTATGTATCAAATTAGAAGGTTCTTTAAAATAACACCAGTGATTTCCTCACCTAAAAACGGTTTGGCTACTACAATATTTTATTCTGTATATATTTAGTACTTTAAGACTGTCAAGAGTTTGAAATTTGGAAAAATATGGTTTCCAGTCTTTTGCAGTTGATATCTTTTTAGATGAACTTGCTCAAATAATTTCATCTTTCCCTGTGCCTCGGTTTCCACAGTACAAGACAAAGACATTAATGATAAAGTACCTCCCAGGGATGTTTCAGAGCATTAGCTAATGTTTGTAAAGCCTCCATAGAGAGTAGGGGATGAATAATGAAATAGAATCTCAATGTAGTGTTATCATTCTCATCTTTCTCATTAGTCTCTGAGAGGCTTCATGCCAACTTTAAGCATTTTGGCTGCCAGAATGAAGGGTTTCTATTTTAATTTTGCCTGGAAAAGTGAGCATTGCTTGAACATCTGGGGTTCACCCCGGCATAATTCCAATAATGCTTCTACAGGATCAGATATGTGAAGTGTGATGGCCCGTGCACAAAGGAATTCATATCTAATTTTAGGTGTGCTGTTTCAATTTATAATTTAGCTTACAGTTTAAACCTATTAGGAAAAGCAGAATCTAAGTAACATGTTTGAGATTTATTTGAAGTTTTTATGTGAGAAATTTTTTGCTTAAAACTGAATTACATTAAAACCATATCTACAGGGAGTGGGCAAAAGGAATGGAGTTAGGATTTTGGCCAGCTCCCTTTACCCCATTTTTCATGGCCAAAACATGTACACATATATAAAAAAAAAAAAAAAAAAAAAAAACCTAAAAAACATAAAACAACATTATTTCATTCACTCATTCATTAAAAAATGTATTTTGAAGGTTCTTATTATATGCCAAATGGTAATGGGGATATAGGAAAGTACAAGCCAATGAAAATGCTAACCCATGGAGTACACATTACAGTAATGCCTAGAGATCCAAGATTACTTGATCTTATTTTTATGTAATTCCTGTGCCAAATTATCTGCCACTCAGTGCAAGTTTGATGAAAGACCAAGACTGAGTGATTCAAATGCACCAAAGCTGTATAGACACAGTCAAGATTTTCATTTACATTAACCATATTTCTGATGACTTACTGGAACTGGGCTATAATGGACCAATCAGAATTAAATAAATATTAATTTTTGAAATTAGTTTTATGTTTCCTTTTTTATTAATTATAATACCTCTAAGAATGAAATGCAAAGCATATAAACATAAATTTATAATAGGTGATATTTTCTCAGGATATAGGAAACTAATTTTCATGAGTGTGAAGTAAGGAAGCTGAGAGGGAATAAAATATAATAAAATTTTATTAAATTGACTTAAGGAGTATAGTTAATGGTCTAAATATCTGTGTCTCAAATTGTTCTTCAGTGCAACCCACTTAAAAACTTTCTATAACAATGGAAATGTGTGTTTGTGTGTGCGCGCACACACACACACACACACACACACACACACACGTGTATCCTGTCCAAGATGGTAGCCACAACCCATGTGTGGCTATTAAACACTTGGAATGTAGGCAGTACAAATAACAAATGTATTTTTAATTTTACTTTAATTACTTTAAATTTAAGTAGACATGGCTTTCATATTGGACAATCCAGCTATAGAAAAAAAAAATGACTAACAACTAAAAGAGCAGCTTTGCAAACATTTCTGTGTGACAATCAAAACACATGTATCATTGATTATGGTAGCAACAACTTTGGAAATGATGGATCATAGCCCAGTTGCTGGGAGCTGAGAAAGTGAACAGGCCTGTGATTAAAAGATCCTACCAAAGAATGAGACAGACCAGGGTTTAAATTCTAATTCCAAAACTTCTAGCTGTGTGACCTTGGGCAAATTAACATACCCTAACTACATTGTGAGACAGGGATAATAATACTTATACCCATATCAAAAGTTGTCATGAGAATTAAATAAAACAGGTGGAATGGCTGGCATTCTGTCCCTGCAGCCTATGTGATTGCTATTATTACTATTATACTGTTATTATCCTATCTGATGGTTTCTCAAATGATATGTGTATAAAGTGAAAAAGATGATAATATGACTCGTTATTTGTTCTGACATTTATTTAGTCCAGAGCGCTCACCACCCACTGCTCCCTCTCCCTGGTAAAATCTTATTATTTCATCAAGCCGTGATTAAGCAACTTACACTGAAGGTTTACTTGAAAACAGTAGAGAAAAAAAGTAACCACTCCAAACAGGGTGATTGTAGGGTGCCTGCATGCTATTTTGTGGTACTTTGTTCATAATTGTTGCCATGCTGTTTAGGATACACTATTTGGGATTTTTATTTGATAGATGGTTAGTTTCTGTTAAAGAAGGACCCCGCATCATTTTTACTACTATTTTATGAATAAGGAAACTCAGGCTCAGAGAGCTCTTCACTCCAGAACTCTAAAACTTTGGCTGTACTCACTGGCCCCTTGTGGAAAGACTATAACCCAGAAATTTGGCATTCCAGTAATTGAAGATGGAAGGCTCCAGTTGTTCTAGGGTTGATGATACCATAGACACTCTATGACATCCAAGATATCAGATCTGCATGTTTAGCATCTACAGGTAGCCATTGGACCTGTAGATGACATTGGCCAGCACACGCAGTTTATATGCTGAGAGATTAGATGGTCAGAGTGAGTCCATTAGAGGAGACAATCATGAAACAAATTTAGTTGCTTGTGATCAGCATTTACAAATGAAATATATCAAAGTAAATATGAGAGTTCATTACAAACAATAAAGATAAGCATTTTCCACAAAACTTTTCTCAATCATATAAACATGTGTATAAATGTGTGAGTCTGTACTAAGTCATGATGTGTAAAATACTTTCTATTTGGTCACATTCAAAAATGTTCATAGGCCCACCTACAAGAATATATTTTTAGGGACTATGTGGTCAAAGGGAAAACGCAGCTTCAGATAATAATGCCAAGAATAACGTTGGTTGGTAGACAGCAGTTAAGAGCCATAAAAGAATGTATACTGCATGGAGCTTCAAAGAGGCTAAAAGGATAACTAAGGAAACAAAACAAAATAAAAAAGAAATAGACCGTGATTTAAAAGATCCAGGAAAAAAGAAAGGAGAAAGTCAAATAATCTAATAATAAAAAGTAAGTTTCTAGTAAGGCCTTCACATGTTTGCAGTATAATAACTGAACTAGGAATTTTGCTGAGAAAATCTGTGAGTTTCTGCAGAAGTAAATTTATTATTTTTCCTCCTAGTACCATTTGTTGTTTCTAAAACCATCACTTCCCACTACCCAAACATCACCTTTTTTTCCCACCCCACTTCTTCAGGGAATTGCAGCACATATTTTACAAGGATCTCATTCCCATGAGAACTTCTATTATCCTATATGACCTTCCCACAAACCCCTGATTGATCCCAGAGTTGGATATATGACTAAGCCAAGTGGAATATCTTAATTGAAACCAAAAAAAGAGTTTCCCTCCAGTGGTAGATTTCCTCAGGTGTAAAAGCAATGTTTACAGACATATTTGAGCAGCTTTGCTGCAGAGACAAAATGAATCTAACACTCGGAGAGAAGAAAAGATGAGTTAGGTATAGAGCCCAGGTAGATTTAGAATCCTGTGCTGTCTAAGTTTCTGAGGTTCAGCCATATCTTTATCCTTTACAAGCTTTCGGTTTCTGACATTTTTGGATTTCGAGATCCAATAAATCTCTTTTTAAATGTGAAGTGTGAGATGAGGTACGATTACTTGACTCATACAGCTATTAGAAGTACAATAACCAAGGACAGTTATAAGAGGGAAGACGTGAGATATTGAAAAGGGGCGCAAAGATCAGCACAGACTAAGAATAACATAACCAGAATAACATACAGAAACAACATGACTAGATTAATATCAATACTTGATTGAGATAGATGAAGGGTCAAAATGAGAGGTATACATGAAGAGGTACATTTAAGTACTTTCATTTACATATGTATAAAAATAGATATGTATATATGATATATATGCCTAAGTTTTTAATAAACCTGGTGTTCGTAATGTTCCTTGCTGTGTTTATCAAATTCTGTTCCCTTTTCTTTCAACTTCAGAACTTCACTACATTTCCTATCCCTTCTGGCAGGTTGGAGTTGCCATGCCATCAAATTCTAACCTATGAAACATACACATTGTGATGTGTGTGACCTAAAAACCTTCCTCGAGTGATTCTTGCTCTCTTTTCTAAAACGTTAACTGAGTATAAACAAATGTGATGATGTCGTGAAGGGGAGACCACAATATGAAAAGCTCCCAGTCACTAAATTACAACATAGATGGCTACCCAACCAGGATCACCAGCATGGATTAGGACATGAGCTAAAAATACTATTGTTACTCTGCTGTCCCAGGAGAGAAGGGGTTATCTGCTGCAGAAGCCAGTGTTAGCTTAATGAATAAAGTGTTATTCAGTTGTTTTCAAGTAATTAAACTACACATTATGGCTAAACAATTGAATATTAGGATACTGTTAATGTAGCAATAGCTGAATTAGTGCATTCTGCTCACTATCCAGAGTCTGACAACTGACAATGCATCTGAATTTAAAACCATGTCTGCATTCCTGTTTCAGTTTGCTCAACCTCAGTGTGCTAAAAACAGCAGCACTTATTCTCAAATGGCCACAGAAAAACTTAAATTTGATATTTTACCATATCTGTGAGAAACTTCTGAGTCTACTCCACATTGGAAACATGATTCATTGATTCTCATACATCATGTTTTCTGCAAATAAAGGCACCTAAGGGACAAACAGATGTTGATAGTCCCAACCATGTATGACTATGGGAGAGCTGCCGAAAATTTCAAAGTTAAACAGATAAAAGCTTGTTCTGAGAGCTTTGTGCTTCTTATTGACATTGCAGTGGTGATCTTTAAAGAATATAGGAATCTTCATGAATTTATAAATGAATCTATAAAAAGTGTTATTTGATTTCTCTTTGTTGAAAAAAGCAATCTATCTGCTATTCTCAAATTTGTTTTACTGTTTGTAATAGCTGAGCTTTAAGGCTGTCTGCTACAGAAAATGCATAATTTAGGAAGTATATTTGGACTCCAATTTTTTTTTTGTAGAAATAAATTGTAGAGGTTTATTAGAGATGAGAAAGCCATAATTTTGTCTCATACTTAGACCACCAATTCTTGCATGAGAATAGATGTGAACCAAACAATAAAGCTATTTGCTTTACTTTCTTTTAAATAAAAGAAGGCTTTTCTATAAATTCAGTTTATTTTTTCAATTTTCTTTAAGTTTTGTGACCAATCTTTGCTTCTTTATTGCTAATTGTCAACGCTAAACCCTAATTTATACCAAATGCCCAAAGTGGACTTCAATTATGCTATTCCTGGGAATGTATCTTTCTAATTAGGTTCCTTATATTAAGCTGGATCTCTGTGGTCTGCATATTTCCCTATTTTATCATACAAGGTAATACCAAATCATCTTCCCATTATACAAAGAAAATATTTAACAATCTTAATTTTGCAAATATTAATTCTTTCACTTAGGAGGTTGGTATTTTATAGGGGTTAAAAATGTTAAGTCCAAAATCATATTGGCTGGGTTCAAACTAACCATGTCTTTCCGTGTGAGCTTAGACAAACTACTTAGCCTCTTTTAGGCTTTAGTTCCTGTAACTGTCCAATAGGAATAGTAATAATACATATCTCATGGTGATATTGTGAGGATAATATAAGCAAGTACATGGCATATGCTTGTGCTATGGTTTAGACATGACTTGTTTTTTCCCACCAATCTCATGTTGAAATTTGAATGTGGGTCCTAATGGGGGTGTTTGGTCATGAGGGTAGAATAGGTTAATGAATAGTTTAATGCTTTCCCTTGGGAGTGAGTTTGTTCTCATTTTATTTACAAGAGCTTGTTGCTAAAAAGAACATGGCACCTTCACATCCCTACTTTTCTCCTCTCTGGCCTCATTATCTCTGCGAAAAATGATTCACCTTCATCTTCCACCATCAGTGGATGTAGCCTGAGGCTCTCACAGATGGAAATGCCTAATCTTGAAATTTCCAACCCTCAGAATTGTGAGATAAACAAGCCTTTTTTGCTGATAAATTAATCAACCCCTCATGTTCCTATATAGCAACATTAAACAGATTAAGACAGGTTGGAACAACGTCTTTAGACTGTGTGTATGTGTGTGTGTGGTTGTTACTCTTTTTTTTTATTGTACTTTAGGTTCTGGGGTACATGTGCAGATCATGCAGGATTGTTGCATAGGTACACACATGGGAATGTGGTTTGCTGCCTCCATCCCCCTGTCACCTACATCTGGCATTTCTCCCCATGTTATCCCTCCCCAAACTCCCCACTCCCTCTCTGTCCCTCCCTTGCTCCCCAGTGTGTGATGCTTCCCTCCCTTTGTCCCTTTGTTCTCATTGTTCAACACCTGCCTAGGAGTGAGAACGTGGTATTTGATTTTCCGTTCTTGTGTCAGTTGCTGAGAATGATGGTTTCCAGATTCATCCATGTCCCTACAAAGGGCAAAAACTCATCATTTTTTATGGCTGCATACTATTCCATGGTGTATATGTGCCACATTTTCCTATTACAGTCTATCGTTGATGGGCATTTTTGTTGGTTCCAGGTGTTTGCTATTATAAACAGTGCTGTTCTGAACGTATGTGTGCATGTGTCTTTATGATAGAATGATTTATAATCCTTTGGGCATATACCCAATAATAGGATTGCTGGGTCAAAAGGAATTTTTATTTCTAAGTCCTTGAGGAAGTGCCACACTGTCTTCCACACTGGTTGAACTAGTTTACACTCCCACCAACATTGTAAAAGTGTTCCTATTTCCCCACATCTTCTCCAGCATCTGTTGTCTCCAGATTTTTAAATGATCACCATTCTAACTGGCATGAGGTGGTATCTCAATGTAGTTTTGATTTGCATTTCTCTAATAATCAGTGATGATGAGCATTTTTTCATATGTTTGTTAGCCTCATATATGTCTTCTTTTGAAAAGTGTCTGTTCATATCCTTTGCCCACTTTTGGATGGGTTTGTTTGTTTTTTTCTTGTAGATCTGTTTTAGTTATTTGTAGATTCTGGATATTAGCCCTTTGTCAGATGGGTAGATTGCAAAAATTTTTTCTCATTCTGTTGGTTGCTGGTTCACTCTAATGATTGTTTCTTTGGCTGTGCAGAAACTCTGGAGTTTAATTAGGTCCCATTTGTCTATTTGGTTTTTGTTGCCATTGCTTTTGGTGTTTTAGTCATAAAGTCCTTGCCTATGACTATGTCCTGAATAGTTTTGCCTAGGCTTTCTTCTAGGGTTTTATGGTTTTAGGTCTTATGTTTAAATCTTTAATCCATCTGGAGATAATTTTAGTGTAAGGTGTTAAAAAGGGGTCCAGTTTCTGCTTACTGCACACTGCTAGCCAGTTTTCCCAACACCATTTATTAAACAGAGAACCCTTTCTCCCTTGATGTTTTTGTCAGGTTGGTCAAAGATCAGATGGTTGTAGATGTGTGGCATTGCCTCTGAGGCCTCTGTTCTGTTCCATTGGTCTATATCTCTGTTTTAGTACCAGTACCATGTTGTTTTGATTACGGTAGCCTTGTAGTATAGTTTGAAATCAGGTAGCGTTATACCTCTGGCTTTGTTCTTTTTGCATAGGATTGTCTTGGATATGCGGGCTCTCTTTTGGTTCCATGTGAAGTTTAAGGTGGTTTTCTCCAGTTCTATGAAGAAGATCATTGGTAGCATGATGGGGATAGTATTGAATCTATGAATTACTTTGGGCTGTATGGCCCTTTTTCATGAAATTGATTCTTCTTAACCATGAGCATGGAATATTCCTCCATCTGTTCGGGTCCTCTCTTATTTCGTTGAGCAGTGTTTTGTAGTTCTCCTTGAAGAAGTCCTTTACATCCTTTGCTAGTTGTAATCCTAGGTATTTTATACTCTTTGTAGCAATTGTGAATGGGAGTTTGCTTATGATTTGGCTCTCTGTTAGTCTGTTATTGGTGTATAGAAATGCTTGTGTTTTCTGCACATTGATTTTGTATTCTGAGAATTTGCTGAAGTTGCTTACCAGTTTAAGGAGATTTTGGCCTGAGATGATAGGTCTTCTAAATATACAATCATGTCATCTGCAAATAGAGACAATTTGACTTCCTCCTTTTCTAATTGAATATCCTTTATTTCTTTTGCTTGCCTGATTGCTTTGGCTAGAACTTCCAATACTATATCGAATAGGAGTGGTGAGAGAGGGCATCCTTGTCTAGTGCCAGATTTCAAAGGGAATGCTTCTGGTTTTTGCCCATTCAGTATGATATTGGCTGTTGGTTTGTCGTAAATAGTTTTTATTGTTTTCAGATATGTTCCTTTGATACCTAGTTTATTGAGAGTTTTTAGCATGAATGGCTGTTGAATTTTGTCGAACACCTTCTCTATATCTATTCAGATAATCATGTGGTTTTTGTCTTTGGTTCTGTTTATGTGGTGAATTACGTTTATAGACTTGTGTATGGTGAAGCAGCCTTGTATCCCTGGGATGAAACCTACTTGATGGTGATGGACAAGGTTTTGATGTGCTGTTGCAGTTGGTTTCCCAGTATTTTATTGAAGATTTTTGCATTTATGTTCATCATGGATATTGGCCTGAAGTTTTCTTTTTTTTTGTTGAGTCTCTGCCAGGTTTTGATGTCAGGATGATGTTGATCTCATAAAATGATTTGGGAAGGATTCCATCTTTTTGTATTTTTAGGAATAGTTTCAGAAGGAATGGTACCAGCTCATCTTTTTACATCTGGTAGAATTCAGCTCTGAACCCATCTGGATCTGGGTTTTTTTTTGCTTGGTAGGCTATTAATGCTGCCTCAACTTCAGCCCTTGTTATTGGTCTATTCAGGGTTTTGACTTCTTCCTGGCTTAGGCTTGGGAGGGTGTAATTGTCCAGGAATTTATCCATTTCTTCCAGGTTTACTGGTTTATGTGCCTAGAGTTGTTTGTAGTAATCTCTGATGGTAGTTTATATTTCTGTGGAATCAGTGGTGATATCCCCTTTATGGTTTTTTATTGCATGTATTTGATTCTTCTCTCTTTTCTTTTTTATTAATCTGGCTAGTGGTCTGTCTATGTTGTTGATCTTTTCAAAAAACTAGATGCTGGATTTATTGATTTTTTGAAGGGTTTTTTTATATCTCTACCTCCTTCATTTCTGCTCTAATCTTAGTTATTTCCTGTCTTCTGCTAGCTTTTGAGTATTTCTGATCTTGCTCCTATAGCTCTTTCAATTTTGACGATAGGGTGTCGATTTTAGATCTTTCCTCACTTCTCTGGTTGGCATTTATTGCTATAAATTTCCCTCTAGACACTGCTTTAAATGTGTCCCAGAGATTCTGGTACATTGTGTCTTCATTCTCTTTGGTTTCAAAGAACATCTTTATTTCTGCCTTCATTTCATTGTTTATCCAGTTGACATTTAAAAGCAGGTTGTTCAGTTTTCATGAGGTTGTGCAGTTCTGAGTTAGTTTCTTAATCCTGAGTTCTAATTTGATTGCACTTTGGTCTGAGAGACTCTTATGCTTTCCATTCTTTTGCATTTGCTGATGAGTGAATTACTTCTGATTATGTGGTCAGTGTTAGAGCAGGTACAATGCAGTGCTGAGAAGAATGTATATTCTGTGGATTTGGGGTGGAGATTTCTGTAAATGTCTATTAGGTATGCTTGGTCTAGATCTCAGTTCAAGTCCTCAATATCCTTGTTAATTTTCTGTCTCATTGATCTAATATTGACAATGGAGTGTTACAGTCTCCTACTCTTATTGTGTGGGAGTCTAAGTCTCTTTGTAGGTCATTAAGAACATGCTTTATGAATCTGGGTGCATATATATTTAGGATCGTTAGCTCTTTTTGATGCATTGATTCTTTTACCATTATGTAATGCCCTTCTTTGTCTCTTTTGATCTTTGTTGATTTAAAGTCCATTTTATCAGAGACTAGGATTGCAACTCCTGCTTTTTTTTTTTGCTCTTTATTTGCTTGATAAATCTTCCTCCATCCCTTTGTTTTTAGCCTATGTGTGATCTTGCACATGAGATGGGTTTACTGACTACAGTACACTGATAGGTCTTGACTTTTTATCCAATTTGCCAGTCTGTGTCTTTTGATTGAGGCATTTAGCCCATTTACATGTACAGTTAATATTGTTATGTATGAATTTGATCCTGACATTTTGATGCTAGCTGGATGTTAGTAGACACTTTTTTTTCATTATGTCAATGGTCTTTACCGTTTGGTATATTTTTGGAGTGGCTGCTACTGGTTGTTCCTTCCCTTGTTTAGTGCTTCTTTTAGGAGCTCTTGTAAGGCAGGCCTGGTGGTGAGGAAATCTCTCAGGAATTGCTTGTCCATAAAGGATTTTTTTTTCTCTTTCACTTATGAAGCTTAGTTTGACTGTATATTAAATTCTAGTTTGAAAGTTCTTTTGTTTAAGGATGTTGAATATTGGCCCCCACTCTCTTCTGGCTTCTAGGGTTTCTGCAGAGAGATCTGCTGTGAGTCTGATGGCCTTCCCATTTGTGGGCAACCTGATCTTTCTCTCTGGCTGCCCTTAGCATTTTTTCCTTCATTTCAACCTGGTGATTCTGATGATTATATGCCTTAGGGTTGCTCTTCTTGAGGAATATCTTTGTGGTGTTCTCTGTATTTCCTGGACTTGTATGGTGGCCCACCTTGGTAAATTGGGGAATTTCTCCTGGATAATATCCTTAAGAGTGTTTTCGAGCTTGGATTCATTCTCTCCATCACATTCAGATACATCTATCAAACGTAGATTAGGCCTTTTCACATAATCCGATATTTCTTGGAGGCTTTGTTCATTCCTTTTCACTCTTTTTTCTCTAGTCTTTCCTTCTCATTTTATTTCATTGAGTTGATCTTCAATCTCTGATATCGTTTCTTCTGCTTGGTCAATTTGGCTATTGAAACTTGTATATGCTTCGAGAGATTCTCTTGCTGTGTTTTTCAGCTCCATCAAGTCGTTTGTATTTTTCTCTAAGCTGTTTATTCTGGTTAGCATCTCATCTAACCATTTTTCTGTTTTTAGTTTCTTTGCATTGGGTTAGCACATGTTCTTTTAGCTCTGAGAAGTTTGTTATTACCCACCTCCTGAAGCCTCTTTCTGTCAATTCATCAGATTGATTATCCAACCATCTTTCATCCCTAGCTGGTGAGGAGTTGTGATCCCTTAGAGGAGGAGAGGCGTTCTGGTTTTGGTGTCTTCATCCTTTTTGCCCTGGTTTATTCCCATCTTAGTGGCTTTATCTACCTGTGGTCTTTGTAGTTGGTGACTTTTGGATGGGGTCTCTGAGTGGACATCCTTTTGGTTGATGTTGAAGCTATTTCTTTCTGTTTCTTAGTTTTCCTTCTAACAGTCAGGCCCCTCTGCTGCAGGACTGCTGGAGGTCCACTCCAGACCCTGCTTGCCTGGGATCACCCGTGGGGGCTGCAGAACAGTAAGGGTTGCTGCCAGTTTCTTCCTCTGCTATCCTCATCCCAGAAAGGTACCCACCAGATATACACCCCCCAGAAGGGTACCTGCCTGAAACACCCCTTTATGAGGTGTTATCTTCATCCCAGAAGGGTACCTTCTGGTGGATGCCCTTCTGGGACAAAGATAATGCCTGATAAAGGCCCGAGCTCTTCTTTATGAGGTATCTCTTTGGGTATAAGGGGGTTGGGGAGCCGCTTGAGGAGACAGTCTGTCCCTTATAGGAACTTAAGTGCCGCGCTGGGAGCTCTGTTGTTCTATGCAGAACTGCTGGACAGGTACTTTTAAGTCTGTTGCAGTGGAACTCACAACCACTTTTCACAGGTGCTCTGACCTAGGAAGGTCAGCTTTATTTATAAGCTCCTGACATGCTGCTGCCATTTTTCAGAGATGCCCTGCCCACATGGAGTAGTCTAGTCAGTCCGCCAGCAGAGGTGTTGCTGAGCTGTTGTATGCTCTGCCCGGCTGCTATGTGAACTGCCTCAGTATTGGCAGACTGCCTTGGTAGTGGCAGATGCCCCTCCTCCCACTGAGCTGGACGGTCCTGGGTCCAGCTGCACTTGCTGCGAAACTCTCAATCCAGAGTGTTTCAGATTGCTTGTTTTGTGGGGGTGGTACCCACCGAGCCAGATCACCTGGCTCCCTGTCTCAGGCCCCTCCCTTTCAGTTGAGTGGGCGGCTCTGTCTCCCAGGCGTTCCAGGCACCAGTTGAAATGGCCACGCAGATTTGTGTGAGTTTCTATGTGCCATCCCATGGCACCAGCCGTGCTGAAAACTCATGGCGCTTTTCAGCCTGGGAATCTCCTGATCTGTGGGCAGTGAAAACTTGTTTGGAAATGCAGTGAGCACTGAACCTTTGCATTGTTCTTTCTAGGAACTGCACTCCAGAGCTGTTTCTATTCAGCCATCTTGGGTAAACTATTCTGGTTGTTACTCTTAATGTCACTAAGTCTTATTTTGGGAAATGAGGGAGGCAAAAAATGGATTAGACTATAATCCCACCTACTTGGGAGGCTGAGACACAAGAATTGGTTGAACCTGGGAGGTGGAGGTTGCAGTGAGCCAAGATCATGCCACTATACTCCAGTACTCCAGCCTGGGTGACAGAGTGAGACTCCATCTCAAACAAAAATAAAAACAACACACACACACACACACACACACACACACACACACACACACACATATAAACACACACACATAAAATCATAAAATGCTTTAAGAGTATAGAAATTATGCATAATATAGTTTCAAGAGTAAGTGAAATTATTATGGGATGTAAGAAATTTCACAGGGATACATTGGATTTGGGCTTAAAAGTGTGAAATGTAGTCGATAAAGAGGGAAACTTCAAAAGCATAAAAAATAGAATGAGCAAAGCTCAGAGTAGGAAAGTATCATGTATGTTCAGAAAATAAAATGGAATCCATTATTTCAGGAGTAGTTCAGTCATTCACTCAGGTTAAGCAGAGATTCTCAATGGGCAACAATTTTGCTTCTCCTCCAGGAAACTTTTGGCAATGTCTGGACACTTCTTTATTTCCATGTCAAGGAAGTGCCCCTGGCTTTTAATGTGTAGAAGCCAGGCATGCTGCAAAATATCCCCACATGCTGGAGAGCCCCTCACAGTAAAGGATTATCTGATCCAAGACATAGTTATGCTGAAGCTGAAAAATCCGGGGCTAGAGAATAGAGCTGGCAGGGAGAGTGGTGGGAATTTAGTTTGGAATCTACTTTTAAAATGGTTCATTATGCAATTAGAAGGAAATTACATTACGATAACTACATAGAACTCTGAGTTTATTAACTCTATGAGCTTCTAGGACATTTATGATTTGATAATTGATATATTAACAATCTGCCACTGTCTTTATTTAGAGGGTTTTCACTTCTGTCAGGAAAACTCCACATTTCCTTCATTTCCTTCAGAAATCTTTGTTTTTTTTTTTGTTATTGAAATCAACCTTATGGTCATTTAAGATAAAAATTCTGTCTTCATAAGTGCCAATCCATATCACCCTCAGGATTTAGAATATATTTCAATATCACCTTCTGCATCAAACACTTTCCCTTCCTCACAACCCTTTCTGTCTCTATTTGAGCAGGTTTTCCCCTTACTTGTCTCCCTCCAGCACATGCTCCCTGTACTCTGTGATATTTCAATTCCTTGATTCCTGTTAGTCTTGGAAAAACAAAAGTAAAGTCTTTTTCATACATGTTTGTTTGTCTTCTTAAGTAATCGAAGGCACAAAGAGAAAGATAGAGAGGGAGGAAAAGATGTGGAAGGATCACAGCAAACCATCACTTTGAAGGCTTTAGCTTTTTAGTAAAAATGTTTCTCTAACAACCTACTGCTGTAGGACTAAAGGAATTCAGGAGCATTTAGATAATTGGAACAACAAAACAACATTATTTGCTGCTTTTGCAGAAGAAAATCAAAGTATTGCTGAGGGTCTTCTACTTCCTGCTGATTTTGTTTTTCTAAAAATGTGTATTGATTTCTTCTACCTCAGAGATTCATAAATGTTATTAAAAATGAATGGCAGGTCTGATTTAAATTAAATGTCAGGTGGTTGATAGGTTTCATAATACTTTTTTAAAATTTTAATGACATTCTTACTTGATTTTGTATTAGAGGCATGCAAAACATAGAATACCAAAATCCACAATAGTATGTGCTAAATGAATGCATGAATAATGAAGCTCTTTCCTTTTAAAATAAAAAGGAACTGTATATCTGTATTTGTTATGGCTTATTCCAAAACCACACAAGCTAAATAACCCCACGTTTTTACTCATTAGACAAGACAGGAACTCCACCTTTGACTTCTTTGCTCCAATTTTTGTCTTTTAAGCAGGATAATTATGTGAATAATATCAGATTCCTTGCTGATTTGGAAAGCACTGCCTGATATCAGGATGTAAAAGTAGGGCGAGGGGTTGCAATTTATTATAGTCTATTATAATCTCTTTGGGGTGAATGTCAACCTTTCAAAATGCTACATTGTATAGGACTCTATGAAAAAGTCTTTTTATTGCCCAAAATGGCTTGTCATGTTTTAAAGGTCTAGAAGAGTAAAATATGCTTTATATGTATTTAAAGACAGTTTTCTTTCTACTCTTTGCCTTTGCCCAAGTGAGTGTTCACTGGCCATAACCACTTATGCATTATACATTTCCAAATGCTTTATCTTCATACACTTGATTACTCTAAATACAACCCCTGCTCTGAATCACCCCCACCTGAAAAGCATTCAATTGACCAGAAAGGAGAAGCAAGGATGTTCTGAAACCACTACTCCAGGAACTTGACTAGTTTATCACAGGTAGACAATTTGTGTTATTTTCTCTCTTTGTAGAGTTCACCCCATGCTGCTCCTTACAATCCAAAGTAGCACTTTGATTTTTTTTGATAGTCCTCCCAGTGGATGCTGGAACACTCTGCCACCTCTGCTTTACTGATGTGTGCATTTCACCCCCCTGTGAATTACCTCTGTTGAATTTTCTTTTTACTTTTTTTTTCCTCCACTCCTGCTGACAAAACCTGCAGACAGCAATGTACAACCTTAACAGACAGAGTGCCCTGCTCTCAGCAGGGCAACCCAGGCGTTCACAGCTCTCACACACTGTTGATCAAGTGCTTCGCCAAGAAACCTGTCTGTGTGCCATGGGCATAGGGTGAAAACTTTTACTGATTCTCGGAGGATCTACACATTCACCCTTGTCAATTTTTTTTCAAAGTAGGAAAGAACATAAGGGTCATGCTATTGTATATAAAAACTTTTTCAGATTTCTTGCTTCCCTGGTGTGAACTAATTTCTATTCTAGGGCCAGGCAGTAAGAAATGAAAGGGCTTAATATAGTGTATATGTGAGTTTGTACTTAGCTGTATTTCTACTCAATCATTTATTCATTTAACAAGTATATTTCAACCCCTACCATCTCTCAGGCAGTGTCCTAGACCTAATCTATCTTTAAAATATGTCTTACTTTCTTTATTTTTAAGCATCTTGACTATTTTACCCTGTTACTATTAACATCTCCAGAAAAATGAATGCAGTTGATTACATGTGATATTTGGCATGGCATCTCCTATCAGGTGGCACTGAATTCTGACATTTGCAGCATTTTTAAGATCAAAAGTGCAAATTTAAAATTGTGGTGCTGAGTAGAGACACTGTAAATATCTGCCATTCACAGTTTTTATTTTAGTGTATCTTCTATTGAAAAGTCAATAAAAATGGTGCAGAAATTATTTAATGGACATTATAAAAACAGAAATAATTCATTTTCTTGTGTCCAAATATTGTTTATATTCATTTATTTAAAGATAAGTGCATTTGAAAGCAAAAAGAACACAAATGTTGAAAAATATGGTGGCAATTTATTATCCTCTACCTGATTTTGAAAGCATAGTTCAAATGCTAAAATTGTGTTTTGTTACAAAATGTGTTGTAAGGCTTATATTTATTTTAATGGCTATACTTACATAGCACCAAAACTGAAAATTACTTCACTGGGGAGAAGGAAAACAGATTAAAGAACCAAACAAAATAAAAAAGTTTTAAAAATTGTTATTACTTTGCTTTCCTTTAAAAAGAAAGTTATTTAAATATTTTAATTTTAAATAGAAATTTGAAAAATGTATACGTAGTACACCAAAAGAACCAAGTTACAACACAACTGCAGAAACCAATATGGCATAAATAAACCAGATTATAGCTTCAAATCACACACAGCTGTTATAGGACTGATATGGTTTGACTCTGTGTCCCCACCCAAATCTCATCTGGAACTGTAATCCCCATAATCCCCACATGTGAGGATTCCAAGGGAGGAGTCTGGTGGGAAGTGACTAGACTAATGGGTCAGTTTCTCCCATGCTCTTATTGTCATAGTGACTGAGTGATAGAGATCTGATGGTTTTTATAAAACCATCATAAAACAAAAATCAAACATAAAATTGTTTGACAGCACTTCTTTCGCATGCTATCTCTTTCCTGCCACCTTGTGAAGAAGGTACTTGCTTTTCCTTTACCTTCTGCCATGTTTGTAAATTTCCTGAGACCTCCCTAGCCATGCAGAATCATCAATTAAACCTCTTTCCTTTATAAATTACCCAGTATCAGGTATTTCTTTATAGCAGTGTGAAAATGGACTAAGTATAAATGAGAATTCTAGAAATAATTAAATTATATTTGGAAAAATCTAAATATGTCACCAAAAAAACTATTACAGCTGAAAAACAAATTAAGTACAGTTGCAGGATTAAAAATCAGCATACAAAAATTAACAGCATTTGTATATGCCAACAGTAAATAATCTGAAAAAGAAGCAAAATATGTACTCACATATATAATAGCCATAAATAAGATAAAATACCTAGGAATTAACTTAACCAAAGAACTGAAACATTTTAAAAATGAAAACTTTGAAACACTGATAAATGAATTGAAAAGGACACCACAAAATGGAGATAGTCATTGTCATGGATTAGAAGAATCAATACTGTTGTAATATGCATTCTACCTGAAGCAATCTACAGATTCAATGCAATCACTGTCAAAATATCAATGGCATTCTTCACAGGAATTAAAAAAAAATCCTAACGTTTGTATAGAATCACAAAAGACCCAGAATAGCCAAAGCTATCCTGAGTAAAAAAGAACAAAACCATAAGAATCACATTACGTGACTTCAAATTATTCTAGAACTATGGTATCCAAAAAGCATTTTACTGAAATAAAAATGGACACATAGACCAAGAGAACAGAATACAGAACCCAGAAACAAACCCACATACCTACCGTAAACTCATTTTTGACAAAGTTTCCCAGAACATACACTGCAGAAAAGATAGTCTTGTCAATAAATTGTGCTGGAGAAACTAGATATCCATACACGGAAGAGTGAAATGGGACCCCTACTTCTTGCCACATACAAAAATCAAATCAAAATAGATTAAAGATTTAAACCTAAGAACTCAAACTATGGAACTACTACAAAAAAACTAGGGAATTCCCCAGGACATTGGTCTTGGCAAAAATTTCTTAACTAATGCCCTGTAAGCACAGACAAACAAAGCAAAAATAGACAAATAGGATCATATCAAGTTAAAAACCTTCTTCATATCAAAGGAAACAATTTACTAAGTGAAGAGACAACCCCACAGAAGTGGAGGAAATATTTTCAAACTGCTCATCTGACAAAGGATTAATATTCAGAATATATGAGGAGTTCAAACAAATCTATAGGTAAAAAACCTAATAATTCAATTTAAAAATGGGCAAAAGGTTTGAATAGACGTTTCTCAAAAACAGACAAGTGGTAAACAGACATATGAACAGGCACTCAACATCACTGATCATCAGAGAAATGAAAATCAAAACTACAACAAGGTATCCTAGTTAAAATGAATTTTATCCAAAAGTGAGGCAATAACAAATGCTGGTAAAGATGTGGAGAAAAAAGAACCCTCCTGCACAGTTAGTGGGAATGTAAGTTAATACAGCCAGTATGGACAGCAGTTTGGAGGTTTCTCAAAAAACTAAAGAAGATCTGCCATACAATCCAGCAACCCCACTCCTAGGTATTATTATATACGCAAAAGAAAGAAGTATATTGAAGAGATATCTGAATTCGCATGTTTGATGCAGCACTGTTCACAATAGCCAAGATTTGGAAGCACCCTGTGTTCGTCAACAGGTGAACCAATAAAGAAAATGTGGTACATATACACAATGGAGTACTATTCAATCATAAAAAAGGAATGAGATTATGTTATTTGTGAGAATATGAATAGAACTGGAGGTCATTAAGTAAAATAAGCCAGGCACAGAAAGGCAAACATCACATGTTCCCACTTATTTGTAGGGATGTAAAAATAAAAATAATTGAACTCATGAAGATAGAGAATACAAAGGTAGTTTCCAGAGGCTGAGAAGTATAGTGAGGGCAGGGTGGATTGGGCAGGTAGGGTTGGTTAATGGATACAAAGAAAAAAAAGAATGAATAAGACCTAGTTATCTGATAGCACAAGAGGGAGACTATAGTCAGCAATAATTTAACTGTACATTTAAAAATAACTAAATTAATATTATTGGATTGTTTGTAACATGAAAGATAAATGTTTGAGGGAATGAATACTCAATTTTCCATGATGTGGTTGTCATGCATTGCATGCCTGTCCCAAAATTTCTCATGTACTCCATACAAATATACACTGACCATGTACCCACAAAAATTAAAAATGAGAAAGTAAAAAAATAATAGAACATAGTGACAGAACAGATATGTCAATAATTACACTAAATGTAACAGGTCACATAATTTATTCAAAATGCAGTTTTCATGATTCAAAAGCCTCAATCTGTTTACAAGAGAAGCCATTTAAATACAATGAAGTAAGTTTAAAAGGAAAAAGAAAAGGCCATACAACACCTTTGGAAGGAATGAAGAAAAGACAGACGGGAGGAAGGAAGGAGGGAAGGAGGGAAGAGAGGGAAGAAGGGGAGGAAGGAAGGAAGGAAAAAAAAAGAAAGAAAAAAGTGAATATAATTATATTGATTTGAGATAAAATATACTTTCAGGCAATAAGTATCATCAGAGATAAAATAGGGCATTTTCTCATTATAAAAATGATCAATTCCTCTGGAATACATAACTAACAAAAGTGATAATAAGTGACAATATACAGAATATCCTAAGATAAAACTATAATATTACAGGAGATTTGTAATATTACTATATTTAAGAACAAGGAGACTATAATATATTAACCACTTTGTTTAGAAAATAAGCCTTGCTTACCAAGTATTTAGTGTGCACAAAATATATTATTGAATACTTAAGATTTCTATTTTAGCATGACTCTGAGTCATACCAAATGTAAAGTAAGGGAAATGGTGGCTGAGCAATGAATCTGGCAAAGTTCAAGTGAACATTTTCCTTTTCACAAGATATACATTGTATCTTATGTCCTAGTGTGCATCTTCCATCCTGACACTAGGAAAGGATGGACTATGCATTTATTCTTATGTGGCAGCTGATTCGAGCTTCCCCAAAGTTCTGGGGGAATGATATATTTGGAAAATATGTTCACTTTTTGAAATAGAACAGTAATATTTTAAAGGACTGAAATTTTAAGATATTCTTATTGGCAGTATGCTAAAATATCTAAAATTTGAGAATCAGTAGGAGTGGAAAAGAATAAAATCCACTAATTAAAAAAATGCACACTTCAAAAATATTCTCAGCTGAGTCTAATCAGAACCATAAATAAAAGAGATACACCGTTATACCAAACTAATATATTGATTCAATTATATGACTATTTAGTTCAATCAAAATTATGCACCCAGTGTTTCTTCTAACTAGTTCTAAGAAGGTGTTTATTATTTTTATTTAGCACAGCAAGGAGGCTCTTTTTAAATGCAGAAGGCCATTCACATTGCTCTTCATAATAATACAAAAATAATTTGGAAACTTAAATGGTTCTCAGATGTTGTTGTGATTATTATGTCAGGCCTTAGAAACCCCAAAAGGAAAAAAGATACAGCAGAACTTACCTAATAACCCTGTTGATTCAGTCTACAATATCTGTTTGTGAAATCCACACATTCAATTTATTTGAACATCAATTACTTTACTGGCAGAAGATTTCTAATAGTAATTAAGACAAGGAAATTTATTTCCTTAAGGAGTTCAAGGTTTAGTAGACAAAACACTGCATGAAACATACAATAAACCAAAATACTTGGCGCATACCCTAACAAATAAAAATCAGGCTAATATATGTATGATACTTCACACTTGAGGATAAATGAAGATAAATGAAGTGAATGAAAGGTAGCTTATTTCATTACATATTCTGCAATTATTTATTTGCTTTTCTCACCTCTGGCCAGCTCTCTTTCTAAATATAAGAGACAAGACAGGAGAAGTGTAATTTTGAAATAAGCCTCCATTTGCAACTTGAATGTCTTATCCTGTCGTTCTATTTAGCTACCACAGGCATAGTTGTAATTGTAACTTGCATTATTCATTCTCTCAGATGATTGAACAATCATGATCATGGCATCTATGGTGGCTAAAATATGTCCTGGGTTAAACCGAGTACAACAAAAAGAACATTTAATTTTAAATTAAACTTGCAAAAAATTACAATTTTATTTTAATAAGCAGTGTTCATCAGCTATACTCATTGCAAAGTGATAATGCATCCTTTTAAACCTATGCTAAGAAGCGGAATTGCCTGGCATGTCATTTGTGTTCAAGGGGATATATAAGTGCCTATACAGAAACATTAAAGAATGTTTTGAAAGGTAGCTATATTGAGCCAAAGAAAGGAGAGATCTAAAGACAGGTTCTTTATTCAAGTATCAATTAATAAATGTGAACAATAAAGTGCTTAACACTTAAAATAATATAAAATTTCAAAACACTAGGACAAATTCTCTGGTTTGATACCACTCCAGTTAATGATTTTTAGCATTAATGTGGAATTACCTTGAAGACAGATACTTTTTACCCCTTGCAGTGTCATTGAGGGTCATGAGGTTTAGATGGTCTAAATCACCATAATGTTGGGATAGAAAATAGGAAAGTTACTATATTAATACTTGCTGAGTTGTATATAGTTTATATCCTTTGCATTGAGAAGAATAATGTCAAATTAGAAGAATTCATAGAGATCCTGAAAGCATATGACATAAACAATAATGGACAGAATCAATCAGAGATTACTGGGTTCTGAAATAAAGAAAAAGACCTTTGGTTAGAGATAGTTTAAATCAAACATTTAAAGAGCTAATATGAGGAAAATAAATATTCTGAGTATTTCCAAAAGACAATGAATAAACCTTCTAAAGAAGGTGGATTTAGGGTCAACATAAGACCCACTATTTAATTAAATATGTTTATCTAGTCATTGATGTTGGATTTTATACATGATATTCTTATATCCAGAGAAAGATTTATGATGAAGCTAATGAAGCTTATACTTCACTCATCTTAGCTTCACCAGCCTATTTAAAAGATCTGAAGTTAATTTTGTTCTTCTAGTTTTATTCTCATTTTCTTAACCTGTGTTCTCCAAATTATAGTTTCAGGCTCAAAAGAACGTGGATCTTATGGCAGTGAGATATTTATAATCTGTGTCATCTTTTCCAAGGCAGTCTAAGATTTTAAAACTATGCCACTATTGTTTTTCATTGAATTGTTTTATTCTCAATAGTTTGTTAATGTGGTGATTAGATACCCTCTGCTTTACATGGAATTGTGAGAATTAGCGCTACAGCATAGCCTGCTTCCCATATGGTATAGGACATGCACACTGACAGAGTACTGGGGAAAGTGACAGAAAGGTAATATAAAAGAAATATTATACAGCTTTCTTTTTCCCATCAAATGATGTCTCTCTGACTATGTATGAACACAGTCATGCAATGCATAACAATGAATATGCATTCTGAGAAATGCATTTGTAGGTGATTTTGTCATTATGTGAACATAATAGTTTATACACAAACCTAGATGCTATTGCCTACTAAACAGCTAGGCTACATGATATAGCCTATTGTTCTAGGCTACAATGCTACAAAGAATGTTACTGTACTGAATACTGTAGCCAGGAGTAACACAATGGTATTTGTGTATCTAAACATAATCTACGCATAGAAAATGTACAACAAAAATATGGTATAAAAGATCAAAAATAGTACACCTGTATAGGACACTGACCGTAAACAAGTTGCTCTGGGTGAGTTAGTGCATGAGTTCATGAGTAAATGTGAAGGCCTAGAACATTACAATGTAATGTATTGTAGACTGCATAAAAACTATATACTGCATAACTATATACTTAAGTTACACTAAATTTATTTTACAATTTTTTATTTCTTCAAGAACATATTAGTCAGCTTACTGTAAAATTTTACTTTATAAACAAATGTTTTAACTTTTTGTAAGAACACTTAGCTTATAATGCAAACACATTAAGCAGCTATACAAAAATATTAGGTTGGTGCAAACAAAACAAAATAAAACAACCCCCCCCTGGAAAAATCGAAATTACTTTTGCAGCAACATGATGTTTTCTTTCTTTATATCCTTATTCTATAATTTTTGTATTTTTAAACATTATTTATTTGACTTTTTAAACTTTTTTGGTACAACCTAAGACACCAATACCATCATGTACAACAAGTTAGTGGTACAAATTAGCCTAAGCCTACACAGGGTTAGGATCATCAATATCACTGTTTCACCTCCACATTTTATTTCCCTCGAAAGTCTTTAGAAGCAATAATATGCATAGAGTTGTCATCTCCTATGATAACAGTGCCTTCTTCTTGAGTATCTTCTGAAGGACCTGCCTGAGGCTGTTTTACAGTTAACTAGTTAACTTCTTTTTAATAAGTAGAAGGAATACACTCTAAAACAATAATAAATAGTATAGAAAATACATAAACCAGTAACATAGTCGTTTACTATCATTATCAAGTATTAAATACTGTACATCATTGTATGTGCCATACTGTCATACAAATGGAAGTGCAGTGGGTTTCTTTACATCAGCATCATCACAGACATGTGAGTAGTTTGCTACGCTAAGACATTATGATGGCCATTATTACATCACTAGGCAATAAGAATTTTTCAGCCTTATTACAGTCTCATGGGATGGCCATTGTATACACAGTTCTTCCTTGACCAAACCTTGTTAGGTGTTGCATGACTTTAATTATAAATATCATGATTAATTTAAACACCTGTTTTAATAAAATATTTTAGATAACTGTAAATATAGTGATGACTAAAACTTTGAGTTTTCTGAAGCTTAAGTGTAATCACACACATTTCATAGTTTTTATCTAGACATGAAGACAAAATTACGTAATGTACATGTTTTCAATAATCTTAGTGCATTTGACAGTTTTGTTGTAAATATATTTTGCTATCATTTTAACAGAAAAATATTGACAAATTCGCAAACACTAATGCTATTCTTTTCCAAATACCAAATATTCCTATTGTTAAGAAAAAGAACAAAGATTTACTCATTAAGTTCCAATGGCTTTTTTATTAGATTCAAAGATGATTTAGAAATAAAGTGAAAGGTTGACCTCACTTTAATATTGCATATGGAGTTAATTCAGAAAAATAATAAAGTGGAATTTACAAGAAAGAAAAATAGATATTGAAGAAGAGTGTGCTAAAAATCAAGGAAGAACTTTTATGAAGAATACTGTTTTGATGATTCTTTTTACTAGACAAAACACTTATGAACACTATAATAACATATGTTTAAGAAGTAAATGATAACTAGAGGGAATTTTACTTGTGAACCAAAATTTTAAAGACTTTCTTATTGTAAACCTCTACTTTAAAGAACAATACTCCATATATATGGAAAATGTGAGCATGTAAAGTAACCAATCATGAATACATTGCTGTGCCAAACTGGTTATAGTTTTAGGCCAATGCAGTAATCAACACCAACAAGAAAATATGATGGCTGATCCATAAGCAGAAAACTAGATTTTCTCTACTCAAGGATTGGAAACAATGCATAAATATGATTTTGCTGAGCAATGTTTTGAACAAGTGATGGCATATCTATGAAAAAATCAATGAGAGAAAAGTATGGTGTAATTTATTTGGGAATATAACTGAAGAGCATAGTAGAATTTAAAACATTATTAATGACCCCTCAAAGTGAAAGTTTTAATTTTTTTGATAAAAAGGAAAATTAAATCCATTAATGAGGAAAGATGCTTTTCATAGAATAATGAATAATTGAAGGAGAAGAAATTCCACAAAAACTACCAAAATTTAACATTAAAAGTCTTTTTTGAAAGAATTCTTGCAAACTGAATCAATAATAAAACTTTTCAAGACAGCTGACCCCAGCTCTGAATGAATTTCAAAAGCTTAGAAAATTAAATATACCATTTACTGCTACAAAAGATTTACTATGAAAAGAAGCATCATTTATTTCATCTTAAATAGAATTTTTTTTTTCTTAAAAGGACCACTTAAACTGTAGATGTCAGATTAAGGGCTTATTTCACAGATTTCAAAATATGTTTAGAAGGCTATATTGCTATATTGTGTTTGATTTATATGTTTCTTTTTTGTGACCAGTTGTGATGAAAGGCCTAAAATTAAATTTCAATATTGTGCCAGCTTGACATTGGACAAAATTGGGAGGGTCTTGATGTCCTAACTGCAAGTTCTCATCCTTCTCTCCTCTTGCAGTTGAAGTCTCATAACCAAATAAGCCACTTTATTAAAAAGTGTAGAGCAGGTGTACTTTCTGCTCATCCGTGAGCAGCTGGTTTCAGGTCCCTGCCATCCCACTGAATTATTCAAACAAGCCAATCACTTCTTCCTTCAGGAACCAGGATGTCACAGACTCTCTTGATCCTACAAAGCCTGCCTCCCACAGTCTCTGTTTATTCACTCTGTTCCCAAGTACAACCTCCGTGTGGCCTTTGCTGACTTTCTGTGTCCTCCTCCTCTGTGCTGTGAGTATGCATGAGTAATAAACTCATGCCAATCTTATCCACTCAGTGTCAGAAGTCATGTGTTTGGCTACCTTTGTAGCCCTAGGGCACGAATCCCTTCTCACCAACAGGGTGAAAAGGAGGTGATTAAAATACAAGTTTTAGTATTTTTTATAATACAAATTTTATTTTCAGGTGCAGAATCACAAAATATTATGCATACAGGAAATCATAAGATTTCAGCTCTTTAAAAAAATAAATTTGTGACCACCAGCTAGAAACTAATTAGGTTGTATATCATAGAAGATATTTTATCATTGGATATACTGAGGAACAGTTAAGATATGGGAGACTGTTCACTTGCATAGTAAATGCTGAGAGAAGTGCATACATCACACGGCTCCTCTCACTTCAAGGTCTGTTTTCTTTCCATTACACTCATTTGCCAGAGTCAAAAAGAGACTGGAATATAAGAATTCATTTTCAATAATATTCCAATTTCAAACATATATTTCACATTTTTTTCCTCTATTCCATTAAATTCCCTCCTTTGAACCTTCTCAACATTATTCATGGCAAAGTCGATTGGAGTTTTGTTTTAGTAAAAAATGCCTGCCACGTGGGACTTTCTATTAGACAAAAATCAAATGGAATTTTGGGTGATTATTCTTTTTCTTCCACCATCTCTCAGTTATGACTTCACAGCAACATCACTGATTTCTTTACCAGTAATCAATCACTGTATAAATAGAACGGTAACTAACAAGTGTGCAAAATTTCTAACCCTACCTCTGTTCCCATGATTATTAAAATGTGAGCTTTTTCAGTATTTCAGATCGCAGTAATTTGAAGGGTAGAGAAATGATTAATGTAGCCTCAATTTAGGACAAAAAAAGAAAGAAAAAATTTAGAAAGAGAAAAAACTGAGTATGCTAGTTATTTCCTTTCTAAACAAAAAGTTTAAGATATCTTATGTTTCCTTTTAAATGGAATGTTTTATTTCTCGCTTCTCTTGATATTGATGTTTATATACTGTCATGAAAGTTGGGATAAAAAAAGAATATTTAAAAAAATGCAACAATTTAGAATGCAGTTATTTTTATCCATCCTCAAAATATGTCTTTATGATTATTTGTTATTGATTATTTTGAATGTATGTCTTTCTAAAATACCTTTTTTTTATTGGATGCCAATGACTGATTTGACTCACATATTATAAATCACCTTAATAGCAGTTGTTCTTCTATGTAGTCATTTCTTTAAAAAACCTGTCCTAGTTTTATTAACAAATGGTATTCAGTTTTTAATTACTTATATCTAATAATTCTAGATATCAGGTTATAATTTTAGTTATTTAGAAGTACAGTTTATGCATCCACTTCCTATTGTGGGGTTCACAATACAGTTTGGTTATAAAGGTGTTGAATTTGAATTTTATTAAAGTTGTGATAGGTAACTCATATCTGCTTCAAATATTTCTAGACTCAAATTATTAAAGACATTCTTAAGGCAGCAGATGTTTGATTCTTAATTGTCCATTTGGCCATGTGTTGAGTTGGACCTAGAGCAGTTATCTGAGATAAGTTTTACTTGCTCATATGTGCTTCACATACCAGCTTGTATAGATGTTGATGGCTTTCCATTCAGGCAGCTGCTCTGGCTGGTGTTCTTACCAACCATAAGATAACCTCCCATCTAATAGTTAAAATATACACATCAACCCTTATTGGACAACATAGAAATTATAGACTCTAACACTTGACTGTAATATAATCTTGGTTTCTCTCTTCTTCAAGCCTTTTGTTCTAGCTTTTCAAATTTTTTTTTGTGAGAAATAATATTCATGGAGTTTTTCTCAAGTCATATATAATTTATCCCCTCTTTATGTCATCATATTTATCTCAGAATCATGTCAATTCATCAGAGATTTTGTATCTTCAGAATGCAATATTCTGAATTTTTAAGAAGCATTCTTTGCTGAACTTTATTATATAATCACATAGTGCTGGTATGTTGCTAAAAATGTAATTATTTACATAATATAATGGTGTACCCCTCATGAGCACCAAACATTTTTTTATATTGTTTGATTTTCTTTTAAATATGACATCTCAAACATTGCTTATATTTTCTTATATTCTGTCCCCCTAATTATACATCTATGGAATTCAGTTCTATGCTTGTTTTCCTCACTCTATTGATAAGGTCCTGCAGCTCATTTTCCTTCCTAATGAGACATTAGTTCCTGCCCTGGTTATCAATTGTGAGTTTATTTTAGTTATGAGTTTAATACTGAGTAGAGGAGGTGGGGATAAATTCTGAGTGAGGGATACCTGTGGTGTTGTTGGGGAGGTTGTTTATGCATCTTCTTTCATGGAGTGAGTGCTAAAGTTTATCAAAAAAGAGTGGGCCACTTCTACCAATTCAGAGACCTCAGGGTAATATGGTGATTAATTTTTTTTTTTGAGACAGAGTCTCACTCAGCTGCCCAGGCTGAAGTGCAATGGCACAATCTCGGCTCACTGCAACCTCTCCCTCCCAGGTTCAAGCAATTCTCCTGCCTTATCCTCCCAAATAGCTGGGATTACAGGCAGGTAACACCACACCAGGCTAATTTTGTATTTTATTAGAGGCGGAATTTCACCACGTTGGCCAGGCTGCTCTTGAACTCCTGATCTCAGGTGATCTGCCTGCCTCAGCCTCCTGAGGCAGTGCTGGGATTATAGGCATGAGCCACCACTCCCGGCAGATGATTAAATATTTTTTGGGCTATCTATGCTTGTGCCTGCATTTTATGCCATTCTTTGAGAAAGAGTCCCATTCTTTCTCAAATAGAGCCCCACCCTCAGTATAGCAGACCTGCTTATTTTGAGAATATCTAACTTTTTCTGAAACTTTTCACTTCTTACAATTAAATTATGCACTTGGTTCTCATTTTTTCTGCCTTCCGATGGATTAATATGAGAGAGGCTTTTTAAATACTAACAAAGAGATCCTCTGGCTTTCAAACATAGCTTTTAGTTAGAGTAGTCACTCTCAGCTTTTAGTTATCTCTTTCTAAGGCCTCACTCAACCTTAGCAACATCTGCCCAATTCAACTACTCTTATGGTTAGTATTTACCAGCTGTGTCTCAAATCCATGATCTACGATTACACAAGCTAGTCCATTTCCTACATTAGTATTCAATCCCAGGTCACTACATGTAAACATTTTAACAATTACACTGGGTACCTTGCACCTGGGATATTTGTGTTAGCCTCACCACCAGTGATAAGATTTTTCTTAGCAGCCACATGGCCAATAATGCAGTTCCCAAGTCCCATTCTATCACCTGTATTCTCAGTCCACTCTTGACACCCACTGTTCCATGTTGAGTTCCCAGGAAGCAGCGGGAGATTGCAAAGAAGGAGAATATATTGGGAAGCATCCTAGGATCAACATTTGTGAAAGAGGAGGCAAAGAAATAGAATTGGGAATGATTTCTGATACAGTATTAAGGGACTTTAGCCAAACTGGCTGAGGGATCTGATGCTGGGATAACTTGTCCCCACTATTCTAAGTTGAAACAATGAATAATGAATACGGTGCTGTGCCAAACTGATTACACTTTTAGGCCAATGCAATAATCAACATCAATGAGGATCCAAATCTTTATGTCCCTGTATCCATCAGTCATTGGGCATAATCTGGGCATGATCATGGGTAAGGCAGCTCTCTTTAGGCGATGCACATCTTCAGTTTTCTGGAAGGAAGCTGACAGCTGAGAGATTTCTGATGGCAGCATTTCAAGCAGCTGAGAGACTAAAGACTTTCATTCCTGAGGGAATCTGGAAATGCTTCCTACCTTCCTTCATATAGGCTATTAAATATTTGCTCATATAATGGGCTGTTCTGATATTGAGAAGCAATCTGCTGTACTTCATCATGTTATGAGCCTTCTTATGTTTATTGGCCATTCAGGGTTTTTTTTTTTTTTTTTTTTTTTTTTTTTTTTTTTTTTTTTTTTTTTTTTTTTTTTTTTTTTGTTTGTATTTTTTGTCCATTTTAAACTGGATTTTTTTGATTTTACATTGAATTGTAGAAACATGTTCTACATTGTAGAAACAATATGATAGTATTTGAAGATTAGGCCTTTGGGAGGTAATTAGGTCACAAGGATAGCACCCTCATGAAGGGGTTCATGCTTTTATAACAAAAGCCATGAGTGAGATCATCTCTCACTCTTGGTCATGTGAGGCTACAGCAACAAGTTGGCTGTCTACACCCAGGAAGTCAGCCATCACCAGAGACCAGATCTGCCAGAGTATTAATCTTGAACTTCTCAGCCTCCATAACTCTGACAAATATTTGTTGTTTAATCCACTCAGTCTGTGGTATTTTGTTATGGCAGATCAAGCTATAAGAAATATCCTTTAAAACATTTTCATGAAAATATTATTTGCTAATATTATTTACCAATATTATTAATATAATTGGTAACATAATTATGCATATTAATATTTGCTAATGAAAAATAAGTCAATTTATATACACATTGTCCTTTTGTTAAGCAATCTTTATATACCTTTGTTAACACTTAGAATTTGTCTTCTGAACAAATTGTGTTCCACTGTAGCCAATATTATTAACTTTGAATAATCTCACACTTATGTATTATTGTACTCTGCTGGCCTAAACCAGTGTAGCATCATATGGTGATTTTTATATTCATATGTGTATATTTGTATTTATATAAAATCAATTCATAATGCTATTCTGATATATATACACACAAAAACACACACACATACATACAAACACACACACAAATATATAACATACACACTATAGTTTATACAGTGACCGTCTTTTGTTTTTCTGATTTTCAAGAGAGACTTCTATTATAAGAAAAAGTATAATGTGGCTGTAAATTTTGGTAGGTGCCCATCATCAGCTTAAGTAGGTTGCTTTTTATTATTTGAATAGCATGATATTTATTATAAATGTTATTAAGTTTCACTGGATAATATTTTTTTGCACCCAGTAAAATCACAATTTCAATATTTTTACTTTAATCTAATATATTGATAAATTACATGTATTGGTTTCCTAGAGAGAATATTCTAACCTTCCTAAGATAAACATATTTGTTCATGGTTTGTTTAAACATATTAATGTATTAATTTTAATGATGCTGTTTAGAATTTTTGAATCTCTAGTTTATGATTGAAATTGACCTATCATTAGCCTTTAATATTAATATTTTCCTCAGATTCTATTATCAAGTTTATATACCATCTCCTAAAAGATTTAGCAGGCATTTCAATTTGTCTAGTTTTTCCAAAGGTTGTAAATAATTAGTACTCAATAGAGATGTCTTATGAAATTTTCTGAGACTGGTAGATTTTACAGAGTATAAGGTGTATATCTATTACTACTGATTCTATTGATTCAATTTGTTAATCTTTACCAGTCTATTCAAAATTTTATTTTTATATTTTTACATTGAGTCAGTTTTCAGTAATCGTGTTAGGGGAGTGAGGCAGGATAGATTGTTATTTACTTCTAATTTTATAATTTAGCTGAAATTGTTCCTAGTATTACCATTTAGAAGTACTCAGCGCTATCTGTATTAGGATCTCTTTTTAGTTATTAAAATTGGTTACTTTGTCTTTCTCTATTTTTTTCTTGACTAATTATAAGAAATTTTTGCTGTTAAGTCTTCACTAAGCTCTAAATATAGAATTTGTTGATTTCCTTTCTTCTGTGTTCTTTACCATTATTTTCTTTTAACTCTATATTTTTCCTTTATGTATTATTCAGGCATATTCTATTTATTATAACATCCCAAGTTGGAGGCTAAACTTAATTTATGACGTTTTTCTTACAAAATGTTTTAGTTATTATAAGCTAATACTCAACCTTTCTTCTTTATTTTTAAACGTTTAATGCCTATAATTTCTATGTATATTTTCTTGTAAAATTTGTTCAACATGTTTTTATTTTTATCCCTAAAAATACCATTTTCCTTTAAAAAAAAGTAACATCAGCTTTTTATTGCTTAATGTTTGACTGACAAATCTTTTTCTGATTTCATCTTTTTATTTGTAAACTTTCTGCATCCTAATATGTTAGGTTGCTTGCTAACAGCATATTACTGGACTTTGTTTTATTACAAAATCCATTGTAATAATTTGGCACTGAAAAAATAAATTTATTGTATTTATATTTATAGGGATTAGTAATATATTTGGATATTTTTTTATTTTGTGTTTCTCCTTTATCATCTCTTTCCAATTATTCCTGTCCTTTTTCACTTTAATTTTCTTGTCTTCTTTAGATTGGTAAAATTTTATTTCTAATTCTGCATTTTTCTTGATAATTGATTATTTCTGATTTTTTTTTGTTACCTATTGCATTTAACATTTTATTTTTTTTCTGTTTATCTGATTTCTATGCTCCTTTTTTAAATGTACAGGATTTGAGAACAATACTTCTCATGCTATTAGTGGTAAAATACATTTTTTCCCCAAACCTTGCATTTACTCATGAAGTAATAAGTCTATAAAATAAAATATGCATACAAATAAAAATAAACATTAAATATGAGCCAATCTTATTGATTACTAAATTAAACAGACATAAAATTACTCTTGTCAAAATGCTTTTAACGTTTTTAACTGTTACTATTAATTTCTATGTATTTCTTGTAATAGATCAGTAACAGCTTGTAGATGGGTATTAATTATGGCATGAAGTTTGAGTTTCCCAGGCCTAGAATGCTTTAATATTAATCAGTTCCTTTTCCCTCCTATATAATTGTTGTCATGTGTACTAGTCCACCTTCTTTTTTTTTAGCCCCAAATTATTGTTTGAACTATTTCAATATAGATAATATCTGTTTGTATTTATTCATGTTTCTCAATTTCATGGAAAAGTTTCTCATTTATTCATATGTTTCTCAATTTCTTCTTTTTTTTTTTTTTTTGCATCTCAGATTGTCATGTATTCCTTCTGAAATAATTATGATTTTCGCTTGTAAGAGCAACTTTGTAACAAATTCTTCCAGCTTTTGTTTGTTTCAAATATCTTTATTTCTTTCGAAATCTTTAGTGACAGTTTAGTTGTGCCTAACTCTAAATTGACAGTGTTTTCCTCTTTTCTCGGAACTTGAAGAATATTATGCTGCTGGTGGTTTATATTCTTAAGTCATCTTTCTTTTTTCTTTGGCTATTATTAGGTTTTTCTCTCTGTCCTAGGTTTTCCTCAATATTATTATAATGTTTCCAAGTCTTTATTTTCTTCTGTTCACTTTGCTTGCATTTCCTGAAGTGAAGTATTCTTGGTTGTCAATTCTGTATAATCGGCATCCATTATATTTGGCAATATTGCCTCCCTCAAATTCTTCTCATATTACCTTCTATAAATTAGATCAGATGACATTTAAACATTTCATTCTACCATCCATGTATCTTGTTTTTCCATTTTTTGAATTTGTATGGTGAATTCTGAGCAATATTTTTCAGATATTCTTTAGTTTACCAATTCTCTTCACAATTCTGTTTATTTTTCTATTCATTCATCCAGTTAGTACTGTATTAAGGAGAGCATAGTTTTTTATTTATGCATGATCTAATTATTTTCAAATATTTGATATATTTTATGTTATATTTGATATCGAAATATATTTTCATTTTTTATTTCCATAAATATCCTGTTTTAAAAATTATATCCCTATTAATTCAACTGTCTAAAGAACTTTAGGGTTTAATTCTTCTTCTATGGTTCAACTCAATAACACTTATAATGTCATTTTTATTAAATAGTTTTATAATTTTAGACTAAGTTTAGGTGTAATAGTCTTCTTCAGTGAAAATCACATGGAGCTGTATTTTGAAAGATAATATTTTAAAACATAGGTGCCATTTAAAGTGCTTTCAATTATGATTATTTAATAACTAACCAATATTCTTCTCAACAACATACATGGTATAAATTTGAACATCAGAATTCTGATGTAACAGCAAGCCTGTATTTATGAATTTTGCAAACGTGTTTTCACCATAGGTCAAGACAGGTAGCAGAGTTGTAATGTTTATTTGTTTATTTATTTTAATGATGGTTCCTAGGATATTGTTCTTCTAGTCTGGAAAATGAACTTATAGAAAATCTGAACTCCACCATTATCACCACCCTCTACACAAACACCTTATATTCTGATTGCATAGGCTAAAGTCCATGCTGATCTGTTTCATTAAAATTTGATTTTTGTTCAATGACATAGATATAGTTTTTAGCTTACTGTTCTGGTTTTCACCTTTCTTTTTCATATGGGTCCTTAATTGTCTTCCTTATTTGAGGAGGGATTGGGCTTAACTATTCCTTTAATATAATATGTATTATTATTATTTTAGAGACAAGGTCTTACTCTGTCACCCAGGCTGGAGCGAAATGGTATGATCCTAACTCACTGTAGCCTAGAACTCTTAGGCCCAAGGGATCCTCCCACCTCAGCCTCCCAAATAGCTAAGACTATAGGCACATGCCACCATATCTTTAAAGAAATGTTTTCTCACTGTGTCACCCACGCTGGTCTTGAACTCTTGGCCTCAAGCAACGCTCTGGCCTTGGCCTCCCAGAGTGCTAGGATCAAAAGCATGAACCACCATGCCTGTCCTAGGATTTTTTGATCACAAAATTGGGTTATTTTTGTGATGTCCAACTAAAACAGCATTGAGAGGATAAAGGAGGAAAGCAGGGAATTGCATTTTGTTCCCAGAGTGCTTTTTGTTGGACAATTTTCCTGCAGTCCAACTTACTTTCTCTTTACTTTCGGTGCTCTAATGACACCACATCTTTCAGGAACTCCAAAACCCCTGGTCACTTTACAACTTATGCTCCTTTGGCTAACATTAACCATACTACTGCTGCAAAAAATAAACCCACATTTGGGTGGCTTCAAAAAAATAGGTATTTTCTGTTTAATATCTGACAAGTTGATCAGGGTGTTGCTTACAACCTAGTGACTTTCCTTCCTGTGGTATTTGAGGTATCCAGACTTCTTCCATCCTCTGCTAAATTAGAGAAGAGAAGGCACCACAATGCAGAGATGATGTATCACTTTCATTTGAAATTTCTGGATAAGAACTAGTGACATAGCCAGCTGCAGAAGCAAGAAGAGGATAAGAAACAATCTCTGCCCCATAAATGCTACCTCCAGTGAAAGTTGTATGCTGCAATGAAGGAAACATGCTTTGTTATTGTGCAGATGTTTTCACATAGGATTGTCCCTTCACCTGGACATTTTACCTCACTTTAACCTTTCTAACTCATATCCTTTTACGCTTTTGTATCCAATCACAACTGCCTTAGGAAAGCCTTCCCAGATTGAGTCAGGGCCTAGTTTCATAAAGATGACCTAAAAAATTGTGCACTCTTTTTTAGCACTTATAAAATTGTAATTAACTTAGTATCTGTGCAGTTATTCCCTCAATCTCTAATTCCACCCACTAAACCATAGGCTCTGTGCAGGAGCAGACAATGCCTTTTTTTCTATTTTTTTAAGTACAATATGTGTAGTTCTCTTGTGTCTGACAAACTACAAACACTCAATAGATATTTGTTGAATGAATTTTAAAAATAGGCTCTGCATAAAATAATTAACATATTTATAATGGAAATTATAATATTCAGTATTGCCCGGCATGGTGGCTCATGCCTGTAACCCCAGTACCTTGGGAGGCTGAGGCAGGTGTCTCACCTTAGGTCAAGAGTTTGAGACCAGCCTGGCCAAACCCCTTTGCGACTAATATTAGCTAGGCCTAGGTGACAGAGTGAGACTCTATCCCAATAAAACAAAACCAAAAAACAAAAATTAGCCAGGCGTAGTGCATGCACCCGTAATCCTAGCTACCTGGGTAGCTGAAGCACCAGAATCGCTTGAACCTGGGAGACGGAAGTTGCATTGAACTAAGACCACGCCACTGCACTCCAGCCTGGGCAACAGAGCGAGGCTCTTTCAGGAAAAAAAAAAAAAAAAAAAAAAAAAAAAAAGAGAAAAGACAAGAAAAAGCATTCAGTATTTTCAAGGCTTTAAAATGCTTATTGTTCATAAATTATTGAATTCACTAAGTATTTATGAAGATCCAATCAACAGAGCACCTTCTGTGACAGCCAAGTACAAAAATCTGTCATTCAGTATTTCACATTTACCTGGGGTTGAGATATTCCCAAGCTGTAGCATTAAAACCCTCCTATAAAAACATAGATTAATCAAATATAGGTTGTGCTTATGCCAAGGTATACTAGCCTTGGTGTTTCCACAAATATTATTTCAGTCTTTCTATTTATTGGAAACCCTCTGAATATAAGCTCCATGAGGGCAGAGACTCTACCCCTGAAGACTGTCTATTCAACAAAGTGCTCAATAAATAGTTTTCTGAATATATAACATACAGTCAAAATATATTTTCACTTCATAATTTTAGATGAGAGGATATTTGTCTAGAGTTAATATGCAGCAATATCTGTTCCCTCTACCTCTTCCATAGGATCATTCTTGAGATCAATTAGATCAAGGGTGCTAAAGCTACACACTGGAAATTGATACACTGAAAAATCTATTCAGCATTGGTGGGCCAGAAGGCACTGATATTTTAGACACTGCTAATGGCATTGTGAATTACAAATATGATGGTAGATATTCTAACAGTGGTTAAGGTTACACATCTTCAACAACTAGCTATAAACAGAATGTTAACTTTGGCAGGGTTTGGTAACAGAAGTGACATGTATTGGTTTTCGAAAGGTAGGTGTTTTTTTCTGGTTTTCATTGCCCCTGCTATGCTTTGGTCACACCATCTGAGAGCAGTAAGCAGTTTACAGGAAGTCGTTGTCTAAAGAAAAGCATTCTTCTTATTTCTAAGTGAGTTTTCTTAAAAACATTTCAGAAGAAGACTGACATCAATTTCATGATGGTAAATCAATTTAAATACTAATTTAACAGAACCTAAATTCAGACTAAACTGAGTCTTTGGACATATATATGGTTTCTCAAACCTCCTTACTCTGAGAGCCAAATTTCTTGCTTTATAAAAGAATAAAACTTCTTGAATTTAGAGATCCCACAAAATCATACAATTAAATACGCTCTTGCTCCCACAGTCATTATCTAAAATGTTTCAATTGAGAATATTTGTATGCTCAATCATGCTCATCTATTTGCATGAATTTCAGGTATTAAGATCCAGTTTTTTTTTCTTGAAAATGTAATAACATTTTGAAAGCAAATAAAGTGAATGTCAAGATATATTGTTTTATTAAAGATAGTAATGTGCCAGATATATTCTGTTATATTTTTCTTGAAATATGTCTAAAATTGCTGATAGTCAATATTTTTAGGTTAGTTTTTACTTTAGGCTTTCTGTCCCTCTCTCCCTCCCTCTCTCCCTCTCTCCCTCCCTCTCTCCCTCTCTCCCTCCCTCCCTCTCTCTCTCCATCTCTCCCTCCCTCCCTGTCTCCGTCTCTCCCTCCCTCCCTCTCTCCCTCCCTTTCTGTCTCCCTACCTTCTTTCCTCCCTCTCTAGCTCTCTTCTTTCCTTCCCTCTTTCCTTCTCATTTGTTCTCCTGGCTTCTCTAAGGTGCTCATTGCTTTTATGCTGCTAGAATTGTAGACCAAATTAAAATGAAGGCAACTAACTACACTGGATTTTTGTATTAGGATCTAAATGGCATTTGTTAGTTGAAATACATGCACACATTCTTTCTAGACTCCTCAACACATATATACCACTGTTGACCAGCACAGCCGCCATCTTAAGCTAGTCTTTGGTAAACGACTAGTCATTGCTGTTTCACGTTTTCACCTACATTGTTTTTTTTTTTTAAAGCTGTGTTACAATTTTCATCATTGCAAATTTCTTTTTCTTTTCTTCTTTTTTATTTAACCATTCAGATTGGCCTTGAATTATATCAGGAGACCAGCTGTTAAGTAATCCAGGTCAATAGGCTATCCAGCCTTAATATAAAGTCATAGAAAGCCTTTGCTATGTGACACTACACAGGGAAGGGTAGATGTTGTTTTATTGACCAGCCTTTCCTAAAAGGGCCTTGTAGCGTTTGAAATTTTTGCCCTATGGGGATGGTAGAGGAGACCTCTGCTGCTCCTTTAATCAGCAGCAGAATCAGCAATTAACCTATAACTGTAGCTGATGTCCTAGAAATGAAGCAACGCAATCTCTTCTCATTATTTCTTATGGGAAATTGCTTTTGACATATCTGCTTCAAGGTTGCTCATTTTTCAAGAAATATCCCTTTAGCCTACATTAATCAGTACATGTATTATCTCTTACAGATGGTCACATTTTGACCTACCTGACCCAAACTGCTCTGTGTTGTATTTATCTTTTATGCTTCTAAGGGGTGCCTTGTGCATATTTCTATCAAAATACTTATCACAATGTGTTACAATCATCATTTTACTCCCTTGACTGTAAGTCTCTTGAGATTAGGTAACATTTATCTTGATAAACTCAGTTCTTAGCAAAGTGACTGGTTCTTCACAAATAATGCCCTCCAAGTCAGCCTTAGGAGAGAAGAAAGTCTTTCTGCACAACGAAGAGTGTCTAGCACATAATCATCTATCAATACATATTTGTTAAATAAGTTTTTAAAAATGTCCACCACAACCTTCTCTTATGATAAGTACCATTCTTACTTTACAAATATTAACTCATGTGACTCTCAAAACCATGATAATAGGCAGGGCTAGTATTTTCTCCATCTTATATATGAATAATTAATTGTAGGAGAGAATGAATGTGTTTCTAAAGGACACACTGCCAGGAAGTGGGGTACTGGGTATCAAATTGATTCAGTCTGGCTCTTAAGTCCATGATCCTAACATTACACTATACTAAAAAATCAGCTTTAACAGAAAAAATGACTAGCTAATGAAACATTTTTACATATAGAAGAAGAAACATTTGTATTTATATAAATAACTGACACTAATATATGTATGTTTTTAGAGATTAGATGAGAGATAAAGCACATTTTTATTTGTATCTCTACATATTTTTAATCTAACAAAACTATTTTTATTTTTTCTAAAGAAGCTTTTGAAGAAAATGAAGTTTATGTTTTATATCTGAAATTAAAAGACCTAGTATAATCAGAAGTCATGAAGAGACATTCAGTTCTTAATGTTGAACTATCATAAGTTTTGGGTAGTATCTAAATTAGTATTACCATGATAATAAAGTATTACAAGAGAATAAAGATATGCATCATCAAAATTTTCTCATTAATGAATAGTGTTTCAAACTCTCATACTAATGAAATGGGGTTTAGAAAAAAGATACATCAGGAAATATTCAATTAAGACAGTCTTGATAATAAAATAAAAGATTTTTGTAACAGTAGACAGTGATAAACTTTACAATGCATTTTAAGACCTTTATATTTTTATAAAGTCCTGAAAAACTTGATTCAAATGAGTTATAAAACAGTTACAAAATTTATCTTTGAGTAAAATCAGTGATTCACTTCAAAAGACTTTAATAGAAAAAAGAACAAAACTTACAGACACACCTAAAAATTGGGATTAAGATACATTGTACTAATCTGGTGTGCTTGCTCTTGTTAAATATATTCTGATTAAAAATGATTTGTTCCGTAAACATTCTCTGCATAGAATTCAAATAAAATAATCAAATTTTATATTTAATTTTAGAAATTATTGCAAGAGGATCCATTTTGAAGGTGACAAAATACTTTGTTCTTACCCTAAAATTTGAATTTTTGCAGGCAATAATCGGAGTTTCCTAAATTTTAAACATAAATCTACTTGAAATTGAGGTTAATTGGTACTTTTACACATGACGTTTAGTTTGTTTTTAAATTTTAGTGAAATACGACACTTGGGTTATATTACATTACTTTATTATATTTTGTTATAGAGAAATATAAATACAGATAGATGCAAACTAAGGTGACCCATCTAGTTAGGTATAAGATTTTGTTCTTCACTTTTGACTAGCATTGGCTACATTGACTAGCATTTCTAGATCATGATACATTCTCCACACGTATTACAGACTCATCATATATTAGCCAGTGAAGCAAAATGTTCTTCTATTTAACAGCTATGGGGCTACAATGCTACTATTTGTTAATATAACGGTAAGCCACAGTCCCCATTACAACATGTGAACCGTTCTCTTTTCAATCACTTTTGTGTTCTTATTTTCTTAAAACAAGGTATACTTGTATTTGTTGCTTCCTTAAAACTCCATTTATTTCTACTGTGATGATATTCTTGGAACCTCTTCAGGTAGAATTCCTCATGGTCATTAAGTATACCATTATTATTGGACACCAGAATGTTTTGAGCTTGTTTCTTTGCAGAAGTTGTGTGGATTAAGTAAAAATATTAAAAGTTCCCTAAATGTGATTCTCCCTTTTAGACATACTAGTGTTTCAGTGGACATTCTCTGCAAAGACTATAAGGAAAATTGTTATGGCATGGATCTATGGTAATATCACTTAAAGGGATATGATAACTCTTCACAGATAAAAACATGAGTAATTTAGAAAGTTGTATTCTATTTTCATATTATTTTTATTATTCATTCTATTTTAACATTTTCAAAATTCTTCCATTTGTATCTTTTATTTTTTTTCATTAAAATGTTGTATTCTAAATACTTGTAGCTGATTAGGAACCCTTAAAAACAAAATAATCTAATCAGGATGCCCTCTCAGTAGTGTTACTTGTGATGCCTTTCCACATAATCTGAGTCTGTTATTAAATTTGGTTGGTTTTAATATAATACATAGTAGTTTTCATTCTAATGCACTCCTTATTGCAGAGGATACACAGGCAAAGTGAAAAGCATGTGTGTGTTTAATTGACTATTCTTTGAACTTTTCCAAAGCTTTGTGAATATCAAAAGTTTAGTACCACACCTGTTAGATTAATATAAGCAGTGTAGTAATAATGAACAAAATCTCATAACCTAAACTTTCAAAGTATGGGGTTAAGCATTCCATTGCCACTTACCAACTGTGTAATTTTCAGCAAATATATGTCTCTGCAAACACTGTTTTGTCTGTCTTTAAAATGAGAATAATGTCAATATCCACTTCACTGGATTTTTCTCAAATTGAAATAATAATAGTGAGACAATTGTGAATGCTAAATAAAATAATGCGTGTAAGTTACTAAGCAAAGCAGCCAGCATTTGGTAAGGGATCAATAATTGTTTGTTGTTATTATAATGTGTAACATATATGTTTATAATTTATCAGTTTGACATGGTTTACATCATTAAATATTTTTAACAGTGAGTTGAGTAGTATAAATATTTTATGTATTTTAAGTTTAGGAACTTGAGATTTAAAAAAAGTTCAATTGCATATTACATAGTAGATAGAACTGCAGATTGAAACCATTGTATGATTCTAAGAACCATGCTAGGGACAAATGAATTAAATAAAATACCTATGTAAAAATGTAATAAAAATATCAGTATCGCAAATAATCTTATAAATGGAAAATCCCAATTTATATTGTTTAAATGTTCAGTTCATTAAGAATTATGTATAACAATTGTAAATTATTTTAGGTAGTGGTTTCAAATTTATCCAAATTTTAATCTGTTGCCTTGATGTATTCCTGACAGTCAAGGCTGGTAGATTTCCACTCCTCACAGACATGGCTTTGAATCCTGGCTCTACTGATTACATGCTAGGAGTGTGCTAGAGATACTTGCAGGAGAAAGTGTGTAGTAGAGTTGCCAATCTTATGAGACCTCAGAACAAGTGATTAGTAGTTACAATGACTGTTATCCAAGTATTTCAATTGTTTAAGAGAATTCATTAATTTCTATCTCAGTTTCTAAGATCAAAGTACATTTTATCTTTAATAAATGTATATTTAATAGCTTAAATATTTTGTAATTTCTGAAGTATACTTATTCCACAATTACATTCTTCTTCAACCAGTGCATAATTCTACTCAACCTTCAGTCAAAATCAGTGCTCTGCTTTGGGGTCACAGAGAATCTGAGTTGATAGATACTTGGGACTTGGGACTCGTGGTTTATGTGCAGACAAGAAGGAGCATATTTAGAGTTCAGGCCTGCTCTGAAGTACTTCATCTATTAAATGATCAATCAGCTTCTGTGGCCTGGCCTCAGGACCAATAACATTTTTGTCTTTACTTATTTGTGGAAATGTGTTTGCAATTAAAAAGAACAAAATCACACACAAGAAACTATTTACAAGTGATTTTTTTTATTTGACCAATTGCTATACTGGTTATTGTCAATTTGTCAAAAATAATAATTCTCTGAGTTTTGCTGGCTTAAATGGTGGATCTATTTGTATAGTCGATGGTCCCAAGTCAAACTGTGTCATATTCGGCTAACTCTGAGCTCAGTGAGGATAGAGCAGTTGCATGTGTAGAGCAAACTACAGTGGAACACTGAATGGATAGAAATAGAAACCAAAGATTTGATTGTTTTCTAAGCCATATCTAGTTGAGATTATTTAATCCTGTATACTTAGTCTTGCTTCAGAGAAACTTTTTCAGGCCTACCATATGAATAGTTTATTTTCCTCTCCTCCTCTGGAATCATTTCCTTACTTTTCCTACTTACACTGAGCCCAAGATTTGTATATAAACCTGACTGCATAGGGAGTTGAATATCAATATGTGAGGGTTGAATTGGGCCCATAATGGATATTGAAATAAAGAGAATAATGAATTGAAAACCTGTGTGCTTAAATGTGTGTTTCCCATTTCTGATAGGAAATGCTGCTCGAATGAAAGCCAATTTTCTTTTTTATGAACTGAACTCATAATTAGGAACTTGAATTATAATAGTCATAGAAATGGTAGTTATAATATAGACATATTACATTTGATTAGATTTTGCACTAGGGAAATTTTCCTTTGTATTAACTGGGCATTTAATTCCAGTTCCACAGAAGGTATCTCTGAAATTGCAGGCTGCGGTCGGTGCCCTGCTCAAGTACTCCAGCTCAGTCACAGCATCCCACAGAGCATCAGGGCCAGCTGCTGCAGGTTGTTTGACTCTAAATTTGTCATTTCAATTTTTCTAAGTTTCATTTTAAATTATTTTTTAATGGTGTGGTTGCATTGTCCATGGCATAAATCTGGGAGCAGTATTTGCATTTAGAATGCTATAAAATACACTGTTCCTTCGGGTATTCTAAGAAGGGCACCATATACCAATTCACATAAATCAGGATAAGAATACTAAAAGCAAAGCAATTTGATTAGGTACTAAATTCAAAACATTACAAGATTGTGGTCTAACAGCCACCAGGAACTTAAGTCATCCAGCATCTATAGCATTGTCAAGTGTGGAAAATTAAAATGACAGTTTTAAGAGATAAAGGCAATCTTGTTCCTATTGAGCTTTAGGGTTCCTGCCAGTTTATCTCAGTTATGAGGTGTAATGTAATATTATATACACATCTACTATAAACATTCAGACTTTTATAGACATGTCAGAAGGGTACCACTTGATGTGAAATAAAATGAATTACAACCCTGTAAAAAGTTTCATGATTTACTCTAACATGGGTACACTCTTTCTCCACCCCGTCTGCCATCTTACATCCCCAGGAGAAATTGAAGGAAAACAACTGTAAAATTTACTTTGAGAATTATCAGAGCAGCAACTTATAGTTTTCCAATGTCAGGGATCAAAAGCTACTTTTGCATTTTTTTTGAAATGATATCATCAAAGTTTACACATTACAAATGAAGCAATTCTCTGAAGGTTTTCAAGCTTATATTTATGTATCTATGTACTTTTCAGAAGTGTTACAAGTCTTATACATACAGTATTAAATTTGCCACAAATATTTTTTATTTCATATATTACCACAAATTTGAATTTTTTTTGCATTTCTAAAACAGATGTAAAATAAAACATACATCTAGCATGTATATTAGAAGGATTCTTTTTTGTCAATGTATCTCTTTAAAGCAATTTTTTTTCTCTCATCTTTTATTCTGTCAATGACACTGATGTGGGTCTGATACTTTTTTTTTTTTTAATGTATAGATGTTTGGAAAGTAATAGCATTCCTTTCCTATCAAGTTTTACAGCTTTTATATAGCCAGCCTAACCCATTTAAACTCATATTCATTCTATACGTACTTGCTTTTAGTAATATTTCTTCTTTGTATGCCCTTTTATAATTAGGAAGAAGGCCCCGAAGGGCCCAATTAGCCAACATGTGAATGTAATTATAATTCTTGACTTTTTTTTCTCTTTTTCTCCCCTTGTACATATGTCTGTGTAATACATAGCATAACCTACTTGGGAGAAAATTCCAGCCAGGAATAAATTACATATTGAGCTTTAAACTAGCTTATGGCAAACATTCATTATGGTTGCCTAAGAGACACTGTTTCCCTTCACTTATATTAAAAGCAATAGATACACTGAAGCCACCTTAGGTAGCAAGCTTCTCCTTCCATATGGAAGTTAAACTGAACAACTAAACTTCCAGTCAATTGTGTGCCTATCATCTGATCATCATGCAAATGTAGGGTTGCCACAGGAGGGATTTTTAGGTATGTTAAGTTCAGATGTTGAAGATGTGTGAACAGCCAGCATTGTGGGATTTTTTGTTGTTTTAGTTTTTTGTTTTTGAGACATGGTCTCCCTCTGTCACCCAGGCTGGAGTAAAATGGTGTGATTTCTGCTCACTGCAACCTCCACCTTTTGGGCTCAGGTGATCCTCCCAACTTAGCCTCCTGAGTAGCTGGGACTACAATCATACACTACCAGCCCCCATTAACTTTTTGTGGAGGGAGGGTTTCACCATGTTGCCCAGGCTGGTCAGCCAGCACTGTTCTAAAGAAGACAATTTATAGCTGCAGGAAGTTAAAGCCTGAGTGCACCAAATGAGACACTAGTGTTTAACAGTATTAAATCTAAGGGCCAACTTTTTAAACTATGTTCATCCTATTTTAAGTTTTGCAAGGGCTGCCACAGGTACTCACAGATGCCAATCAGATATGGTCCTCTTTCTCATGTGCAAGGGTTTTTTTCCTTTTGGGTAGTTTCATGTTGTTCTCAACACATGATGAAGCTCCAGGGACCAGATTTGTCATTTTAAGATAAGATATTTCTAAAATATTTGGGGATGATAAGGAATGTTTAGTCATAGTTCATACTAAACATGCAAATGGATAAATAGATAAATGTTTGTGCATATACCTTTGTTTTTACAACATAGATTCGTAACTTATGTTGACATCAGCATTTTGTACCAGGGCTACCACTGAGTACGACTATGCAAATTCCTCACTGAGGAAACTGAGTTAATCCAGAAAGTCTACTTCACAGAGAGTCTGATGTTAATGATACCCTTTGGAGGTCTGAAGTATGATTTTGGTTTCCATTCTATGAGCTTGCTTTCTAATTTTATTGTCTTTAGACCCAGTTAGAATAAACTACACCAATCTGCCAATCTCTAAGCTTATCTGTTCATATTTCATTATTTTTTTCTGCCTTAGTGAGATTATTATTGTAATAACTAATAAGAACTAACATTATCTAACTGCATTATCATGTTTAATCCTCAAAACAACTCTCCAAATCAGATTTTATGACTACTCTCATTTTATAAGGAAAAAACAAAAGTTTTCAAGGATAATGACATCAAATTGTGTAGCAGAGATTTTTAACCCAGGCCTTTTTGACTTCAGAGATAGAGACCTTCATTCTTACTTTACTGGAAAACTTCTATTACATGCTAAACAAATGCAGTGCATAAAGTGGATTTTTTTTCTTCTGTATTATTCCCCTGGCCTTTAACTATCTGCTTATCTCATTTGTTGCCCCACTGGAACTTCTACTATTATTACCACTTAAATTTCCCATCTATCTGCCTTACTCTACCAACTCTTAGTTGGGCATATTTTAATAGCTGAAGCTTTTATGAAGATTAAAAAAAACATAGAGATGCTATTTAAGCTCATCCTGCCAAGTGAAAAGATTCTAATCTTAACTATATCAGCGTTTATATTTTCCCTAAGACAAAACATGTACATGTTAAAAATTGTGGGTTGGTATTAAGGAATTAAATCTATATTAATGCATATCTGGAAAGGTTTAGTTTATTTTGCTTTATTAGCTCAAGAGCAGTTGGCTCAATTTTTCTTTGTTTCCTTGCTCCTCAGGCTGAGTGATGTAGCTTCTAGAACTTTGTAAAGATTCAACATGAAGCTCTATGAATATTGAGTGTTAGCTTATGGATACTGGCTCCTCTTGAGGCCCAAAGTGAAATGGCTTTCAGAAGAGGTGTGTGAAATGAAAGGAGGATGTGAGAAATTCACAGAGGTCTCAATCAGAGTTAAGAAATGTAACAACTGGAATAATCAAAGAAAACACACGCACAATAGAAGGAAAAAAATTAGTGACATTTCATGACTGACCACTAAAAATAATTGTAAGAAAGCAAGCATGTTGACCAAATTAAAAGGAAAAAATCGATCTGTTTGTGTGACAATACCTTTAGGTATAATTTTCCTTACTTTATATTATTGAATAAAACTGATTTAATCAACTTTTATTAAGCAATAGAGAAATACCTAGAAATCTGATATGCTCTGCTGCAGATTAGCTGAAAAAAGACATATATAGATGTACGTATGTATATGACATATATATATATATATGTATTTTTTATCCTTTGCCATTTGATATATATATAAAATGCATTGTTCTAACTATATATATATTTATTTATGTGTGTGTGTGTGTGTGTGTGTGTATATATATATATATATATATATATATATATATGCTTTTTATATGTACGATTTCCTAATGGGGATACTAAGTATTAAGCAAAGTCATAAAAGAAAGAAACTAATGAGACCAAAATAGGACCCATGGCACCATTTTCTTTTTCTGTCAGGTAAATAAATGCAAATGTAATTTTGTGACCTGCTAGATACAATTTTTTATGACATATAATACCTTGTTATTCCAATATTAATTTAATTAATTTTCTCTTTTATGCTTTTAAAATACCTACATATTATTTCAATTCTAGAGCCAGGTAAATATAAGCACCCATCTTAAACCCTTGTCCACTATATTATAATATAGTCTACTCAGGCTGCAGTAAGAGAATACCACAGACTGGGTGGCTTAAACAATAGAGATTTATTTTCTTACAGTTCTGTAGGCTGGAAGGCCAAGGTCAAGGTCCTATCAGGATTGGTGTCTGCTGAGGTCTTTCTTCCTGGCTTGCAGCTGCCTACGTTTTTCCTACATGGCCTTTCTTCCATGTGTACAAGAAGAGAGAGAGAGGGAGATTTGGTGTCTCTTCCTCTTTCTAAAATGAGAGCTATTTTATTAGATTAGGACCCCATTCTTAGGATCTTAATCACCTCCTAAAGACCCTATCTCCAAATATAGTCACATTGGGGGTTGGGGATTCAATATATGGATATGAGAAGGGATGCAATTCAGTCCATAACATCCAGGTCTAAAAGTATTATTGGAATAAATCAAATTGGAATGAATAGCATTCAACTGGCATGGCCATTTGCTACATTATTATTTCTTCAAAATACTGTATATTATTTATCTTAACCAGTGAAAATAACATGAAAATTAAGAGGTTATTTCAAATGGCTGACTACTTAAACTCTAAGACATTATAAATGACATAAAATATGAATTTTTAAATGTAGCTTCATAGGAATCTGTACAACAATAACAGTAGATTTAGTAGAAATGACATAAAATATGAATTTTTAAAATGTAGCTTCATAGGACCGGTACAACAATAAGAAGTAGATTTTAGTAACCAATGAAGACAAAAAGCAAACTGGAATAGATGCATAGATAAAGGCACATGCATCTATGAAATGCAACTTCAGATAGGAGGAGAGGATGGTGCTTTAAGGGGACTACCCCCAGAGAATTGGTACCAGTCTGCCCTCCCCATGTCATAGCTTGTGTGCAACAGTAGGCAGCAAAAGTATTTCACTAAGAGGATACATTTGCATATGTAAACATTTAAGCTAGAAATGAAAAGGTGTGCACCCAGTAGCTAACGGCATTTTAAAAGGGCAGGAGATTTCTGCAACTTCAAGACTATTGCATACACCCCAGTAGCACTTATGCCTTTCCTTTATATCACTGTAAACATCATCCTATAAGCAGGGCTAGCATCCTTAGACATACTTAAATAGGTTTCCCAACACAGAAGGAGAGTGTGCAAGCATGAATCGCTAAAACAAATGTTACAAAATGTTTCCTAGGAAAAAGAAAAACAATAAATCAGAGAAAGAAGATAAAGATAATTATCAGTACACAAAAAGTCCAGTGAAACTTATAGTTAAGTCTAAACACTTGTTGGCAAGCAGTATGAAACAATATGAAACAGAAATACCAGATATTATCGACATGCAGGTGTTGTGACAACAGAAAGAAAAACTTGGAAGCTGTTTCCAAGATGTACGTACCTAGTGAAATAATAAGCTCTAAATGGTGATGACATGTTTAAATAAATGTGTTAAATATTTAAAGATGATCATTACAAGAAATTATGTGCATATAATATCCTCACACATACACACATGTACGCACACATATCTCTAACTCCTGGAATAAAAATAAATGATTAAATAATTAAAAATAGAATAAATAAGCCCTAATTAAATACATCATTAATATATAAAAAAAAAGAGTGAAAAACTATTTGAAATGACAGAGAATCCTCGATCTTAAGTGGCAGATCAGGAGGTACAATCAATAGCAAACACAAACAAAGTTCAAATCCAGTCATATGCTGCTTGCAAGAGATAGACCTAAACATACACAAAACATTGTAATGAAAGATATGGAAAAGTATTTATCAGAAAAACAATACCTAATAAAGCACACAAAGAATTATATCAGGCAAAATAGAAATCAAGGTGAAATTTTGCATACTCTTACATGTTTAGTCATTACTTTTTATTTCAATGTTTTCATTGGGTTATTTTATTTCTACCTAAAAATGACCTTTATTTATTTATTTTTAGTGCAGGTAAGTTGGTGGCCTGTTTTCTCAGTTTTTACTTATATCAAAGTCCTTACTTTGCCTTTATCTTGAAGAGTATTTGTTTTGGGTATAGAAATTTTAGTTGGCAGTTATTTTCTTTCAATATGCACAAAACTCATTGCATTGTTTACTGGCTTCCTGTGTTATTGTTGATAAGTCACCTTTTAATTATGTTGTTGCTCCTTTGAAGGTAATGTATGCTATTTTTCTTCCTTTTGCTGTCTTTAATTTTCTCCTTTTTTAAAGTTTTAAGATGTTTTGTCATTATATGTCTAGATGTTATTTTCTTTGTATTTATACTGTTGAGATATATAGAGTTTCTACGATCTCTACTGTAATGTCATTCTTAGTTTCTGACACTCATAGACATTATTTGAAGCAATAATGCCCATTATTTGACATTCTTGGCATTATTGCTTCAAATATTGTTTCAGTCACATTCAAAAATGGATTCCAAATGTTCATATGGTAGACATTTTGAGAATGCCTTGCTTATCACTTAGGCTCTGGCTATTTTACAATTTTCTCTTTTAAAATTTATTTTTCTCCTCTTGACTTCAATTTTGATATTCCCTGTTGAACTGTCTTCCAGTTAACTGATCTTGTGTTCTATTGTGCCTAATGTGGTGTTAAATCTTTTTTTTTCAGTTATTAATATAATATTTTATATTTTTTAGCTCTAGAAATTCCAATTTATTTTTTTCTAGATGTTCCATCATTAAATTGATATTCTTTTCCCAATTTCTCTCTCTCACACACACACACCATATTTCTCTAGTCTTATCTCTTGGCTTTTTTGGTATTTCTTAAATTATTTTAAAGTGAAACATAAATGTACATATTTATGGGGTAGAATATGATATTTCAATACACGTGTACCATGAGTAGTGCTCAAATCAAGGTATTTAGAATATCCATCTCCTCAAACATTTATCATTCCTTTGTGTTGGGAACATACAAACCCCTTCCTTCTAGTTATTTGAAAATATACGATGAATTATTGTTAACTATAATTATCCTACATTGCTATATAGTAGCACCTACTCTTCTTATCCTACTTTTGTATGCAGTGACCAATTTCTCTCTATCTCCCTGCTGCCCCTACCATTCCCATCCTCTAGTAACCATGAATCTGTTCTTTATTTCTATGAGAGCAATATTTTTAGCTTCTCCCTGTGATTGAGAACATGCAGCATTTCTCTTTCTGTGCCTTACTTATCTCACTTAATATAATGTTCTCTAGGCTTATTCATGTTACCACAAATAACAGGATTTCATTCTTGTGGCTGAATAGCATTTTATTATGTATATATATATATATATATATGTATATATATGTGTATATATATTATGTGTATATGTGTTTATATATGTATGTGTATGTGTATATATATGTGTGTGTGTATATATATGTGTGTGTGTGTATATATATATATATATACACATATACATATGTATATATATATATACATATGTATTCATTTGTATGAATGAATGAATACATATGTATTTCATTTTCCTTATTCATTTGTTGATGAAGACTTAGGTTGATTCTATATCTTGGCTATTGTAAATAGTGCTGAAATAAACATGGGAGTGTGTTTATCTCTTTCACATATTGATTTGCTTTCCTTCAGATATATACTCAGCTGCGGGTTTGTTGGATCATATGGTAGTTCTATTTTTAGATTTTTGAGGAAACACCATACTATTTTCTATATGTACTAGTTTACATTCTCATCAACAGTATATGAGTTCCCTTTCCTTCACATGCTCACCAGCACTTGTTAATTTTTGGTCTTTTTGATAATAGCCATTCTAACAAGGGTGAGATGATGCCTCAATGTGGTCATGATTTGCATGTCCATGATCATTAGCAATGTTGAGCATTTTTTCACATGCTTGTCCATTTGAATGTCTTATTTTGAGAAATGTCTGTTAGATCATTTGCCCACTTGTTAATCAGATTATTTGGGGTTTTTGCACTTGATTTGTTAGAGTTCTTTATATAGTCTAGAAATTAATCCCTTATCAGATAAAGAGTTTGCATGTATTTTCTCCCATTCTGCAAATTGTCTCTTCACTCTTTTGATGGTTTTCTTTGCTGTGCAGAAGCTTTTTAGCTTGACAGAGTCTCATTTGTCTGTATTTGCTTTTGATCTCTGTGTTTTTGAGATTTTATCCATAAATATTTTCCCACACCAATGTGTTGAAGCATTTCCTCTATGTTTTCTTCCAATACTTTCATAGTTTCGGATCTTACATTCAAGTCTTTAATTCATCTTGAGTTGATTTTTGTATGAGAGATAGGAGTGTAAAAGAGAGGGTGTGATTTTGGTGAGAGATGGGAGTCTAGTTTCATCTGCATACAGATATTGAGTTTTTCCAGTACTATTTACTGAGGAGACTATTGTTTTCTCAATGTATGCTCTTGGCTCCTTTGATGAAAATTAGTTGATTGTAAATACATGGATTTGTTTCTGGGTTCTCTATTCTGCTCCATTTATCTATGTGTTTGTTTTTATGCCAGTAACATGCTGTTTTATTTACTGTAGCTTTGTAGTGTATTTTGAACTCAAGCAGTGTGATGTCTCCAGCTTTGCTTTTTTTGCTTATGATTGTTTTGGCTTCTCTGGGTCTTTTTTGGTTCCATGTAAATTTTAGTTCCATACAAATTTTACTATTAGTTTTTCTATTTCTGTGGAAAATGTTGGTATTTCAGTAGGGCTAGCATTGAATCTGTACAACCCTTTGAGTAGTATAGTCTTTTTGACAATATTAATTCCTCCATTCCATAAACATGGGATGTCTTTTCACTTTTTTTTTTAAGTGATTTATAGTTTTTATTGTAAAGACCTTTAGTCTCTTTGGTAAATTTGTTCCTAGGTGTTTATTTTTTTTTTTACTTTTTATTTTTTGAGATAGACTCTTGCTCTGTCACCCAGGCTGCAGTGCAGTGGCATGATCTTGGCTCACTGCAATCTCTGCCTCCTGGGTTCAAGCTATTCTCCTGCCTCAGTCTCCTGAGTAACTGGGACTATAGGCGCCCACCACCATGCCCAGTTAATTTTTGTATTTTTGGTAGAAACAGGATTTCACCATATTGGCCAGGCTGGTCTTGAACTCCTGACTTTGTGATCTACCCGCCTCAGCCTTGTAAAGTGCTGGGATTATAGGCTTGAGCCACTGCACCAGCCTGTATTTAATTTTTTTGTAGCTGTTGTAAACAGAATCAGTTTCTTGATGTTACTTGAGAATCTACTAAATTGTGTATGTTGATTTTGTATCTTGCAATTTTTCTTCTGGTACTTTTTAAATTAAATTTTGAATATTATACATAAAAACTACAGATAATCCAGATAATACCATTTTTCTCTAGAGAGTTTCTACCCTTTCTACTATTAGGCAGATTCAGGGCTAATCACCTGAAACCAATCAGAGACTGAGCTGAGGTAAAGCTGGGTTGTGGTTGGGTTTTGAGAAGGTCCCATCTAACTCTTGGGAGCGTGCACTCCCAGGTCATAGTTGTTCAGGTCATTCAACTGAGAACCTTTCGTATTCACTGGAGCTCCTCACTTGGATGCTTTTAAACTCCTTCTTAGAAGGGAAACAGTTTTCTGATTAGCTTCTTGTCCTATTGTGTCTCTGGTGTTACATTTTGAAAAATGTCTTTTTTAAAAAGCCACCTGTGTGTCAAGCTCAGTGCTCTGTCTCACCATTCTCACTGGCATTTTGACCTTTAAATTTCCATTTTGTATTATTAGCACGGAAAGGTCACCATCTATTGTTTTTTCCCCTCCCAGAGTGGTTGTTTACTCATGCAAAGCCCATATTGTCAGGTTTTTAAACTGCACTTTGAATTGGCAATGTCCCAGAGGAAAATGCAGCTGCAGAAACTTGGTTCAACTTATTCAGTTCCCTTCTCCTCTGGATCCTGGCTCCTCTGGTCCTTATTTTTTCCTTGCAGCAATGCTTTCTGCATTTTTATTGGATTACTTCAGTTTCCTCAGTTTGAATGTTTGTCTAATACAAGCTCCTTTATCTTTTTCTGGAAATTGATCATCTTGAACAAATTTTCTTTAAAAAAAAATCTATATAAAGAAATATTTGTTAATGTCTACTGGGCTGTATATTTTATTTGTTCCTCACAGTAAAGTTTCAGAGTATGTATAGTCTTTTCCATTTTTAATAGATGAAATTACTCATTTACAGTTTCTAAGAAGTAGATTATAACATCATCTTGTTTTAAAAAGAAAATCCTATGCTTTTACTACTATATCATATTTTCTGATGCTCATGAAAGTGAGGAAAAGCTAGAACAGCCTCAGAGGCTTCAAGTCAGAGAAACTTGTGACTCTCCAAAAAATGTGGACTTGCCCCATGAGAAAGTTCTGGGGTGCCACTCTTGGTACTGCCTGTACAGGTAAATATGCTGGAGTTGTTATGGTCAACCAGCCTTGCAAAAAAAATTTGTAGAAAATAAATTTTTATAATGGTGTTAAACCTAACATGGATTGAAAATTATTTATGTGCCAAATTCTTTGTTATTTATTTATTTTTTACTTTTTTGAGAAAAGTCTTTCTCTGTCACCCAGGCTGGAGTACAGTGGTGCACGTTTGGCTCACTGCAACCTCTGCCTCCAAGGTTCAAGTGATTCTCCTGCCTCAGCCTCCTGAGTAGCTGGGATTACAGGCATGCACCGCCATGCCCAGCTACTTTTTGTCTTTTTTGTGGAGACAAGGTTTCACCATATAGGCCAGACTGATCTCGAGCTTCTGACCTCAAGTGACCCACCCACCTCAGCCTCCTGAAGTGCTGGGATTACAGGAATAAGCCACTGTGCCTGGCTTTAGGTGCCAAATTCTTAAATGTATATTAACATGTTTAAAGCTCTCAGCTACATTACAGCCTACACTCCCTTTTTATCCCCATTTTACTTATGTTGAAACCAAGACTCAAAGAAAATGGTAAGTTAGCCAAGGCCTCATAAAATAGTAATTAATGGTTTAGCTCCAAAGCCCAGCATTATGCCTTAGATATATTGCCTTATAGGAACATTACTTGAGCCCAGGAGTTTGAGTCCAGCCTGGGCAACACAGCAAGTCTTGTCTCTAAAAAAACAGATTAAAAGGGCCGAATGTGCTGGCTCATGCCTCTAATCCCAGTACTTTGGGAGGCCGAGGCAGGCGGATCGCCTGAGGTCAGGAGGTCGAGACCAGCCTGATCAACGTGGAGAAACCTTGTGGCTACTAAAAATACAAAATTAGCTGGGTGTGGTTGCACATAACTGTAATCCCAGCTACCTGGGAGGCTGAGGTAGAATTGTTGAACCTGGGAGGCAGAGGTTGCAGTGAGCTGAGATCTTGCCATTTCACTCCAGCCAGAGCAACAAGTGTGAAACTCAAAAAAAAAAAAAAAAAAAGATGGAAAATAAATATTGGCTGGGCGTGGTAGTTCATACCTGTAATCCCAGCACTTTGGAGGCCGAGACAGGAGGATCACTTGAGGTCAGGAGTTTGAGACCAGCCTAGCCAACATGGTGAAGCTCTGTTTCTGCTAAAACTACAAAATTTAGCTGGGCATGGTTGCCAGAACCTGTAATCCCAGTTACTTGGGAGGCTAAGGCAGGAGAATAGTTTGAACCAGGGAGGTAGAGGTTGCAGTGAGTCAAGATCATGCCACAGCACTCCAGCCTGGGCGTCAGAGCCAGACTTTGTTTCAAAAAATAAAAATTATATAGGTGCCTCAAAAGTGAGAAGCCATTCTCCTTCTCTTTTTGAGAAACCAAAATATTTCAATTTAAAGAGCAGAACTATGAAGACAAATTTTTGTCGGGATCTTACTGTGACTCAATCCCAAAAAACTTTATATCTGGAAATGCACATTAAGAAATTATTCATTAACGTTTTATTCTTTTCTTTGTTTTGGATTACTAATTTCAAAGTATTTATTTCAAAAATAAAGATTTCAAAAATACAATGTACTGTGTACATTTGAGTGTGAAAATATGGTTGGACACAATATGTACAGATTTTTATATCAATTTGTAAGAAACTAATATATTTTGCAGAATACAACTCTAAAGTGATAGAAAAATGGCCTATTTATTGCTGATATTTTTCCATTTTCTATGATTGTTACTATTATGAGTAGCTAACAATGAATTCATTATCTTGTGAGTGAAAATTATTCTGTTCCAAAGATCTCCTCTGAGGTACAACAAATTAGAATTATAGAAAAAGACCTACTGTATTAGAGACAGTTATAACTGCCCCTTTTCATTTTCATTAAAAATGAAGCTCTGCAGCAGATGGGCTTCAAAGATATTTTAAAGATTTAAGTGCTAATGCATGGGAGAATTCCAATGCAAACAGTTCCTTTAAAGTACTTTAGTGCATGCTGGGCTGTGGGAGGGACCTGGAGAGGCCTCTTAATCTTGCTTAGATCTTTTCATTAATAGAGTGTTATAAAAATTACCTTTGGCATGATGAGAAAGGCAGTCTTACTGGGACAAGCTTGGCTTCTTCCTGAATTATCTACCCCTCAACTAAAGTTTAGTAAACCGTTCTAAATAAAGAATCAACTCCAGCTGCAATGGATGAGTTTCAGTTTGGAACTATTTTATTAAATATTGAATATTTTATTTTCGAAAGCATATGGCATACAAATGTTGAGAATTTCCAAAAAAAAGCTAACTTTTCAGTAAAATAGTATTTCATATTTTAAGTACATAAGCAGTGGGTTAAAGTTAAGTATTTAAAATGGAAATATGTTTTTTGAATTTCAGATGAGATTGGGTGTGTTCAGGGTGGTATGGCCATAGACGTGTTTGAATTTCAGAGCACAGTTGAATCACCAGAAAGTTTCAGTCAATGTAAATGTCTATAGCAAGTTAATACAAGCTCACCATAGTCATATTAAGAATCACAGTGGTTCCAATTACAAAGTCATTAAAGTTAGTAATTACATTAAAGTATTACATGTGACACAAGCTTATGGGCATTCTGCATGCTACATAAAGAAAAGGTCTAGAGGAAGGAGCATTTAGGTCACAAATTAGCTGATTCAGCAAAACTAATAAAAACTGCTAAAGAAAAAAGGAAAAATTCTGTCATCCCTAGAAATGCCCACTTGTTCTATAAAAAAATTCCACTTTACTTTCACCAGTAGAATTTGGCCTTACCTTTTTAGTTATGTAAAATACTGCAACATAATTTTATATGTTAATTTGTCCCTAAGATGACACTTTACATATAAGAATTAGATTTTTAGATCATGCTGTTTTCTATTTTTGTATATATATATTTTTTTACTCTCACCTAGCATTCCACAGTTGTTAAGTATGGAAAAACCAAATGATGATAAGAAATGGAAATAAACAATATAGTTTTCATTTTACAGGGAAATAAACATTCTTCTGGTTTTCTCTCTCATTTCTAGTTCATCATACTTTATAATAGAGAAAAGATATCCTCTTAATTATTAGCCAGGTCTCAGTAACCAATGTGGAAGCCAGAAAAATTATGTTTGTTATCTTATTGTAAAATGTTCCTCACTCTATTCATGCATACAGGGCTTGATCAGAATGATAAAATAAATTCCATCCTGGGCTCAGCTACTGACAAGGTAAATTTTATGAGTAACATAATTTCAATGAATCATCTCTTCACATCTGCAATATGAGGATAATAATATATATACTGCAGTATATTTGATGAGAAAGTAAATAACATTTTGAAGTAATTTTTACATAATAAAGTCCTGTACGACTGTTGTTAGTAACCATTACACCATTGCTACTATAAAGGCTTTGCTCATACTGGGTCATGGGAAGCTATTTTCTTTTCTTCTCTAGTTTACAGCTAGACAACTTTACTCCCCTTCACTTTGTTTTATAGAGTAGGGAGTCCAGCTGTGAAAGCCTACACTAAATTAAATGACTAGAAAAACAAAGCTCTGAATGAAGTTCTCATTCCATTGTTGCCACCCACCCAAGTTATCCCCACCATCACCCTATATTTATCACAAGAGTTTTACTTGGTGAAGTATACCATAAATCAAATCGAGGATTTACAAGAAGACTTTTTATTTCATAGATTTAAACATAGATTGAATGCTTGAATAAATATTGAACCATTTCAATAAAATACTAGCTTAACTGAAATACCATTAAATAGTAGAAAACCAATAAATAAACCAGCATTCCAATCCAGGCGTATTATTAAGGCAGGAAGCAATCAGATGTATAAGGAAGAGAACTCTTACAAACCAGATGTTCTAATTTTTGTTCCGCCTTTGTATAGCACAGTATGTTCTAAGGTACTTTGTAATCCTTAAATAGAAAAGTTTCATTTAACCCAAATATTTTGTTTTTTTTCTAATTCAGAATGATGTGTGCAATTTTAAATGCTCTTGCATCTATCTCTCATGGCCTCAAATGAATATTTTCCATTTGATTTTGATGATTTCTTTGGATATCAACAATGTCCCTAAAGTAAAACGGCAACACATTTTGCTCTTGTTTTTTATGTGCCGATATTTTGTTTGCCTGATGTAAATTGGAATATTGGAATTCTTTTAACATTTTGATCATCTTCTAGATATGTTGCTATTTCTAATACTTTATGAGGAAAGCTTGATATCAACCATCTTCAGATATTATCTTCAATATAGTTTTACCTTGTTTTGGGATCTTGTTAGATGTTGGGACTGATTCGTGAGTAAATAAAACAGGATACAGAGCCCCAAAAGTATCAACAAATATTTGCTGAGGGTTTCTTCTGGGGACTTACGAAGTAGGAAGTATGATGGCTTCTGCTCTGGGATTAGTTATGACCTGAAGGCACAAATGATTATGTATGAGCTCTAGACAGTGTGAATTAAAGAGCAGTGTAAAGAAAACTGGCATTTGAATCTGTTAACCTAGTTTAGAATCTTCACTGCACCTGTTACTGGCTCTCTGACCCTGGTAAACTATATAATATCTCTAACCATAAATTTCCATAGAACAAATAAAATAATAAATAAAATAATAATGAACAGCTCTGAGTACAATTAATGCTTTTTGTCTTAACCATACATATGTTTGTTGCATACCCTGTAACAGAGGAAATCATCCATTCACTCTGTTTCACTATCAGTAAAATGCTATGAATTCCCTTGAAGGAGCTATAAGCCTGCATGAAGGAAAGTACTACAGAAATCCAATTATTGTGAGGAAAATGGGAAGGGAGAGTGATGTTAAAGTTCAATTATTATTTAACAGTAAGTGTGAGCTTTCAGAGAAGCAGGATGGCTTAACTGTCTTTTCTAGTTCTGGAAATTAGTAAGAATTCGAGAGAAACTTCTGCTAAGTAAACAAAACTATACAAACAAAACAAAATACTACAGACTAGGTGGCTTAAACAACGGAAATTTATTTTCTCACAGTTCAGAAGGCTGGGCAGTCTAAGTTCAAGGTGCCAGTGAATTTGGTTTCTTCTGAAGCCTCTTTCTTTAGCTCGGAGATGGCTTCTCATTGCATTCTCATATAATCACCCTTTGGTCTGTCTATGTGTTACCTGCATCCTACTCTCCTCTTCCTACAAGGACACCAGTAATATTGGTCAGGGCTCACTCATATGACATCAGTGTACCTTAAATAACTCTTTAAAGGCCCCATGTCCAAATACAGTCGCATTCTGAGATATTGGGGTTTCGGATGTCAACATATGAAATTGAGAGGACACACCTGAAGCTCTAAGGAATTGATTTTCACAAAATCCTAAGGCCAATGTTACGTTGGCCAAACTTCTAAGAAACCAAAGGCAGAATGAGAGTGAGTCTGTGTGTATGTGGGTTGGGGGAAGGCTGCAGGAGAAGGCAGATGGTTTAATCAGAGATCAGAGTAAGCACATTTTGTAGGACTTTTGCTTTCTTATATTAATTCAGCCATGTATTATTGAGCTCATATTTATATTTGTCCATCATGAGATGTTATTCTGTTTATCCTTGTAACTCCAAGCTAACAGACATAAATACAATTAATACAATACTTGACATGTCCCTCCCAGAAAAAAAAATGTATATGGAAGATGGAAAATAGTCCAAAAAATATGTAAGATCAATTAATTTTTGCAATATCAAAACATGGATTTTTAGTAAATGTTTAAAATGAGAACAGTAAATACATCTTAGTTGTTTGACACACATGACTGTGAGAAGCACTTCAAAAAACACTGCAATTTAGGCTGGACAATATAGCAAGGTGTCATCTCTACAATAAATTTAAAAAGCTGGATGTGGTGGCACATTCCTGTAGTACCAGCTGCTTAAGAGGCTGAGGCAGTAGGCTCACTTGAACCCAGGAATTTGAAGTTACAGTGAGCTATGATCACACCACTTCACTCCAGCCTGAACAACAGAGCAAGATACTGTCTCTAAAACACATAAATTTAAAAAAAATCTGTAATTGGTTATATCTTGTGGGATTATGAGATCATAGATTTAAAAATAAAAACAGAAAGTCTCCCAAACTTATTTTCTTTAAATTGACCAGTTTTGATTGGGTCAAATACAATTTTTTTTCTGTATTCATAGGTGATTGCATTACTTTTAGTCATGGATTTATTATTTTGTACAAAAAAAATGGCAATGTCACTCTTATAGTGCTGCACATGGTGATGTTATGTTCTTCTATAAAGGATGAGAAACTAAGGTCAGCAAATTAATCTGCTGGAGGAATTTATTTTTACTATGTTTCACACTATCTATATAATTATAAGATGTATAATATGTCTGTGATTATGGATATGTTTCAAGTCTTTGAAATCTAATTCAAAATAAATACTAAAAGCATTGAGAAAGAACTTTCATTATAAAAAAAAGGTATGAGAAGGAATGTGTATAAAGAGAAGATGAGTTTTATGTATTCATACACCAATATAAAATTTTAGAATATTGTTAGGTATTTGTTCATGGTAGTAAGTAATTAGAGATATAAAAGCTCTTTAGTTTTCTAGCTAAGTAAAATATCTTTGCTTAATATTATATGTGAGTTATTTGTTTTTAAGATTTTTTCCATATATTATTTTAATCAAAGATCAGAATAAACTCAGTTCAGTGTAGCTATTTGTAAAATGTAAGACAAGAACACTTGGACTATCTAGATAACAATTTATAAGTCTTATAAATTATTCTTTTGCATATCTAAAGATGAATCTTTGGAAATGTTTTAGAAGATATTGTGAGAAATTTACTTTTCGTAAATTTAAGGTTAATACTTTATTATAAATCTCCCTCAAAATGCATCACGATTTCTCTGAATGGGACTTTATGACTGTAGCCCTGTGGTTATGGGTAGAATTGTGTCCCCACCAAATTCATATATTGAAGTCTTAACCTTTAGCACTTCAGGATATGACCCTCTTTGGAAACAGAATCATTGCAGGTGTAATTAGTTAAGCTGTGGTCATAGATGAGTCAAGTAGATCCCTAATCCAATATGACTGATATCATTTTTATAGAAATACATTTGGACACTTGTATGTATACAAAGAGGATGTTATTTGAACATGAAGACAGCCATGTAGAAGCTAAGGAAAAAAAGACCTGAAACAGATCCTTCCCTCACAGGTCTCAGAAGGAGCCAACCCTGTCAACACTTTGATTTTAGACTTCCAGCCTGCAGAACAGTGAGACAATAAGTTGTTGTGTAAAGTCACTGCTTGTGGTGCTTTCTTTTTTTTTTTTTAATTTTTACAGCAGGCTAGAAATCTAATACATCAGGTCTCCAGTCTTATGATGTTGTTACTGCCTTAACATAAAACATGAAAATATTCACCAATAATATAGTCTTTGCCAAGTTTCTGAACCATTGTGAGGTCTTGCGAGTATGTCACAACATGTGAGTATTTTCTAATGAATATTCAGTTTGGAAGAATAGCTCTTAATTAATATGCCAGCTCTAATGACAAAACAAATTAAACTAATAATACCGAAGATGTAAAAAGTTCAGCCAGGAAAGACTCAATTATGAGTTATTAAAAAATACACTTAAAGGGATATATGCTAATAGAAATGCTTCCATTTCTTCTTTATAGTTTATTTTTGTAAAGAGTCTTGAAAAGTCAAACTTCAGAGTCAAACAGAGTTGCTTAGAAAAGTGTCTCTGATGTTTATTAGTGCTGTGGTGTTAGGTAACCACTTAACGTCCGTAAGTCTAAGGTTAAAAAATGGGAATAAAAGTGCTTAACCTGAAGAATGAGTCAGATAATAAATCAGATGATTAAAGAAAGCATCTGCCTTTTTTTAATTGAAGTAGTTTTTAAAAATTGAAGCATAACTTTATATAAAATACAAATCTTAACTGCACAGCTTGAAAAGTATTTACATGTGAATATACACTTGGTGCCAGATAAAAGTATGTAACTTTTCCATTAATTCATTTTGAAGCTTGTTTTTCTTTCCTCTCAATAGCCTCTATTTTGCTTTTATAGTAATAGATTGTCTAATCATCCTTGAATTTAATACAAATGAATTCATGCAGGAAATACATACAATATGTAGTCTGTTCTTGGGCTCATTTGCTCAACATAATGTCTATGAGATTCGTTTTGTCATTGTAAATAAGTAATTTTTACTACTGTATAGTATTCCTTTATAAAAAATGTCAGATATGGTTATTCACTTGCATGTTAATTAATAAAATTCTAAGAAAGGAAAGAAATATAGCTTCATGGTTATATAGTATGAATAGACTCCTTTAAATGAAGAGAAGAAAGAAAATTTTAATCATTTTCAAAATTACTCAGATTTAATTAAAATTAAGATATTCTGTTTACCAACAATGCATTGTTCAAAAAATGAATAAACAAGTCACAGTGTGAAATATTTCCGCAATATTTATTACTAAAAAATAACTCACAATATATAAAGAACTCTTATAATTAATAAGAAAACAACAAGTGACCTAATTTTTAAAAATGCCTGACTACTTGAGTATTCACTTCTCAAAAGAGGATGTTCAAATAACCAGCAGGTACATAAAATGTGTTTGACATCATTTCTCAAGAAGGAAATGTGATATAAAATCATGGTGATATACCATCACATACTTATTAAAATGGAAATATTTTAAAAGACTGTTGATATCAACTATTGTAGAGAAACTGTAATTCATATATATTACAGATAGAATATTAAATTGATTTAGAAAAACATTTGGTATTACATACTAAAGTTAAATATATGCGTATCCTATGATCCAACAATCACATTTTTAAGTCTTTTTCCAAGACTATCAGAATATACATTCAACAAAATATATGGATAGAAAAACTTATAAAATTGTTATTGACAACCCCAGTCTAGAAACAAATCAAGTATTTATTCAGAGAGAAATGGTAAAAAGAAATATATAGCACATGATAATTGTTAGCAATAACCACTACTATTATGATTGCGTTTTTCTCCAAATGCATAGTGTCTACGAGATGTGATGTTTTTGTTTCAAATGTTTACTTTTCCATGTTTTTTCACTGGGAAAGCTTAATTTTAGAAGACAATGAATTGTTTAAATAGATTATTCTGTTGGGATGGGAAAAGGACTTTGATAAATAGATAAATATCTACACATCAAAAAGAATAGCTAACCTCTTTGCCCATACCTTTCCTACCTAAATGTACTTTAGTCTGTTCCTTTCACAACTCATTAACTCTATTCCTACCAGAGATTTATAATATGCTTTTGTGTACTTATAAAATCTTTTGCAATTGGAATTGCTCTAAATTTTAATCCTTCTATAGATAGAAGTAGAATGAGAGCAGGAGAGAGAAAAGAGCGTTCTTAGTCACTAACAGTATTTGTTCAGCTATCTCACCATATAATTAGTTGCTTATTTTAAAGGAGGGAAGCACCAAACTAGTATACACCAGATGTCTGATGAGGTATCCTCTTTTTCAAATTTTACAAAATTCCTCTAGCCGATGTTATATGAGATATCCTATGATCTCCATCTCCATTGATTTTTTGAATTTCTTTGTCTTATTTCAGGTTTTTCCTCCCATGAACTCAAGATTTTATCAAAACATCTCAATTTCAGTTATTATCTTCTTTTAATTGTTCATTATTGACACAGAGAAAAAATTCAGACCCTATTCTTGTTCTTCTTCCACCCCTACCCAAAAACATCTGTTAGGCATGTGCTATAACAGGCTTTTACTGTGGGTTTTGAAGCACGGAATGGTTTTAGATGGAACCAGTGCAATTAACTTAGAAGTGAATTTTAGACATTCATGTCCTGAGTGCCCTTCAGCCACCAGACAACAGAAATTCCTTACTGGGTAACATCATCTTCCAGCTTTGGCCTCTTGTCATTTTTTAGGTCTTTCTCTCTGTGTCCCTTCTCTCTTCCTTCTCAGTTTTCTCCTGTCTCCAATCCTGGACTCTTGCTCTCTCCATGCTTGGTAGTCTTATTATCACATTGTTAAATCTTTTCACTTTCAGTGCATGCCCTGTTAGATGCTTATCAAATGAGTCATTGTAGTCAATCTTTTGCTAAGGTCTTGATGTCGAAAGTTTTCTCCTTTCTTTATGTCTGACAAAGATAGACATTCTAAAACCTTCTCTGAGTTCCACAATGTGTGAGGACTGTTCTCTCATTGCCATGATAAACTGCCAAAGCACTGACATATGATTATCTGGATGGTAGGGAAATAAATGAATAAAGAAATTTCAAGTCTTCAGTTTAATTGATAAAGCCAATCACTGCTTCTAGCATGTTTTTAAATCTACAGAGATAAAATAATAATATGGGCCAACTTAAATTGTATGTTTTGTTCTCCTATGTTGTGACAGGAAGACACCTAACTCTGTAACCTGCAGGGTTTCAGAGAGATTCTAAATTGAAGAAGATAGGTACAAAACCTGGATAATCAGCCACTAAGTGATTCCATGATTGTTGCTTGAATAAAAACATATGGAATTCAGAGGAGAAAAGTTGAAACTAGCCTAGGGGATAGCTCTGAAAAACCTGTGATAAAGGAATTTACTTGCTGCTGCAGACACCATTGGATGCTTTGTGCCAACTTTTCTTACAATTTAACCTTCTCTAGTTGTATTTTTCCCTCCTGTACATTTTGAAGTTAGCATTAAAAAATCATGGCATAGTAAATGGTTTTAATGCAATATTAAGGAAGGTTAAGCTATAAGTTATGGTTGTTTAAAAACACTAGAACTTAAAAAATGTGAGAAGGGAGTGGGAAATCAAGATTGCTGGAGGCCATTACTTTTGTGCTATTTACTTTGTTCTAACAGGGTCAGCTCTTGGCAAAATCTAGAAGGAGGTATACAAGTTCCTTCACTTTTCTGATCAAATTGCCTTAAGCATTTTCAATGTAATTCACACAAATCTATGAAGTAAATATATTGCTATATGATTGTATTATAAGTGAAGAAACTAAGATTTGGAGAGGTTAAACAAATTGCCTGAGGTCAGAAAGCTAGTTAATGGCAATGTTGGGTTTAACAACTATTCAGCCAACTCACACTACTGGAATTCAGAACACTACCTCTTCTGGTTGCTGGTAACTGCAAAAGAAGTACTCATTCAAGAGATTGTGTGTGTGTGTGTGTGTGTGTGTGTGTGTGTGTGAGA
>NW_016107318.1:2040131-2063967 GCF_001604975.1 Cebus imitator
GAGAGTGTGTGTGTGTGTGTGTGTGTGTGTGTGTGTGTGTGTGTGTGTGATCCAGGATGACAGTGTTGGTGATCCAGAGGAAAAATATTTGTAGTAGTGACATAATACATGGTGGCATTTCGGAATGTTGGCAAATGTGGATGATATAAGAGAGGGGCTGGAGTGGCTGCTTTTGTCATCCCACACCCTACGCCACTCTCTTATACTTGACATAGACTGCTTTAATACATAAAATGTTTACTGAACAACAAGTGAAAATGTTTCATTATAAAAAAGCAAAAGCACATGTTGACATTTATTATAGTAAAAATAATTTGTTAAACAAGAAAACCCAATAACAACCATGGTGAAAATATTCATTCAATAAATATTTATTTAGAGCCTACTATCTCCTGGGAACTGTTTCAGAGCTATAATGGCAAAGACTGACATTTTCCCAGATTTCTCAGTGTAGCAACTTTTAGAGAAATACAAACAAGAAATTTCAAGGAATGAGAAATAAAAAGTGAGATGTGGGGAAATTTGAAAAAAATTTAAAGAATACCTTTTCAAATCTAGTAAGGTTTATACAGGCTTCTTACAAAATGGATGAATAGATGAAATTAAGTTTAGTAACTTAAAAAGAGCAAGACTTATAGTGAAATATGATGCAGTAAGGACATTCCATTCCACTTCTTTCTTCAAAATCAAATAAAAAATCAAGAAGAAAATTAACAAGAAAAGAAAAAATCAGCACCACCAAACGAAAAGAGGAACTAGTCACAACCCTAAATCTCTATTTACAAAAAGTAGCTATCAAAGACTAAACGAAGGACAGGTGCAGGGAGCAGACACAGACTTCTCCAAATCTTAGGTACTTTATTCTAGAATTAGAGACTTATGAAGGGGGAACTAAGTCCCTTGTCTGGAATAGCAGTGTGCTTGGCAGATCATAGATAAGTCACAAAATTATAAATACACACAGAAATACTTTCTAGTTGCAAGTTGGGAAAGTTGGGAGTGAAGGGAGTTCACTGAGAGGCATGCAGACCTCTGCTCTTCTGAAAGAGGATAACACTAATTTCAAGGAACTCTGCAAATTTGTTGAGAAAGTGCTCTAAAACAAGAAGAAAAAAATATAGATATAAAAAGTTAGTAAGAAAATCATGGAAAAGTCATAAAGAGAAAATTCACATAACGAAAATTTTTAATTAAATTTAAGTTTAATATTTTTTTGAATTTTTTGAAACTGGGTCTCTGTCTCCAAGGCTGGAGTGCAGTGGCATGATCTGGACTGACTGCAGCTTCTGCCTCGCAGGTTCAAGCGATCCTCCCAACTCACCCTCTCAAATAGCTGGGACTAGAAGTGAAGGCCACCACACCTGGCTATTTCTTTTTTTTCTTAGTAGAGATAAGGTTTCACCATGTTTCCCAGGCTTATCTCCAACTCATGAGCTCAAGCAATCTGCCCATCTCGGCCTCCAAAAGTGCTGGGATTTACAAGTGTGAGCCACTGCACCCAGCCCCAACTAAATAAAATTTAATAAATTCTAAGAAATGAATGTTTATCTAAAAAAATGTCAATTTCCAGAATTGTTTTCTAAAGCAGTAAAGCACCAGAATTAAACCAAGTGAGATAAAAAATTTGAGAAAATATCACAGAGATACCAGCCCCAAAGTAACAGGTTAAAATATTTATAAAGAATGCTAACAAATATCTACAGGCAGAAATTTCTAATGCTGTTCCTTGTTTTCCAGAACAGAGAGAAGAAAAGTTAACCCACATTTTTTATAAAGAGATAGTGACATTAATACAAAAAGCTGAGAAGGGTAGTTTAAAAAATAGAGAAAAGAAACTAGCTGCAGAAAATTTAAATTATGAATACATATTCCTAAGAAGGTGTAGAACAATCAGATGTTCCTTTCAATAGATGCTGAAAAGAAATTCTTCAAAGTGTTAAATATATTATTCATCAAGATTTCTACATGAAATTCAACTAGATAGGAATTACTTAACATTACATAAGAACACATTAAATACTACCAATAGAAATCATTATAATGCTGGTAACTAACACTTATGAAGTGCTTACTGTTGTGACTGAGACGCCTTCAGCCACTCTTTTCTTATATTGTGTACTAGTCCACAAGGTAAGTACTATTATTTTCTCTATTTTACAGATAATAAATCCTGGCACAGAGATGCCAAGTAACTTTTCCAAAATTAATGATCTACTAACTGGTAGAGCTGGGTGCAAACCAAAGTAGTCTGACTTCAGAACTCATATATGCTATATAAATCATGTTTTAAATGGAGTGGCCCAATAACACTTAATATATGACTTATAGGAAGAACACTTCAACTCTTTCCTGAATAACAGTACCAGGTTGAAGGCTGAAGAGGGAGGACTGAATAAATGAAAAAGGTGGTTTTTTTTTTTCAGGTAAGAAGACCGAATATTTTCCATGCACACAAATTATTTTATATACTATTTGTTACACCAATGTTTTCAATAGCAATGACTGAGAATACCCTGAGATTCCATCTGTAAAGTGGAGAGTATAAAAAAAATGTGGTATATTCATATAAGAGAGTATGTTTTTTTTAAGGTTGATTAATATGTGCTAATATAAAAAGATGGACGAGCTCTATTAGTGAAAAAAGAAAGCACAGAACACAATACTCCCATTAATCTAAAAAAAGGAGATTTCTAGTTTACGCAATTATAAATACATATGAAAATTTCTGTAAGGGTATAAAAGGACCATATTGTTCAGCTCTGAAGAGCCCATCTGGGGTTTGAGTGGCACAGGGAGTGGAAATTAAACAAATTTCTGTAATTTAAAAAATTATATTTTTCTATTTTAATTAGTATTTAGCCTTCCATCTGTATCCATGGAGAATTGGTTCTAGGGCCTCCTGAGGATACCAAAATCTATAGATGCTCAAGTCTCTGGTATAAAATGGCACAGTATTTGCCCATAACCTGTGGATATTCTCTTGTATACTTAAATAATCTCCAGCTTATTTAAAATCCCTAGTACAAACTAGATGCTATGTAAGTAGTTGTTATACCGTAGTGTTTAAGAAATAAAGACAAGAAAAATGTGCATCTTCAATTCACAGGCAATTTGTTTTTGAATATTTTTGATCCTTGGTTGGTTAAATCCATACATGGGGGACTTATAGATATGGAGGGCCTGTATGTATCATATGTATGTAAGTGAACTGGCCAGATGAAAGGCCAGGGGTAAGACTTTGGTGGAGGTGCAAAGAAGAAGCAACAACAACAACAAAAAACGATCTGGAATGGCCCTGAACTGAAGGATACTCAAGTAAACTGTAGGAAAGAAAGAGGTTGAGAAAGATGCCTAAAGTAGTTTTCCAAATTGAGCAGCATTTGACCCCATTGTGGCTAAAATAGTTCTGCAGCTTCAGAATAATCTTATCCTTATACTGTTCCTAAAAGAGAGGTGACAGTGTTTTCATAATGCACCACTAGTATTATAATTTTTAAAAATTATACTTTCATGACCCTTAAAGTTAATTTTAACATAAAAAACTCTCCTGAGGGATTCAAAAGTCAATGAAATCTGTCGACTATTTTATTATAACTGGGAAACCACTATCTGTTTTTCAGAGCTTTGATTTTATACAGACTACTCAATCTAACATAGAGTTCACACAGAGCAAAACTTTATAAATTTAGACTTAGAGGAATATATACAATGTATTATTTTATTCGAGGAAATTCTGATTTCAAAGTGATAGCAAGCACATACAATAACTGGCTGTAGATCAATAAAATGTTGCCTGCTAGAGATTTTAGTAAATACATATGTTTATTCTCTGAATCCGTTTGTTAGAACCTTCTTAAATAAATTCCCTCTTGATAAATTTCCAAAATCAGTCACCTAATTTATGAAGGGTCTTCTGAATTATCAAACATTTAGTATTGCTCTATTGTTATAAATTTTATTCTGTATGAATACTCAGAGGATTGTTAACTTATGCTAGCCATATATGTTACTTTACTGAAAAATCACTTTATTAAATAATCAAATGATTAGTCCTTCACATATTACAGTTAGCTTTGTGGTTATATATATTTATTATATTGGAAGGGAAATGCATAATTAAAAAAATTAATTACCACCTTTCAAAACTGAGTTTATGTTACTTAACTGAATTGTTCGATAAAATGTAGTTTAACTCTCAAATACAGAGAAGATAATTATAAAATTTCATGTTTTACTTTTTTTTCTATATTAGTCTAGTACAATGGTCATAATAAAATCTAGGATCTCTAGTTTATTTGAAACACTGGCAATCACTGCATAGTTGTGTAAATGTAGATGTAGACATTGGAGAAAGGTGGGAATGTGTTTTGACAGCATAATGTAGTCTGGAATATATTCTTCTGAATAAATTCCAAAAATTGCCCAGGGATATTTTTGTCATTTGCCTCTTTCTTCTAGAAAATGATGCTGAATAAGCAAAATAAAATCAGCAATCACAATTCCTAGGACCGAGTATGCTGAGAGTTTAAGGTTTTGTAAATTATGGTTTTACAGTGCTTGAAGCTGATTTGTTTAAAAAGAAATAAACAGGCATGTCATTTGGATTTTTGTTTGCAAGTTCACCTTTTTTTCAAACCCATTTTTACGCTGTTTACAGCAAACAGAAAATGTCAGTCCTATCTCTAAGTTCTAAGTAAGTGAATTCTGAGAAATAGTATTCTAATATTTCTCTGCTAAAGTAAATTTAAAATTTCAAGACTTTAAGTTACCTAGATTATCTTTAGTACTATTTTGTTCCTAGCATATAAATGTAAGAAAGTTTTGAAAATATGGAATATATAAAGTTTTGAAAATATAGAAAATATATATATATATACACACACATATACACATATATAGTCACGTCACTTAAAGATGGAAATACAGTCTAAGAAATGCATTGTTAGACAATTTCATTCTTGGCTGAATATAATAGAGTGTACTTACACAAATCTAGATGATATCACCTACTACACACCTAGGCTACTCTTATAGCCTACTGCTCCTAGGCTACAAACCTGTACAGCATGTTATTGTACGAATACTATGGGGAACTGTAACACAGTGGTATTTGTATATCTAAACATAGAAAACGTATACTAAAAATACAGCATAAAAGGTTAAAAAAAAAAAGAGGTACACTTTTATAGTGCACTTACCATAAATGGAGCTCGCAGAACTGGAATTTACTCTGGGTCAGTCAGTAAGTGAGTGGTGAATCAATCTATAAGTCTAGGACATTATTATCCACAACTGAGGACTTCATAACCACTGTACACTCAGGCTACACTAATTAATTAAATGTGTTTCTTTAGTAACAAATTAACTTTAGCTGTAACTTTTTTACTTTATAAACTTTTAAAGTTTTTAAACTTTTCACCTCTTTTGTAATGACATGTAGCTTCAAAAACATTGTCTAGCTGAACAGAATTATTTTCTTTATATATTCTGTAAGCTTTTTTCTCCTTCTAAATTTTTAATTTTTATTTTTGACATTAGTTAAAAACTAAGGCACAAACACACACATTAGTGTGGGCCTACACAGGCTCAGTATCATCAGTATCACTGTTTTAACCTCTGCATCTTGTTCCACTGGAAGGCCTTTAGGGGGCAGAAACATACATGAAACTGTCATCCTCAAGGCCTTATCTGGTGTACCACTTGAAGAACTTGTCTAAGGGGGTTTTATAGATAACTTTCTTTTTATAAAGAGAAAGATTACAATCTAAAATAACAATAAAAACTGTAGCATAATAAATACATAAACCATATTCATTTGTTATCAAGTATTACATGTCAACTATTATGTACTCTACATAATTATACATGCTATACTTTTATACAACCAGCAGTACGGTAGCTTTGTTTACACCAGCATCACCACAAAAATGTGGGTGATTCATTTTGTTGCAATACTAAGATAGCTATGATGTCACTAAGCAACAGGAATGTTTCTGTTTCATTCATACAGAATGGGAGGACCATTCTGTATGCTCTCCATTGTTGGCTGAAATATCATTAGGTGACAAATGACTCGTGAAGGGTCTTGCCTCCATGTTGATGGCTGCTGACTGATCAGCATGGTAGTTGCTGAAGGTTAGGGTGGCTGTGGCAATTTCTTAAAACAACAATTAAGTTTGCTGCATCAATTGATTCTTTCAGGAAAGATTTCTCTGTAGTATGAGATGCTGTTTGATAGCATTTTATCCGTAGTCAAATTGCAAAATTGGAGTAAATCCTCTGCCACTTTTTTATCAACTAAGTTGATGAAATATTCTTAATCTTTGTTGTCATCTCAACAATGTTCACAGCTTCTTCATCAGGTGTAAGGTTCATCTCAAAAAACCACTTTCTTTGCTCATCCATGGAAGTGACTCCTTATCCCTTCAAGTTTTGTCATGCCAATGCAGAAATACACTCACACGATTAGGCTGCACTCCTAATTCCAGTTCTATTGGTATTTTCACCATATTCTGCAGCTATTTCCTCCACTGAAGTCTTGAACCACTTTAAGTCATCCATGATGGTTGAAATCAACTTCTAACAACCTTCTACTAATGTTGTTATTTTGACCTCTTTCTATGAGTAATGAATGTTCTTAATGGCGCTTAGAATGGTGAATCCTTTACAGAAGGTTTTCAATTTACTGTTCCCAAATGCACGAGAGGAGTAACTAACTATGGCAGCTATAGCCTTACAAAATGTTTTTCTTAAAAAATAAGACTTGAAAATTGAAACTATTTCTTGCAGAATGGAGGTTGCGTTAGTAGGCATGAAAATGATATTAATTTTTTTGTATATCTGCATCAGAGCTTTTGGGTGACCAGATGCAGTGTAAATGAGCACTAATATTTTGAGAGAAATCTTTTTTTTTTCTTTTCTGAGCAGTAGATCCCAATAGTGGGCCTAAAATATTCAATAAACCATGCTATAAACAGTTTTGTTGTCACCTAGGCTTTGGTGTTCTATCTATAGAGTACGGGCAGAATAGATTTAACATCATTCTTATGGGCCTGAGGATTTCCAAAACGTGCATTGGCTTCATGTTAAAGCTACTGGCTGCATTAGCCACTAACAAGAATCAACCTGTTCTTGAAGTTTTGAAGCCAGGCAATGACTTTCCTCTCTAAAGGAGTCCTAGATGGCATCTTCTTCCAATAGAAGCTTATTTTTTCTACACTGAAAATGTGTTGTTCAGTATAACTACTTTCATCACACATGATTAGTCATTGCGCGACTAATCATGTGTGACACAGTGACATGAAGTAAACACGTGATGTTGGAAAAATGGCATTGATAGACTTGCTAGTCAGGATTGCCACAGATCTTCAACTTGTTTAAAAAAACACAATTATTGTGAAGTGTGGTAAAGCAAAACACAGTAAAATGAGGTATGCCTGCATATGTAACCTTTTAAAATATTAAAAAATGTTTATTCATGGACCCATTCCTTCAACCAACAAATTTTACTTTGTGCCTTGCATTAGCCGGGCAGTTGCCAAGTACTGGTTAGACAGAGTTGAGAAAATAGGCATATGTTTCTGCCATCTTGGAGCTAAGAATTCAGAGGGAAAGTAAAAATTACAAAACTAAAGTCCAACAAATACCTCATTACACATTGTATGTTGTATATACTGCTTTTTAAACTGCTTATATTCCACTTAGCATATCATGGAAGTATCATTTTCAAAAGTCAGATCATTCCAGTCCTCTTCTCAGAACTCTGCAGCGACTCCCCATCTGGCTGAGAATGGAGACCTGAGCCCTTGCCCTTGGCCTATGTGTACTAAATGCTGATGGCTGCTCTCTGATCCTTCCTTTGATTGACACCTCCTTCCTCACCCACTGTAGTAGCCTGGACTTCTTGCTGCCCTTACTCACTTTAAACTGATCAGTGTCTACCTCAGGCTTCATGTTTCCTAATCTCTCACCCTAGGATGCCCTGCCTCCAAATGCCTTAGGGCCTGACTTGTTATTTTCAACTCTAGAAGTCGTCACTGTCTACCATCTGGATAGCCGTATGCCCAATTCATTTTCTATGTTTACTTGACTGTTTTTCATAGCTTTTAATCTGTCCTGGAACACTGCATCTTCATATATTTATTGTCAGGTTTTCCCTTCTAGAATGCTAGCTTCATGAAACTAGGGGTGTTGCTTTCTTCACTGCCCTACCTTCTAGCACTTAATATGCATTTGATGAATATTTATTAGATGAATGAATGAATAAATAAATGAAAAAGTAGATGAATGAACAATTTTCTAGTCACTGCATGTTCTTATTTGCAGCATTAGAATATTCAATGATATAAACAGATCATATTTGTTTAACAATATTTTTATCTATTGAGCTAAATTAATTTCTTCTTTTTTCCTTTTAGAAATCATGCTGTCATGAACTCCACTGTGGTTAGATTACTTAGTGGTATTTCCTTAGGATAAGTTCAAGGAAGTGGGATAAACTGTGTTATTTTTCAGGCAATATTAGATAATGAGAGAGTATCTATTATTGCTAGGAAATGTGTATGTCTGAAAGAAACTGAAGTTCATTCAGGAGTTAGCTTCTGAACTCTGTTCACCAGCAAACTTCAACTGAAATTATTTTGGGACCATATTCATGCCTGTAGTCTTGGTTTCTGTTGAATTTAATTTTATTAAATTTTCTTCAGTCACAATTTTTAACCACAGTTTGTCTAGGAAGGAAACAGAAATGTGGGTGTTAATGTGTGTAATATATAGGCCTTAGAAATTTTTAAAATCTCACTTCTAAAAATCCCATAACTTTAAGAATCAGAATAGGAAACATAAATAAGAGCACATATAGTGATCCATCCACAACTATTTGACTGGGAAGTAGATTAAAATCCTAAATTATTGCTGAAGTTTTCTAAGTTAAAAAGGACTCAACTATAAGCACTGAAACCAATCAGAGTTTCTCATGTCAGCTGTACTATTTCCTATGGAGCTAATCTATGCAAGTAGTTTTTATCATTTAAACCATCCTGGTTCAAAGACCATTGATGATGTTATATTGTCAAAAGAAAGAACTTGTAACTGACAGTTTATTCAGCATGAGAAAGAAAGAATGAAGGAGACTATTTGCATTTAGCTTACATTTTAAAGTAAAGAAAAAGTACAGAGAACAATTTCCAAATTTGACATCATCTCTCCCCCCTCCTTTTTTTCTGAAGCACTGTTTTAGTTTTTAAAGAAATTCTAAATTGACATTTAAATGGTGGCAGGGCAATTCTCCGTCTCTGCCTTGTGAAACGGTCTCTGGAAATGTACAATTATGCTGTCATCTTTAGCACTCCACATTGGACAGAGTTTAATTATTAATGTGTTTCCCTCAGAGAATGACTCGATCATGTCACAACTCTAGACAAATACAGCTAATGCAAAATCATAAAATATTCACTTGAATACTGCTGAACTGACAGGAAATTAATTCTATGAACACTTTTGATATTACCAGAAAATTAGTTTCAAATGCATAAGACTGAAATAAATGTGTTCATAATTTGCTCAAGGGTAACGCTCATCTTGCAATCAGTTGGTGTCTTTTTATAAATGTTACAAGTATTCAACATGGCTTTATGATAAAGAGGACAGCTAATGTAATGTATTATTTGTAGACAGTGTTTTACTTGTAAACAGCAGGGAGTGAAGAATTGCTCTCTCAGAAATATTTAAACTCCAGTAATATTCTGCCATTAATCATTTTGTAGAACTGAAGAAGTACCATCAAAAAAAATTTTTTTTTCCGTTAAGACCGAGAAGCTTAAGGAATGGTAATGGGATTTCAAACTTTTCATTTCAGATTACTGTCTCAGTTCTTATGAAATATTTGAAAGTGATTGAAAATGATTAGGATCTTAAGGCTACTTGATGTCCATCATTGGAAAAATTAGTGATCTTATGAGTTTTGAGAGTTAAAAGTATACCTCAAAGAAATTTACTTTCTTTTTTGCATTTTCCCAGACATTTCCATGAATTTTATTGTAATATTATGCTATAAATATTTGTGTCCATATTTTTTACATTGTGCCCCTACACTTACTCAACTAAAACCTCCTTGAAGGTTAACACTTTTGTCGTTGATCTCTATCCCTAGAGCCTAGTCAAGTGCATAATGCAGAGGCTACATGCTTGAGTTGCTTGGTGTATAAATTAACAAGTGAAAAAAATAGATAAATGAGATGAGTTCTCATTAAAAACATAAATAGGGAAGTAAAATAAGTCAACATATAGTACATTTACTTTACAATTAAAAGTATCTTATAAAAGACTATTTTAACATTTATTTCTAAAAGTGGCTTCTCTCGCTATAACTGATTCCTGCTTTTATAGAAACTACTCCTGACTCACAAAGGTAAACTTTTAATGGACAAAATTTGCTATCTTGCTATAGCTAATCAATCAGAGCTAAGCTAATCAGATGTTTTTGAAACATCTGAATGTGAAATTGTGGCATTGCTGGAGTTGAATCATATTTGACGGTATTCTAGAGAAAAAACACAGCACCATGTGAGTCAGGTCACATTTTCTTACCATCGTGAGTTCTAGCTTCTGTTTCCTTCTAACAAATATCTCTTTTAGAAAGCTGACGTTAGCCATAGTCTGCTTCTATTACTAGAAACCAAAAGAAATTTGATTCACATAATTATGTATAATAAAGCATGTTTAGACAGTGTACTTTTGAACAATTTTGTTTTTAAACAAAATTATCTAATTAATATGACTAGAGTTTTCAGATCTTTTATGCTTCCTTTAATCTATTTATTGTATATATTTATTTAATGTAAAAATTACAATTGTGGGAAATTAAATTTATGCCATCTGCACAGAAGTTGTAATAAAATATTAAAATAAACATGATTATTAATGAACCATATCAGTGAATTTTAGTTTAATAGTTTTTAAGTTATTTTAAAAATTGCAGGAAATGAAGTTGTTCATTATGCCATAAAACTACTTCTTGTAATGGCAGATTGAATGGGGGCCTGAGTTAAACATAACCGCATAAATGCGAAAAGGCAAAAAGGATCTAATTGAAGATATTATTAGAAAACAAAATATAGCAAATTAATTAAACAATGCAAATCTCCATAACAATGGCTACATGTTTTTAAAACTTAATGTTTTAATATTATCCTTACAAAGATTAGTCAAAACACATCCTAAATTTTTATGCCAATTTTTTTTCCAGGGTGGTTATTTATCCAGCAAATAGAAACTATAATGAATGTTTACTCATTTATCTGGCAAACAAGTATTCAAAACCTACTTTATGCAAGGCATCATACTAGGTGATAAGAAGAATACAATGATGATGAAGAAAACTTTCTTGCCTTTGAGAGATGCAAATTAAAATTACAATAAGATATCATGTTATACCACTCAGAATGGCTGTTATTATAAAGTTAAAAACAACAGATGTTGGTCTGGATGCTGAGAAAAGGGAATACTTATACGCTGTTGGTGGGAATGTAAATTAGTTCAACTTCTGTGGAAAAGGGTATGAAGATTTCTCAAAGAACTAAAAATAGAACTACTATTAAGTCTAGTAATTTCACTACTGGGCATCTACTCAAAGTAAAATAAATCAATATACAAAATGACATCTGCATTTGTATGTTTATTGCAGCACTACTCACAATATCAAAATCATGGAACCAGTGTAAGTATCTATCACTGGTTGACTATAAAGAAAACACGGTAAATATATACCATGAAATACTACATATCCATAAAAAAGAACAAAATCGTATTATTTTGCAGCAACTTGGATGGAGCTAGAGGCTATTATTCTAAGTGAACTGACTCAGGAACAGAAAATCAAATGCGTTCTAAGTGGAAGGTAAACAACAGGTACACACGGGCATCTGAATCTAAAATAAAAGTTGAAATAATAATAAAAAAGAAAAATTTCCTGCCTTCAAATACCTAGGAGGGAGATAAGTAAAGAAACAAAAAGTAGCAATATAGACTGAATGTTAAGAGAGATATTATAAATTCAAAGTAATATGTGACTTAAAGAAGGGGGAAATCAAATTAAGATAATTACGAGAGGATTAATTAATAAGATGGCTTTAACAAGATGAATTGAGTAGGAAAGGATATTTTGAAAGGTAGAGATCATTTAGTTACCTGTAACTGTATGAGCAACAACCTTGTTGCTGAAGTATAGAGTATTCAGAGACCAGCATCCACTGAGAGTTTGGCTATGAAGGAGGTTATTCCCTTCCACCAATAATCTTATGTTTCTGATGAAATTGATTATCTACATGATGTTACAGCAAAACTAATAGAGTTGTTTTCATTCACTCTGTATATTTTCACTCTTCCCATGATCTCTTAACATCATTATAAATAGGATTTAGTCTCTATCTTGTAGCCAGGTTACAATGACATCCACATTGTTAAATCCAATAAGCAATTATTTGTTCATAATTAATTATTAGCCACATTTGAACACTTGACCATCTCTCCTCCTAAAAATCTCTTGCTTCAGTTGGCTTCCAGGTAACCCCTATATCTTATTTTTTTTTTCTCCAACATCCAATGTACACCATTCCTTGTCTATTTTGGCATTTTTCCCCCCAACCATTTATCACTGAAGTATCCCAGGACTTAGTTCCTAAGTGGTTTCCTTTTTGCTGACTTCCCTTTGTGATACCATCAGTGTAATGGATTAAAAATGTCATCTGTAAATTTCGGACTCCAAAATGAACATCAAATTATGGATCCTTAATTCTGAACTCATATATATACAATGTTCCTCTATATTTCAATTAGCTATAAGACATTTCAAAGCCATACCTCTGATTTCTTTCCCAGTCCAAACCACCTTTAATCAAACTCTTCCTCACTGTAGTTAAAAACAATCCCATTCTTCTAGTTATTCATGACAAAACTCATTGAAACCTCTTATGACTAGTCTCTTTTTCCTAGTCCTCCTTTCTCTCAGATCTTCTTGATAGTAGCTAAAAAATATATCCAGAATTTGAGAATTTCTCATCACTATTACTGCTGCCACCCTGATCAAAGTCTATAATCTCTTACCTAAGTGTTTTCCTTGTCTCTGTGCCTGCTTTCCTTTATTCTGTTGTCAATACCACAGCCAAATCGATCATGTTAAGATATAAGTCAGGTTAATCATAAGCTTACTTTGGTCGAAAAGCATGCAATAAATCCCTATTCCTTCACAGTGAGAACTAAAGTCCTTATAACAGCTCACCTGCTGTTGCTCTATCTGAAATAGTCTTTTTGCAAATACTTTCAGATCTTCAGATTTATTTCTGATGGTCAATTTTATGTGTCAACTTGACTTGGCTACAGTACCCAGTTATTCAACCAAACACTAATCTAAGCGTTGCTGTGATGATATCCTCTAGATATGATTGACATTTAAAGTCAGCCGATTTTAAGTAAAGGAGATTGCCCTAGCCAGCCCAAATACCTTGTAAGCAATTGCAATTGCAATAGCAACACACAATCTCTCTCCCCCCACCTATATATATATGTGATGGTTAGTACTGAATGTCAACTTGATTGGAGTGAAGGATACAAAGTATAGATTCTGAATGTGTCTGTGAGGGTATTACCCAAGAGATTAACAATTGAGTCAGTGGGCTGGGAAAGGCAAACCATACCTTAATCTGGATGGGCACAATCTAATCAGCTCCCAGTGCAGCTGGAATATAAGCAGCCAGAAACATGTGAGAAGAGAGACTGGCCTAGCCTCCAAACCTACATCTTTCTCCCATGCTAGATGCTTCCTGCCCTTGAACATCAAACTCCATGTTCTTCAGTTTTGGGACAATGATACAATGATGAAGATACAATCTAGAGTAAAAAACATACCACTATGTGAGTCACGTCACATTTTCTTACCATCATGAGTTCCAACTTCTGTTTCATATATATATATATATGAAAACAGATTTATATATCAACTTCTGTTTCATATATATATGAAAACAGATATATATATATATATATAGATATATATATATATAGATATATATATATATATATCTCCTATTAGTTCTGCCCCTCTAGAGAAGCCTGACTAATACAATATATATATATTCAGTTTTTGTTATACATGGTGGTGGTGCTCTATAAAGTCACCATGAACACTGAATTAACCAATACTAAACCATTGCTCCTATGGGAAATACAAGGTTAAGTATTAGTCACAACATTCCCATCAACCAATCAATTCATACCTTTATTTTATGTGTGTCCCTGTTTAAAGACACCTTTGAAAATATACATGGATTCACTGCTGTTTGGTTGGTTGGTTAAAACAAAGATTAAAAAATTAAAAGCAAATAAAAATATATATTGTTGATTCATTAAGGTTGAATTCACAGCTAATAGCACTATAACTCATGCGTGAATGGGGCTTATCTAATACTCATATTATCTCCTCAAAGCATATCATAGACATTTTACACTTAGGAGTACTAGATAGCACTGTACATTGGGGGACATTTTAAACAGTGAAATTGCCAGCAAAAAGAGGACAAACATATTTTTTAAAATGGCACTAAATATACCATGAAAAGGATAATTTTTTATAATAGAAGAGATAATAGAAGAAGACATAGTGTTGCCTTGTTTGACCTCACCTGGGAACATTCCTGTTGGGTGACTCAAACTTTTTGCAGCTCTGTGCATTTCCATGAATAACAACAAAACTGCCATTATTATTGATTTTTATTATATTAATTTGGGGATTACAAGTACATTTTATTGAGTAGGTGAATTCACAAATCTGTAATCTGCAAATAATGAGGGCCAAATACACGCAGACACATACACATCCACACACATATACATCTATCTATCTGTCTGTCTCATCATATTCTCTCTCCCTCTTTGCCTCACTCTCATAGAATGTTTAATAGCCAATTTATTCTGTTTCTTTGATAGACATCTGACTGATACACTCCTAATTCACCTTTTTCAAGTCTTTGCTCAAATTTCACTTCTTAATGAGTCCCACTCTCAGTTCCCCAATTTTCTTTGGCCTGCTTATTTACTTTTTATAGGACTTATCATATTCTAACATTATATAGTATGTTTATGTGGCATATTTATTCGTTATTTATTCTGTTTATTTTTTATTGTCTGTCTCCCTTGAGTCAATGTAAACCTCACAAGAAAAGGATTTATGTCTGTTTTGTTCACTGATATATTGTCATAACTTGGAATGACATTTGTAATGTAATAAGTGCTACTAAATATTTTTCAGGAAATGAATGAGGTGATTTATATGAATGTTGAGCTTGAAAATGATTTGCTGTTGTTTTCCATGAACTTAAAACCAGATTGTTGCTTCTAAGTTTATTCCTTTTAGAAATATTGAGGTAGGCGGCATGAAGCCTACTTAAATCTGTCCAGTGGCTATCCCTAACAAGTATATCTCATTCCCTGGCAGCTAAAATTTGAGAAACTGGTAGTATATCCAGGTGGGGCATTTAATAAACAAGCTTTACCATCAAGAGTGGAACTAAAAAAAGAGGAAATGTTAGAGATAAAGGATTAGAAATAGCTTGTATAAAAATGATTTGCTGAGATTATGTGTAAGATCTCTGCCTGAGAAATGATGTAGAGACAATTTAACAAGAGCAGAGAAAAAATAAAAGGGAACCTAGATAAATTCTAAGATCAAATGTATTTAAAGAATAGGAGAGAAATGAGACAAAGATATAGCGAAGAACATACTATGGCTATCTATTATCTATGTATCTATCTATCTACATATCTATCTATCTATCTATCTATCTATCTATCTATCTATCTATCATCTATCTATCTATCATCTATCTATCTATCATCATTTATCATCCCGTAGAGAAAACAAACAAATTTCTGTTTACATAGAGTGTTTAGCCTAGATGGAGAAAAATATTTCTTCCCTAAAAACATTCTATATATTGATTAAAACAATTATCACCTTTAATGTTCTCACAGAATTTATAAATGTATTGGAAATGAAAGGAGTGCCCCCAAAAAGCTGATTTGCTTCAAGGGACATTTTTAAATTTGGGTAGTTGGGAAGTCTAGGGGCTAGTACAGAAGCCAAAGCCATGCTGCTGGGCTGGATAAGCGGTAGCCTGCTTTAAACACAGTCTCTCTTCACAACACTGACATCTTTTGGACTTTCATAAACTGAGCACTGAAGAAGCTAGAAGTTAATGGGCAGAAATTTTACTAGGTTTTTACTGAAAACGGAACTAACCCAGTCCTAACCCAGATCAGTTTTTGATTTGATTGCAATAGTCATCCTCTCATACTATTTCACTACAAGAGGAAAGAGGAGAATCTTTATGGGTAGAAGATATTCTCTTACTACATACAGATTTTTTAAATAACAGCTGGCTTGAAATAAAAAAAAAATACTAAACATGTGTCTTAATCCATTTGGGTTTCTATAACGATATGCCAGAGACTGGGTAGCTTATAAACAATAGAAATTTTCAGTCACAGTACTGGAGGCTGGGAAGTCAAAGATCCAGTTGCTGGTAAATTAAATATCTGATGAAGGCATATTTTCTGGTTCATAGATGATGCTTTCTTGCTTGTCCTCACTTGGGGGGGAAGGGAGGAGCTAGTTTTCTGGGGTCTCTTTTATAAAGGTATGAATTCCATTCATGAACGCTCTGCATAATCACCACCCAATGGTTTCCTAATATGACCTTTTAGGTTAGGAGTTCAACACATAAATTTGGGAGAGAAATACACCAACATTCATTCCGTAGCAATATGCCAACATTGAAAAAATGTGATTAATAATCAAGAGAAAGAATAAACAATTGAAGCATAACCTAGCATGATCCAGAGATTAGAGTTTGCAGCGATAACTAAAAAAGCATCATTAATAGATTAAAGACAGGAAAAATGAAGAAAATGGATGAAGTGTATGGAGAATAAAATGTATCAATATGAATCAGATGAAAATTCTAGAATTGAAGTGTTTAATATCTAAATTTAAGAACTCATTGGATTGATTTAACAACTGATGTAGAAAAAAATGAATGAACACACAGATCAACAGAAAACATCCAATGTGAACTACAAAGTGAAAAAAAGGAGAATAAAAAGGAGGATGTAAAGTATAAAATATTTAGAGCACAGATAATTTTATATTTTGCTATGTAACCTACTACAGCCAAACTTACCATTTAAAACAACAGCCATTCATTATTTCTTTACAATTATGTGGGTTGACTGAATGGTTCTTTGAGTCTGGGCAAGCTTGAATGATCTCTCCTGGGCTAGATGTTATGCATCTGAATCTAGGACAGTTTCTCATGTCTGGTATTTGGCTGGCTGGCTGGCTGACGGTGAGTAGCCAAATATTGGTTGGAGCATCTTGTGTCTCCTATTCCTGGCCTTTTCTTCTCCATGAGATTAACTCAGATTTATTTACATGATGATCTCAGGATTCTAAACATGTAAGAAGAAAAGCTCTAAGTCTCAAGTGTTTTCCAAGCATTAACTTGGACCAAAATTGTCCAATGTCTGAAGTCACTCAAACAGCCAAGTCCAGATTTAAAGAGAAGAGAAACAGATTTCACTCTTAGTGGAGGAACAATGAAACCTTCTTGCAAACAGTGTGAATGACTTGCACGAATGTACAGATGATAAAAAAAGATGACTATTTTTTCAATCTGCCACAACCTGGAATTAAAATCTTGGAAGAGGGAAGAAATTAGATCAAATGTAATATTTAAAGAGTTAAAAGCTGAAAATTTTCTAAAAATATGAAAATATATTACATTCCAGATTTAAAAGACCAGAAAACCACAAGCAGAATAATTTTTTAAAAGTTAATTAAACAAACCAAAAGAATTATCTAAGTACATGTTAGTTACCCTGTTGGAAAAAAGAGACAATCTTAAAAGCAGCCAGAGAAGTGAGAAACATCACCTTCAAATAAACAATAGTAAGATTATGACTAACTGAATCAATACTGTGAAAGCCATAAAATAATGCAGAATATTTTTAAAGCATTTAAAAATAAGTATCTGTCAAAAGTAGAATAAAGAAGTATTGATAAAGATGTGGAACAAGTAGAATACTTTCATATTGGTGGGTGTGCATATTGCTAAAATTACTTTGAAAAGCTATTTACCAATGCATACATAAACCAAATATGTAACTTTTCTGTGACCCAGCAATTTTGCTTTTAATCATATATCCCTCCCGAAATGAGGACATATGATCAACAAAATATGTGTACAAGAATGTTCATAACAGCTTTTTTCCTAATAGTTACAAATCTGAAACAACTTAAGTATGCATCAAAAATAAGATGACTAAATATATTATTTTTCATATAATGAAATACTAGTGTTTGGTTTTCAATATTTATACTTATTAATTTTAGCCTATATGCCCACAAAAGGTGTGAGCCATATACAAATTATCATTAATCACTTAAACAATGAATTTTCTCTGCTTTTATACAGGAAAAAAAGGAAGCCACCTCCCTTTCTTCTTTTAAAAAGTGGGAGAATAAACTTTGAACCTTGGAGAAGAAGTGGAAAGGATATTGAGTTCTTATTCTAATTTTTAAAAATACAGTTCTTTCTTTCTTTCTTTCTTTCTTTCTTTCTTTCTTTCTTTCTTTCTTTCTTTCTTTCTTTCTTTTTTTAAGATAGGGTCTTGCTCTGTTGTCCAGGCTAGAGTACAGTGGGTGATTAAGACTGATTGCAAGCTCTGCCTCCTAGGCTCAAGTGATCCTCCCACCTCAGCCTCCTAAGTATCTGGGACCACAGGAACATGCCACCACACTTGGATGATTTTTTTTTTGTAGAGACAGGGTTTCCCCTTGTTGCCCAGGCTAGTCTCGAACTCCTGAGCTCAAGCAATCTACCTGCTTCGGCCTTCCAAAGTGCTAGGATTACAGATGTGAGTCATCATGCTCAGCCCTGGAATATAATTTAAACTTCTCCAAGGCCCAGATGTCTTCAGATTTTAAACCTAGAGACTTTGCCAAAGTTTTGTGCTTCTTCTTCTCTTGATATGTAAACATATACCTTATGAGCTAGATAAATGTTTCTGGAGTTCTCTATCTATACAATTGTAAATTACCGTCCCAAGGCTGGGTCTCAGCCCAGAATTCTGTTTCCAGGTAAAATTTATTCAGAAATTTCCCACTCTAGAAATACGAACATTTTTTTTTTCTGTAGACTTCACAAATACACAGCAATATGAAAGAATAAACTACTTCTAAACTCAGTTTAATAAATAAATCTCACAGACATATGAGAAAAGAAATGAGAGAACAAAGAATATGTACTTTATGATTCTACTTATATGAAATTCAAGAAGAGTAAATCTAATATATAGTGACAAAAGTCAGAAAATTCTACTCTCTGGAGAGAGAGGTGAATGAGAAAGCACACATAAAAAATTCTGGTGCAGAAAATTTTTAATATGTGTGGTGGTTGCTTGGTGTGTATATAGGTAAAATTCAATGAAATTTACAATCAGAATTTTTGCACTTTCAATTATATATTTCAATAAAAATATTCCTGGACAAACTAATGTTTTAGTTAAAGTAAGAGGTCATGTCTTCTTGTAGAATGAATCAGTATAATTTTGTTATTTTTGTCCAATAGTGCTTGTTAATATTAGTAAAATACTTTAAAAAAAATGAGAAGTTTGATTTACCTGAGGATGAGGCTATGAAAGATGTGATCAAGAGTTCTTATTTATGATGATTGCTTTTGATTTAAGTTCAATCATGTAATTCGGGGTAGATGAATAAAACAATGGTAGAAGATGAAAGAGGGCTCTATAAGACAACTTTGACAATATTAAGATAATTTTTTTGTTGTTTTTGTTTGTTTTTTGAAACAGAGTCTCACTTTCTTGCCCAGCCTGGAGTGCAGTGGTGAAATCTCGGCTCACTGCAACCTCTGCCTCCCAGGTTCAAGCAATTCAACTTCCCGAGTAGCTGGGATTACAGGCACCTGCCATCACACTCAGCTAGTTTTTGTATTTTTAATAGAGACGGGGTTTCACCATCTTGGTCAGAATGGTCTTGAACTTCTGACTTTATGGTCCACTCTCCTTGACCTCCCAAAGTGCTGGGATTGCAGGTGTGAGCCACCACTCCTGACTAATATTAAGATAATTTTTTTAAGATTAGCTCAATCTTCTCAAATACTGATACCGAGAAAACATTTCACATTTTGAAAAATGAGACCAATGATACTGTAAGACTTAAGTGTTGAAATTACTTACTGATGGCTATAGAGCTAGGATATAGTCTGAGGTACAGTAACAATGCCCTTGCCTAGAAATGCTAAGAGTACCAAGATCATAGGACAAAAATTTTCAAAGAGCATAAATTATTAAATAAATTATAACACATAGAGAACACGTAGTACTAGGTAGAAAAAAATCAGATTTGATATAAAAAGATTGTCATCAAATGATAAGTCTAAAAATCAGTTGCGAAGTTTCTTAGGTTGAATTTCTTAAAATGAATGCTCAGGAAGAGCTTTGCATTCAGAAGGCTTTAAGAATTGCACACAAAAATGACATTTTTAATAAATCGAGGGTGCAGGGCCAGGCCAAGGGGAAAGTTGAACCATGATACAGTGCAATAGAAGAATTAGTTGATTCCATAGGGAGTTCTTGAGCTGGAATGGTTTTCAGAGCTTCCAAATCAAGACAGGAAATTCAATATTTTGTACCCCTACATAGACTAGCTATTGAATAAAGGCTGTCCCAGGGAAGGGAGTTGAAACTCGGGCAAAGAAGCTCCCTCCAGTATGGTGGACCATTAGGAGGGGTGTTGTTTGGACTTTGGTGGTAGGTTTGCATGGACCTTCTTACTCTGGAACAAGGGGGACCTCACAGTAGTTGGGCTGAATGATGCCTCAAAATCTTAGAGGGGAGATCTGCATAATAGCACTGACTCCATTACAATCCACTCATCGGGACACATAGATCTACTTGCTTTTTAAAATCTTAGCCTATATAGACAAGGATTCTCCAAGATCTTGATTTGTCTCCTTTCCTGGAGAAACATACAAGGAAGATTAGTGGGACAAACTAGAATCATGCCACTGCTGCTGACCTTGGGGCCAAAACTGATGTCCACTATCTGCCTCCTTTACCGTCCATGCAGCGTTCTCCATACTTCATACAGCACTTCTGCTAGTCAGTGTGACTCACTTCAGGGAGCTACTCAGACTGTGTTCTCTGAGGATTGAATCCTCTGGTCACCATGCCTTCTCTAACTGTGTGTGCTACCTATTCCAATTTACTACCAAGATCAGGCAAGGGAATTGGCTGAGTTTGTTTATGCTGCTATAACAAAACACTTGAGATGGAGTAACTTATAAATAATGGAAATTAACTTGGCCAGTCTGGAGTCTAGAAAGTCCAAAATTAAGGCACTGTCAATTTTGGTATCTCATGAGGGCTGCTCTCCCCAAGATGACACCTTTTTTGCTGCATTCTCTGGAGGGCACAAATGTTGTATCCTCACAAGGCAGAAGACACTGAAGGGCAAACGGAACCAATGCTGTGTCCTCCAACCCTTTTATGAAGTTGCTAACCCCCGACATGACTCAGTTGTCTCCATGCAAAGTCTCAGGTACCACACCTTTCCAATCAGGGCTCTATTCTTGGGATAGGAAGACTTGACAAGGTTGATAATACAACTCATTGGAGCATTTTTATTAAGACTTGGGCCTAATCCTTACTCTTTTCTGTCCACCAGATTTATATGCTTTCTTGATAGGCTGCTAAGGGAGCCTTTGGCTTTCACACACTGATTAAATGTATTATTGATTCTCAGCCTTGCATTGCTTTTTTTTCTAGTGTTTTAATAGTACCCACCAAGAGCCATCCAATTTCAGTCTTTATTACTACTCCTTCCTCTGTACTTTTCAAATGCCTGAGTTAATGTACCAGCCAATGCATTCTCTTACACCAATATTTTATTCCAGTTTATAACTAGTGAATGTTTTAACAATTGTTCTGCTACAACATGACATGGGCTAAGTACTTCATCTATTATCCACTAGCCACCAATAATGAGGTCTTCACTGATGGCCAAGTCATTAGTAATCCAACTTCAAAATCCCATTTTCAAATCTGTTTCCTACAATTATTCCTGCCTTGTAAAACTTTAAATGGCAGGCACAAATATGTAGTATTACTAATGTAGTAGAATTTACTTTAATACAATGAAAACCTCTGGGTATACAAACATAGGCAAACACAGCTTTTATCCTCAAGTCACTTGTAAGATATAAGGTTTGATAGACAAATGAACAATTGTAAGTCAGAATGATAAACAACTTAGCATAAGCTTAAGAATATTAAAATTGTTATTATTAGAAGCTACTGTTGCTTCTAATAATAATGTTAGGGATAATGTTAAAAGCAATTGGAATTGGTAATATACTATGTACTGTAAAGCTGGTCTTTTGTGCTTCCATATTTATGGTAAAATAGATAAGAAAAAATGGAAGCTAACCAATACTTGGAAAGCTCTCTACTTTAGGAGATCCAGTGATCAGGAAAATACTAATGTGTTGTTACTCCCTTTGAAGAAATGACAACCAACTGCTAACTTTTATTCTTCCTTAAACTAGGCACCAGCTGGTAGAAGAGAAAGTAGGATGAAACAAACCAAGTAGGGATTTTCTTAAATTTACACCTAGGAAACCACACTGTTAACTTACATAAGTTCCAGGTGTAGAAGCAATTCTATTGTATAGGATTTAACAGCAGTAAATCTATTAGCTTTTGATCTTTGAAGAGTCAGTTAAACATCTTAAGGAAGGTAACCAGCTTTGTGTCTGCTCCTCAATTGGAAGGAGAATAGTTGATATAAAAAATAAAGGTTGTTATTCTCTGAGCTCATTTATAAAATGCTTTCACACAGCAGATATCTTCTAAAGGAGTTGCTAAACATGCAAATACTACAAAAGACAATGTAGTCCCACTTTTCATACCCTAAGGGTGGCTCAGTTACTGCAGTAGATGCATACTGTGTAGATATTTCAGTCCTGTTCTTCAGACTGCTTAATTTTGCTTGTCATTTTTTTTGATTCCCAGGAAGCTATTGGAATTGGTAAATTGCATGTTTATTACTTTAAGAAAAATAGATAAAATGAAGATATAATATAATTGGAAGGGTTTTTGGTTTGCCTGTTTTCTTTTTTGGCTTTGATTTTGAGTAACAAATCTAATTTTCAACATGTAAACTTATCATTATATATTGTGTATGAGTTCATGAGTTTAAGTTTTAAAATTATAATTTTGCACAGCACAGGCTTTCAGTTACAAAGAATGTTTTACTATATTTGTTAGGCATTCCTTTGTTTTGATGTTATAACAAAATCCCATTTCTCTGCTGTTTCCCGTTGCAGTATAGTAAACTACTTCATTTTGGTGATTACTTTTTCTTTCTTGTAACTGATTACAAGCCAAATTATAAAATGCTGGAAGCATTCAGGCTTAAACCAGATTTCAACTTTAAAGCATGAAAAGCCTGTAGTAAGGATTTAATGAATTTCCTATTCTTTTCTTTATATTCTATACTAGAAGTTGAGGTCTGTAGCAGTTCTTGTTTGTCAGGTGAATTTAATACCAGACTTGAGATTATGACATAAAATTTCTGAGATTCATTTATGAATTCCAAGTATTGCTATGGAGCTTCTTATTGTCACACTTAAAATGTAAAAACAAAACAAAAACGAATTGAGCAACACCAACAAAAAGCAAGCAATATATTGCCCTTGCAAATGTG